>NC_037285.2:19236066-19836841 GCF_000002775.5 Populus trichocarpa | reverse complement strand
GAGCACCATATTTTGTATCTTTCATTATTTGGGTATCACAATGTAATCTATAAATTCAACATTTATACTTTCTTAAAACTAATCTGCAAGCAATAATTTTTTTTTATAGAAAATTTATTTTGTTGCATGAAAAATTGCTTCCAAATTAATGCTGCATTTGTTTTCCACTAGCTTTTATGTTTGTGGTGAAACAAACGCAGCAAGATATTTGTTAACAAATCAAATTGCGTTTTGTGCTGCGAGACCCACTAAAAAATTGAGTTTGAAACGCAGTTTTTGTGCAGCAGTTTTTATATGTTTTTTTAACTGAGTTTCGTAAACCCTGTTTGTTTTTGTGTTTCAAAAGCGTTTTTGAAAAAATTTGAATTTATTTTATTTTTTTCCTTTGCTTCAAATTAATATTTTTTGGTGTTTTCAAATCATTTTGATGCGCTGATATCAAAAATAATTTTTTAAAAATAAAAAAAAAATTATTTTGATGCATCTCCAAGTAAAAAATATTTTGAAAACAACCACAACCACATTTCCAAACATAACTAAGTAAAACATTTTATATATATTTTTTGCTACACATAAACTTCAATCATAATTTTTGTCAAACACGCGTCTAAATTCAATTAACCACAACTAATCACTTTTTTTTCCAATTTATTTTCCTAAACCACAACCACAAAAACTATTTAAAAAGCAAATATCCTCTGAAAACACAAGCCATTCTAACTCGGTTCCCGTGTTTAAAGATTCTTCTCATGTACTTAAACAAATTAAACAAAGATTCATTTAGCTTCTTCATATTTGAAGTTCAGCTTTTATAATTGAATTTATAGAACGATTTATATATTTTTTTTATTAGCTCTATTTAAATCTCAGTCTCAATATAAATATAAGGATAATCCTTTTGAATACGTACGTGTTGCTGTAAAATGCATGCATGATATTCACTTTTCCATGCCTGTCCGATCAAACTTTCTATATATACATTTTTGTAAATTTATTATTCGAACTGATCTTGACGAAGAAACAAAATACACAGGGGTGTCCTCTTGTTTATGTGACACGTGTTCTACTTTTATTATATTTATTAACCACACTGAAAATTGAAAAGCCACTTTTGTTTTTTTGATGTTTTTTAAAAATATGTTTACCATGAAATAATATTAAATTGATTTTTTAATTTTTTTTATGATTTTAGTATGCTAATGTCAAAAATAATAATTTTAATATATTTTCAAGTGAGAAACACATTTAAATAACATCATAAATTACAATATCAAATATATTAGAAAGAGAAATCTTTTATATTATAATAGGTCTTCAAATAAAATAATATATTATTAAAAATAGAGTAAGATCTTTTTTTTTTTTTTTATGTTTTTTACATAATTATGTTGAAAATTTGTTGTTATAATTTAATATCCAACATATGATTTTAACATAGAACATTAACATGATTTAAACAAATTATAGGTGAATAAGAAATTAATCGCAAAGAACCATTTGTTTATATATCCATTGATTTGTTTATAAAGTGAGTAGTTGAAAAGTTGAAATGGGACCCAAAGGGCACTCAATCTTTTACAAAGAAGAGGCTCTAGGACAAGTGGGCTTTGGTTTTAAACCCACACACATGCGTTAGCCAACCCTAGTCAAACCTGATTCATGCTCGAACTTCAGACCTGAGTTTGAGTTTATTATAAAATAATAGTTTGGACCATAAAAGATTTTTTTTCCAATTGAAATTTGGACTTGGGCCAGCCCATTCTTTGTCCAGTCTAGCCCATATTTTAGTGTTTTCTTTTCTCTTTATACTTTGGTTTTTCTATCAAATCTAGAGCTTATGTTCATCTTATTAAGAGATATTTGAGTTACATAATCTTTTGATGCAAAATCCACTATAAAAAGAGGGCAAATGAAGAGTTTAAAACAATGTTTTTTTTTTATATATATATTTATTTTATATTTTCTTCATCACCTTATTTTTTAGTGTTTTCTTTTCTCTTTATGCTTTGTTTTTTCTTTCAAATCTAGAGCTTATGTTCATCTTATTGAGATGTATTTGAGTTACATAATCTTTTGATGCAAACCTCTTGATAACATGGTCAAGCAACCCCCAACGAAGTAGATAACAACCCGGAAAGCCAAAAATCAGGTTTGATAGAACCTTGGTCTAGAGGTAACCTTGTACCTAAGAATTAAAGGTATTGGAAAAAGATTTGGACCTAGAAATAATCTTGTATCTAAGAACCTAAGTATGCGAATGATGCCACAAGGCTAGTTAATCTTTGATAAGTCAGTGTACGATCTTTGTCCCTGCAAAGAAAGGTGATTTTTCCACAAACAAACAAAAGGAAAATTCATATTTATTCTCCAACTTGTTGCTGGAATTTTCAGCTAAAAAAGCATAATATAGTCTCCTCTAACTAACCCTAATGAACCCTTTTTGGTTGCAAGCTAAGGGGCCTAAACTAGTAATCAACTAACATAAGTTCAATGATGAAATGAACCCCTAAATAATGTCTAATAGGCCAAAACAAACCCAAATTAAAAATAATTATTCAACATTAAATAAATAAATAAAATAGGATAATAAAAACAAAGTCTTCATGCCAAAATTCCTCTATGTAGTCCGAATCTCTAATTTTTACACATTCTTACACAAGTCAAGTATTGAGAATAGTCATTATAATACTAGTATGAAATCAAGAATGCTATATTTTTAAAGATGTGTTTACATAAAAGAAAACACGGGAAAATCATTCACTTAAGAGAATGATTGAGGCTAGCTCAAATGATCATTATCAATTAGAAGATGAACATTTAGAAGGCAAAAATAACAAAAAAATTTATTCTTGATTTTTTAACATACTTGTTAAAAAATGAACCTTGAACCTATTTCAACGCATGTCCTATCCAAAATCTTCCTATTAGAAGAAGACAGTCAATAACGAAATTGAATCTATTATGAATAAATAGATCTTCCTCCCTAACTTAAACAATTAGTCCATATGTGGATCTTCAAGAGAAAGATGAGAAATAATGGCACTATTGATAAATATATATAAAAAAGACTTGTTGTTAAAGGTTTTTGACAATAAGAAGGTGTGGACTACTTTGACACATGTCAAGAATAACTTTCATATGAATGTTAATAGCCATTGCAATTATTAACATGCTTGAAATACATCAAATAGATTATTAAATGATGACCTTGATGAAGAGATTTAAATGAAACAACCTGAGAGGTTTGTTGTTAATGGAAAAGAAAAGAAAGTAGTTTGTAAACTTGTGAAATCATTATATGGTTTGAACCAAACACCTAAACAATGGCATGAAAAATCTGACAATGTTATGTTGTCAAATGAGTTTAAAATCAATAAAATTGATAAATGTGTTTATGTTAAAAACACAAATAAAAGTTATGTCATAGTATGCATCTATGTGGATGATATATTAATTTTGGACAACAATGATTGAATGATCAAGTCTATTAAGAAAATATTAACTAACAAGTTTGATATAAAAGACTTAAGTGTTGCAAATGTCATAGTAGAAATAAAAGTTTCTAAGACATCTGATAAATGGTATTGTCCTAATCTTATTATGTTGAGAAAATTCTCGATAAATTTTCTAAAGATGACAGTAGCACTGTCAAAACACCAATTGATATAAGTGTAAACATGTTTAAGAATAAAGGTAATGAAATAGACTAGTTGGAATATTCTCAAATAATTTGAAGCCTAATGTATGTTATGAACTATACAAAACCTGATATTGCTTACACGATTAGTAAACTCACTAGATTTAGAAGTAATCCAAGTACAAATCATTTAAAAGCCAATAAAAAGGGTAATCAAGTATTTGAGGTACACCTTGGACTATAAACTACAATATACTGGTTACCTAGCAATACTAGAAGATTATTATGATGTTAATTGGATATTCGACACTAAGGTTTCAAAATCCATAAGTGGATATGTCTTCACATTGAGCGGAGAAGTTGTGTCATGAAAATCATCTAAACAAATGTGTGTCACAAGATCCATGATGAAATCAAAATTTATTACTTTTGATAAAGTCGAAGAGGAAGGTGAATGAATTTATAATTTTTTAGAGGATATTCTATGTTAGCTAAAACCAATGCGTTATTTGTGTCCATTATGAAAGTCAGTTAGCTATTATAAAATTCTTATATGCTATATATAGACAGTTTGTATAGTATTATGTGAAACTCAATATTTATAATATTGTCAATATGTCATCTAGGAAATAGAAATGATGGTCTGCCTTATATATTCAATTTCTTTTACAACTTTCTATAAATTATCTCTCTTTTTTGTTTATCACTTTTTCTTACAACTTTTATTTATATATTTTTTTATCTTTATTGTTTTATCGTATTATATAGTTTATTTTTTTTGGCATTATTTTTTTTTTTTTAACATCTTATATCAAGTTAAGAATCTCCCAGTGGTAAAAGCTTGGGACCAAGAGGTTTGCTCCCTCTGTGGTTTCAGGTTCGAGCCCTGTGGTTGCTCATATGATGGCCACTGGAGGCTTACATGGTCGTTACCTTCAGGGCCCGTGGGATTAGTCGAGGTACGCGCAAGCTGGCCCGGACACCCATATTAAACTAACAAAAAAAAAAAAAAAGAATCTCACGCTCCGCAAGATTGTTATTTTATGTAACTCAAGATTAATTATGGAACGCACCCATTGAAATTGATGTTTCTCTCTCTCTTTTTTAATTTATAAGTGATTTATGTTTGTATAACATAACACACCAATCGGATTTTATATTAGAAATTGAAAGGGTCCCGTGTGAAGCCACGTGTAAAGAAGGGGGAACAATGCCCCACTTAATCCTTTTTTTTATCCAACATAAGAGGACCATAAATAAATCTTTTTGCTCCCTGAAAAGATGACACGTGGCTCCCTTCTAATTGTCCTCTTTTGCAATTTTATTGCAGTTTTAAGACAATCCAGCCCCAAGCCAAATTACTATATTTATTGCGTTAATATAAGTTTTTGACGTCTTGCTCCTTTATTTGAAATCTTATCTTCACTGCTAACGAAGTCAGTTTAATGAAGAAGACCTCTAGGATTGAGAATTTGTGACCCCAAACTTTTGTTTTCCATCCAAAAAAATAAAATATAAAAGAAAGAGTGCTTCGTTAATTAGGAGGGGCATTTGTTTTTTTTTTTTTTGTTTTTAATATTTTATAAAAAGTATTTTTATAATTTTCTAGTATTTTTACATAAACAATTCTTTAAAAAAGCTTAAATATTTTATGCTAACATATAAATTCACTTTGTTTATTAGAAAATATTTTATTTTATAAAATATATTACAGACAATATTGATTTACTACTCATAATTGTTGAAAAAGTTTGTTACGAACATGGTTAATAAGTATATTTGAGGCAAAACTAAAAATAAAATTCACTTATTTTTTGGATTAAAATCTTGTTGTAACTTAATCTTCAACATAAATTTTTTAATATGAAATATTAACTTAATTTAAATAAATAATTGGTCGTCATGTTTTGATAAAACTCAAAATCCTATATAAAAAGAACTTTATAGGATTGAAACATAAAAAATTTAGACTTGGGATTGATACATAAAAAATTAGTTTTTTTCATTTATTGTTTTGTCTAATCTTGCCATAAATATTAGCACTTTAATAATTTTTTCTATAAGCATTTTAACGGTTATAATTAATAGCTAATCAAAATCAATTTTTCCTTACTGAACATCATGAAAAATGCTTAAGAGAGAACATTTTACTGAAAACAAATGCCCTCCTATTTGAGCTACCATTGTATCGGATCAAACAATATTGCCTTTCGAGAAATCAAATGTACTTAAAACTTGTCTTAATTGCTTGTAGTTAATTTTAAAGGACTGTCGAGTAGACAAGCTGGGAAACTACATCAATAGTTTGCATATATTTAATCAAATTATGACAATGCAAGAGGTAACTTCGCGGCATGTGCCACGGATCATGTCTCCCAATCATTTTATAACGACGGGAATAAATTAAGTCCATAGGTTGGGTATTTTATTATGTTTGATTATTTGGATGTCGATATTAATTAATACCCTCTGTTTCTAAAGTCGAATTTTGTGCTTTTTGTCTTGCATGGTGACAGAATTGGACAGGCAAGAACGCGCTGATATAGATGTTCTTCTGGATTATAAATTCATATATATCGCCAGTCCCTTGTTGCCCTTGAAAACTTGAAGAGCTATACTGTACACGCACGCCTTTCTGTCCTCGTTGCGCTGCGGACATGGAGTAAAATAATAAAGAGTATTATAAAACTCTTATTTTTTAAAAAAAAAACATGATACCCGAAGCATATAATTTAAAAAATTATAAAAGTTAATTTTTAATTAATCAAATGTTAAAAAATAAAATAAAAAAATAAGGATAAAAACTAAAATACAAATAAAAAGTTATATTTAATTCAAGGGTGAAATTGAAAAAAAATTCAATTTAGTAAAAGGATAATTTTTTTTAAAAAAGAACGAAGATAAAAATTGATATAAAAAAAAACAACGCTGTAATTAAAGGGTAAAATTAAAAATAATAATAACTTTTATAAAAGGATCAAGAAAAAAAATAGAAATCAAAACTAACAAGGTTTAAGAATGGCTGTAATCCCTCAATAATACTGAGGTGATTGATCCTCATTATATAATGTATATACAGCAGTTGGCATATCCTATATAATAGGAAACAAATAGACGTAATAAAATATGTATCCTACAAGATATGTATATAATAACAAATCATTTAAAATCAAGGAATAGAATTAGAATCCTTATCACCCCCCTTCAAGCTGATCATGGAAGAAGGAACCACGTGAAGCTTGTTACAGAAAAGGAGGAACTGAGGCTTGGGGACTCCTTTTGTAAAAGAATCTGCAAGCTGGAGATGGGAGGGAACAAAGGCGACTTTTAAGGAACCATTGGCAATGAGTTCACGAACAAAATGATAGTCAATCGCAATATGCTTAGATCGAGGCCGAGTGACAGGAATGACTGCCATAAATATAGCACTTTTGTTGTTGCATAACATCTTCGAAGGTGAAGGCAATTGTAGATGAAGATCACGAAGTAGCTGAACAATCCAAGCGACTTCAGTAGTAGCTACAGCTAAGGATCGATATTCAGCTTTGGTACTGGAGCGAGAAACAATGGATTGTTTCTTGGAGCACTAGGGGACAAGATTGGGGCCCAAGAAAATAAGATAGCCGATGGTAGACCGACGTGTATCAGGACAACCAGCCCAGTCAGCATCAGAATAAACAAGCAAGTCACGGTAAGGGGTGCGATGAAGTTGAAGGCCATGATGGACCGTTCCTTTAACATAACGCAATATGCGTTTGAGTGCGTGAAAGTGATCTTTAGTCGGAGCATGCATATATTGGCAAATGAAATTGACACTGAATGAGAGATCAGGGCGAGTAATGGTCAAATATTGCAAAGCACCAACAAGAGACCGAAAAAGGGTAGAATCTGAAAATAGCTTCCCTTCAGTGGAGAGATGCTGACCCACGACATAAGGAGTGGTAATGGGTTTGGCCTTAACCATGTCAGCATGGTGGAGGAGATCAAGAGCATATTTGGTTTGGCTAAGAAATAAATCGTGTGAGTTATGGTGGCTTTCGACACCAAAGAAATAGTGTAGAGACCCAAATCTTTCATGGCAAATTCGTTGGACAGCCGTGTGATAAGAGTCTTGATCAAGCTGTGATTGCTTCCAATAAGAAATAAATCATGTGAGTTATGGTGGCTTGTTTGAGTCCATAAGAGCACGCTTTAGTCGACATACATGGTGAGGAAATCGTGGATCTGTGCAACCAAGGGGTTGATCCATATATACCAGTTCAGAGAGATGACCATGAAGAAAGGCATTTTGAACATCTAATTGATGAAGGAGCCATCCAGAAGTGACTGCAATAGATAGAATGATCCGAACGGTAGCAGGACGCACCACAGGACTGAACGTGTCTTTAAAATCAAGGCTATGAATATGAGAGAAGCTTTTGGCCACAAGACGAGCCTTATGACGCTCAATGGATCCATCAGCACAGAGCTTGGTTTTAAAGATCCAGCGACAACCAACCACATTATAATTTGCAGGACGCGGTACAAGATCCCATGTGTCATTCTTCTTCAAGGCTTGTATTTCAGCATCCATAGCCGAGAGCCATGCAAGGTGTTTGGCAGCAGACTTGAAACCCTGAGGCTCTTGAAGAGCAAGAAGAACCTAAAAAAACTGAGAAGAGGGTGAAATGGTTAACACATGATAAGCCTTAGGTTTAAATATACCAGTTTTCCTTCTAGTAACCATGAGGTGAAGGTTAGTAGAGGTCGTCATTAGAGGAGCAAGAATAGGTGGAGAGGGCGGACTAGAAGATGGTATGATAGACATGACAGGAGTCTGGGAACAGGGGTCTACAAGTTTATCACTGTATGACAAACAAGAAGGAGTCGAAACAGGAAAAGACACCAACGGAGGTGCTGAGGTAGGAGACACAATATTATGAGAGTCCAAGAAATCAGAAAAAGTAATATAGGGTGTGGAATTATGATGTTATTGAACATCATCACCTGCATAAGGAAATATAGTTTCATAAAATTGGACATGACGAGAGACATAAAGACATTGTGTCTTGCAGTCAAAACAATAGAAACCCTTGTGAAAGGGGCTATAACCTAGGAAGACACAAGGAGCAGATTTGGGAGATAATTTGTTAGGAGCATAATCTCACAAATAAGGAAAGCATAAACATTCAAAAGTACAAAGCATAGTGTAGTCGGGGTATTTACCAATTAGAAGCTCGTAAGGAGTTTTTCCAACAAGAGTTTGTGAGGGGAGTCGGTTGATGAGATAAACAGCTGTCGAGAAGGCCTCAACCCAAAGAGGCAATGAAACACATGCATGAAACATAAGAGTGAGTCCTGTTTCGGTGACATGTCCGTGTTTACGTTCAGCAATTCCATTTTGACTGGGTGTATAAAGACAAGCAACACGTAATACAATACCACAAGATGTGAGGTGAGAGTGAAATTTATTATTGGTAAATTCAGTTTCACCATCACATTGGAAGAACTTAATTTTGGATGAAAATTGAGTCTCAATATACTGTTGAAAGTTGACAAATGTATCAAAAAAATCAGATTTATGTTTTAGTGGAAAAAACCAACTGAATCCAATACAATAATCAATTAACACTGCATAATATCAAAAACCAGTAGTGGAAAAAACAGGTGAAGGACCCTATAAATCATAGTGTAAGCGATCAAAAGGCAAATCACAATGAGTATTATTAAGTGAAAAGGGTAGACGATGGGTTTTGCCAAGGTTACATCCAACACATAAACTAGAATCCAAACCTATTAATTTATCACTATAGGAAATAAAACATGACTTTGTGAGAGAGTCAATAGTATGAAAACTAGGATGACCTAGACGAGCATGCAACAAATGAGCAGAGACACACAATTTGTTGGAAGAGACTATGGAAGCAAGGGCATGATGATGTTGCTGGAGCACGTATAAGCCATTCTCACATCTACCGACCCCCAACATTACTTTTGTGACCCGGTCCTGTATTGTAAAACCAGAATAAAAAAAGATGACCCAACAATTAGTATCCTCTGTAAGTTGACTGATGGAAATAAGCTTTTTGATAATACCATGAACAACTAAAACATTAGATAAAAGTAATGGACTGTTGGGAACAAGAGTGGAAACAGAATCAGTGTGAGAGATAGAAAGAGACTGACCATTAGCAACCATCACCCTTTCATTACCAGAATATACAGTAGGAATATCGACACCCTCGGGATCATTTGTCGTGTGAGAAGTGGCGCCAGAGTCCGGATACCAGGCAGAGTTGGTGGAGGCCGGGGTGGAGGAAGCAGTGAAAGCCTCAACAAGATTGGCAGACTGCTTTTTCTTGAGATTAAGAAATGTCCAGCAGCATTTAGCCAAGTGTACCTCCTTGTCACAGAGTTGGCAATAGACTGCAGAGAAATTAGATTTTGTGACAGAGGCAGAGGGAGGTTTGAGCTTTCCTCTATTAATGCCTTTCGGGATGATATCTGCAAAAGAAGGTAACGGAGACTGGGAAAGCATTGTTGTTGAGAAGATTTTATAATCAGGACCTAAAGCTCTTAAGAACCAGTGAACTTTATCCAGGTCATCGATGGGTCGACCAATTGCTGCCAGTTGATCGCAGAGGCCTTTGAAGAGGCGAGAAAATTCAGCCACTGATTTGGAGCCTCGCTGCATCAGTTGGAGCTCGTCCTTGAGTTGAAGTTCGCGAGTCTTTGATCTGTTAGAGAAGGAGGCTTCAAGAGTAGTCCAGGCCTCATGAGCATGTTTCAGACCAAGTACCTCACTCATAGATTCCTTCATCCCTCTTTCAGTCACCCCTGACCTTTTGGCCAAAACTAGAGAGCCCCTTCTTCTTCTTCTCCTCCAGCCATCTCCGTCTCTTGGCCAAACCAGGGTCGTCTCCAGCTTCCCTCATCTTTGCTAAACCGAGACCCAGCTCTATCTCCTTCGACTAGCCTCCAGCAGCAGCTGAACACAACAACATCCCTCACCCTCCCTTCCTCTCCACTGCTAACAACTCATTGTAGAGAAGATGAAGAAATAAGAAGTGAGGTCGAAGGACAAAAACCACATTTGAAAAGGAAAAAAAACCGGGTCTCGTTCGGGTTCGCCCGGGTCATGGGTCGACCCGCCGGATCGATCGGGTTTTGCCAGGTTGTTGCACTGGCCGATCTTTTAATAAATCTGGACCGGTCGACCCACCGGGCCGACTAAGCCCAGGTCGAACCACCGGGCCGGTCCGGGTTTAATAACTATGGTTCATACTCGTTGGTCTATCTAAGGTTCTAGGCAAATGGAGTTCATGAGGAAGTCTCTTTCTTATCGGGCTAAATCTTAAATGTTCTATGGCCTAAATTTTAACATCACACTTATCTCTACTTTATAGTGTAATTTTATACCCCAAAATAATAAAGTCTACCGCTAATTCCTAACATTATTGCTATTAATTCATTTAATTTAATAGTAGGAGTATGCATTACGTTGTAAAATTCATACCCTGAATATTAATTAAACAAATTAATTTTGTGGTATTTTTGAAATTTTGGCCAAATCCTGATGGATAATGATAAAGTGGTTATGATACCCATTTCTGTATTTTTTAAAGCATGATAATATGCAATTTTTTTGTTTTTTTTATAAAAGATGCATGAAAAACTTTTAGAATTTGATTGTATGAAAAAAAACATATTTTTGTATTTTTGAAATAAGGATTTTTTTTAATTTTTTTTAATTTTTTAAAAACTTTCAGAGAAAAACGAGTATTATTATGTCAGTATCTTATATTGTAAGTTTATAGATCAATATTAAGTGAGATTGTTTGAAAAACATGAGGGACTAACAAATAATTTTAAAATGGTACCTGAATTTTTTCAATTTTTTTGAAAATTTTTTGGGCTTTTTTGACTAGACACTAAATAAGAGACTAACTAAGGCTAAAAAAAAGGCAGTATGGCATGTGGCAAACATACCCTTATCCAAAATCTAGAGGTATGAAAAATACATTAAGGTTGTGTTTAGCAAATACGATTTAAGGACAAAAAATAGGACATTTTTCATTTGGTAAAAGTCAGGCGTGCCAAACACATCTTTAAGGCTAGGTTAGGCTTAGCCCAGCCACATGGGCTGGGCTTACTGGACCTATGATCCAATGCCACTTATACGAGTTGGGCTTAGGCCCAACCCAACTCAATTTTGTTGAGTCAACAGATGACCTAGAGCTTTTTTTTATTATAAAATACCTAGGTTGGGCTGGAGCAAGAGGCCCAACCTTTTTTTACCACCGACCCTAACTAATAGCTGTTTCTTTTACTAAAGAAAATTACCAGCAATAGCTAACTCTTCTAACATTCATTCATTGCTTTTTTGCCTTAACATCACCACACATTTCTCTTCTTCACAACACATACATGCACTATACCATTATGCATAAAATAACACATACATGCATAGAATGACTTAGTTTTTCGTTGATGATTTTTAGTGTCAAGATGACTTAGTTTTTCGTTGATGATTTTTTTTTTACATGGCGTTGACCAAAACGACATTGTTTTTAACCAATGCATGCTATTTTGGTCAAAACACAACATTTCATTTAAATGAAACGGTGTTGTTTTGAAAATCCTAAATTAAATTAGGTTATAAATCCCCGTTTTGATTTGAACCCTTAATCTTTAAATTTGATCAATTAGGTCCTCAATTGAATTCTGATTTTAAGAATTAATTCAATTTTACCCTTGCAAAATTTTAAAAAGACCTTCTGACTTTAATTTTTTTTTCAACTTGGTGCATGGTCTCAGATATTTTCAATTTCATCATTAATTGATATATAAACATCTAATTTCTTTAATTTCACCCATATTCTAGCTGATTTTGGTCCCTAAATACGCGTCCCTTTTGCAAAGAGGTCCTTAGTCTTGAATGTTTTCAATCTGGTTTTAATTGGCCCCCAATCTTTGATTTTCTTGCATTTTTCCCTGACTTCATCCGATTGAATTTGTAAAAATTAAATCCGATCCTCTAAATTTCCAATCTTCTTAATTAAACCTGAATTAGGCTTTAAAATTTAATTTTTCACCAATTAATTCCTTAATAAAAATAATTTGACCTATTAATAGTTTAATTAAGTTTTTGCATTTAATTAATTCTTTTAGTTTTGACCCAAATTAATTTTTAAACTTATTTAAACCTTTAATTAGGCTTGTGGTTAAATCAAATTGGCTTAATAAAAGTCTAATTAAGTCCTCAAACTTAATTTTTATGCAAATTCATCTGATATTCATTTAAGTTAATCTTGAATCTGCATTGTCCTTCACATTTAGGTCCTTCAAGGGTGCAACTGAGCTTATAAATTCACTTAAATCTCTTTTTAACCTGTTTTTTCCAACCAAGTCGCTTGTATTTTTTTTCATTTTAATATATTTATTTAAAAATAAAAAGACAATTTTGAGGGAATCTAAAATTGAATTATGACATTTAGTATCACTCAAAAATTATTATTTTTTCCTTATTCGTATGGTAAAATAAGTGCACACTGTAGCGTAACAAAGAGTGATCATGCTCTTAATGGTTTTCATATCTTGATACACCAAATGGAGTATAATAAAATACTCTTAATGAAAGATCACATATATGAGTAAGAAATGAGGTTATTTCTTGGATAATTTTGATAAAAGCTGAATTCTCTAAAGCATTCATGAATCTAGGGGTTGTTCATGACCAAAAGAAACACAACAGTGAGAAAAATCAAAAGAAATATCTAGGTAAAGAACTATATGAGTACTATTGTATTGGTTACACAAAAGGTTAAATAGTTCAAGAGTAAATCCAATAGTATTTCACCAAAGAAGGTTCAATGCGAAAAGCTACATATCTTGATTTAGTAATCTACCACTTTAATTTTATCACTATGAATTCTCAGAGTCTTTGTATTGGTTAAACAATTTTTATTCATATTGGGGATTATTAGAATCGGTCATATAAAACATGTAATGGGCACTTTTTAAGCCAAATTAAATGTGAAATTCGCTCATATTTGGGGTTAAAGTCATGTTGGATTTTGTAATTCAACATGAGTACTTTAACATGTTTTAAAAATCAATTAAAGGTGAATGAAAAATGTTCTCAAAAAACTTTTGAATAACAAAAATTTCAAATCTAAAATAGTTTTGTGGATTGGAAAATAGGTTTGTGGGCTCATGAGTTTGAGCTTGAGTTTGGTTAATGAAAAATATTTTGCTAGTAAGTTCTTATTTGATTAATAATTTTTAGTCTGTAAAATATCTTAGTACATAAACTAATATATTAATTATGATGAAATAAGAATGAATGTATTTATTAGTTTTCATTAACTATGAACATTTATGAATATTTATTAATGAACATTCATGATTATAAGTAGTTAATGTTTTGATTTTCAAGTCATGTAAATATATGTTTTGAATGAGAGGAAAGGGATAAAGACATATCTTGAGTTCTTTTATTATTTTATTGTTGGTTTTTCTAAGACTTGTTTTTCTATTTATTCTTCTACTCTGTATCTTAGGAATCCGTCTTTGTAGAGAGAAAACTAAAACCATTTTATTAAGTTCGTAAACCTTTTAAAAAAGCACATCTTTTCTTGATGGTATTGTTGAATTTTTAGGTGGCAATTGCATTGAGACTGTTTACATAAAGTGACAAACAATTACAAATAAATGATTGAGTTCTCAGCAACAACATTAAGCTTTTTATTTTGTTTTGAGTGTCTTCAACAAGTAAGTCTCCTAAACTTCTATTAAGAGCATGCTTTTCAATTCAATATTTATTTGATTGAATAATTGTTATGTTGCATAAATTCTTTCTTGTTGATTATATAAATTCTATGCTTAATTTTTTAAAATTTTATATATGTTTATTTTTATGTGACCGTATTTTGTGTAAGTACTTTTTTTATTTAATAAATATTTACAAATTTACAAAATATTAATATTAATAATTTCCAATAATATGGACGTGCGACGTTCATAAGGCCAACCTAACAAATTTTGATTATTCTAAACTACACTGATTAGTAAAATTGTCAGTAAACTTACTTACAAATTAAAATCTATATTTTTTCCAACAATATTACAATAAGATTCATGTGAAATTTATGAAAGACGAGAAAAAAGTAGCATTGTTTTGGTTTTGGTTTTGGTTTTGATGAACTTAGATAAATAATGCATTGTTTTGGTTTTGGTTTTGTGCTTGACATATAGCGGAGGCCTAATTCAATTCAACGTGAAAATGATGTCTCATTAATTTATTTGTTTTAAGCCAAAAACTTCCAAATGTATGATTCTTGCACACTTCAACATCATTATTAAATATTAATTGTAGTTTTCGTGACACAAACTTTGAAAATTAAAACTTAAATCACCGGATCGTGCTAATAAAATACAGAGGGCTTGGCTTGGAGCCATGCACGTCCATATATATATATATATACACATGCTTGTTCTTAGATTAAACTAACAACGAGGACCTTGTAGGGACAAAGACCGTCATATTAATAGTATAATGACAATAATTACTTGAAGCTAAACCAAACACGCAATGGAAAGGCATGGAGAAAATAAATAATTACAGAAAAGACAAATTCTTTATTATGTGGGGCTAGTAAGAAAATTCTCGAATCATATGCATGTATCGAGATTTAGTTCATCCCTTTCTGATTAAATTAAAAGATTTGTGACAAATTATCTTTTTGTAGCACGACTCTCAAGGAATTGGAACCTGTGTCTTGCTCATGCATTTTTGTTGTATCAACACTTGCTCTCACTCCACCAATTCTTTGAGGTTGAGGAAATGATGTAGTTTGTGTAATTGTTTCGATGCCACTCATTTGTATGTTGCGGATGAACTCTTGTTATTTTGATTTATAGCATGGAATAATTTTATTTTTTTAATAATTGAGAAATCGATACCTTGTACCTTAACTATTTTTAATATACATATCATGAACTTTTAAGTGTGTGTCCTTTTCATATTTTACACATTATAAAAGTAAGCTTTCAATTTTTTTTTATAACCCGGGATATCCGAGTCAGCTTACACGCACCACGACTAATCTCCGGACCCACTAAACACCCTGCAAACCCAGTAGACAGGTAAGGCACCGCGAGGATGACAAACATGCACATAAAGAGTCAAACCTGGGTGTAGATGTAAGAAATTTTCTGCCATAACTGCTAGACCACGACCTCAAGTTATTTCAATTTTACTATACCTATAAACGGACGTAGGCCAACTAACAGTACCTAAGCTAGTTTGGTTAGAATTAGAATTCAATGCGGAAAGTAATTTCCTTCAACCTGCATTGGAGTAGACTTCCTCACAGCCATATATGGTGGTCAATACTAGTCAAAGACTTATTTATTATTTTTTACATATATTATTAGGACTGCTTGATAAGTTTAGATAAAATACAGGGACTAAGTTATATTCATCTCGTAAAATGGGGAAGGATGAAGTACAAATTTGTGAGAGAGATAAAGGCATCCAACACACAAAAATATTTAATCTCCTCCCTTCACCTAGGATGGAATTTTTCCTTCATTTTAGGGTTAAAATTTTGACTTCTTTACAACTAACTTTCTAGTATATTTTTTACTTCACCAAACAACACTAACAATTGGGTAAAAGTAGATTGACCCCGTACCAAAACAGTCTCATTAAGTGTTGATGGTCCTAAATGATGTTGATGTTATAGTTACATGTCCCCGATAACAAGTGTAAACATTATATTCAGGGACGTAGGCCAACTAGCAGTACCTAAACTAGTTAGATTATAATAAGAATTTGTTAGATGGCCGCGAGCGAGCTCTTTTTTTATTTTTATAAAAAAATTGGATTTTAATGCTGGTAGGATCCATGGCTAGTTTGGGTCCTACATATTACAAGACCCAAGGTTATTGGAGTCCATCACTTGCAGGACCCAAGTCTATTTTGGGTCCTGCACAACCAATGAACCTAGACTATTTTGGGTTATGCAGCTGCAAGACCCAAGGATAGTTGGGTCTTGGCGCAGACCAAGCTTTACGTGTGCACTTGGGTCTGCCCAGCACACAACAGGCATCCCAAATGCCACCTGTGTGATTGGTCTGTCGACACACAGGCAGGCAACCCAAGCGCCACCTGTTCTCACGTGTTTTTTCTTAGATAGTGATACATTTTTTTTAAAATTTATTAATTATAATAATAATAATAATAGTAATTTTTAATTTTACCTTTGAAATCAAATCTATGGTTGTTTTTCAATATTAATAATAATTTTTTTCTAATTTAGTAATTATTTATTAATAATATTCATTATTATAAAAATAATAATATTTATAACACAAAAGATAATATTTTTAATATTAATACTTTTGATTATAGTAAAAATAATAATATTCATAACATAAATAATACTATTTTTAATTCCAAGAATATTTAGAACACAAATAATAATAATTTTTTTATATTGAAACTTTGAATTATTATAAAAATAATAATATTATAACAAAAATAATAATATCTTTGATATGAATACGTTGAATTATAAGAAAAATAATAATATTTTGATATGAATACTTTAAATTATAAGAAAAATAATAATATTTAGAACACAAATAATAATAATTTTTATATGATTACTTTGTATTAGAAGAAAAATAATAATATTTACATCACAAATTATAATATTTTTTTATATTAATACTTAGAATTGTTGAATATTTTTAATAATACTACGCTGCGGGCTCACTTTTATTTTTATAAACAATATCATAAAAATTTATAATATAAATAATAATATGTTTTCAATATTAATAATAATATTTTCTTTCAAATTTATTAATTATAAATAATAAAACGTTTTCAATGTAATAATAATATGTCCAAGTCCAACAAGGAGATGAATGCGGTCGTGTACAGGCCCAACGTTGGGTTGGGCGTGGACGCGTCCAGGTCCAACATGGAGTTGGACACGGTCGCGTCCAAGTCCAATGTGGGGTTGGGTGTGGTCGCTCCACATCCAAGTCCAACATGGGGCTGGGCGTGGCCGCGGTCGCTTCCATGCCCAACATGGAGTTGGGCGTGGACGCATCCAGGTCAAACATGGGGTATAATGTTTTTTTTTTAAAATTTAATAATAATATTTAACTTGTCTACTTAAGTTCTTATATTTTTTTAATCTTTTTTTTAAATATTTATGGTTTTTATTTGATAGTAATAATATTGGTTTTTTTAATTTACCAATAATAATAATAATAATAATAATAATAATAATAATAATTAATATTTTTAATTTTACTCTTCAAATGAAATCATCAATAATAGTTTTTTGAAATTTATCATAGATTAGATTAGTCTTTCTGGTAGGTATTTTTAATTCTCTCATCTCTTGAACTTAGATACAAAAATGGAAATGGCACTTCCTCCAATTGTTTAGAGTTGCGAGATGCATTTAAATTCAATAAAAGTCATCAAAATTCAAAATATAAACAAAAAAATTTAAAGGGAGGGGTCAAACTTTCTTATACTTTGTATGTAATTTGTAAATGAAAGTAAATGTAAAATTAAGTGTAATTTGATAAAATAATTATATTATTAGAAAATTATTCTAAGTCAAGTCTAGTGTACCTGGACTTGGCAGGGGACCAAGTCTAGGGTACGTGGAAGGCGACAAAGCATGGAGGTGTAATATTTTTTGCTAGAACGAAAATAACATCCATGGAAAAGAAGAGATTGATAGGTAATAACAAAAGAGTATTGCAGGCAAGTCTAGTATTAAGGGTCTAATAATATAGATAAAGTTATAAACAAAAGCAAAAGTGTAAATAAGTTGCTAGATTGTTGGGCACTTAAAGCACATCAAAATTACAGAGGTAGCAGTCATCTTCTTGTTGCAGAAATCCAAATCCAAGTCATTAGTAAAGAAATTGCTAGTTCTCCTGTGATGGAAAGATAATGAAAGAAATAACGTAAAAAAAAAGATGTGTGAAATGTGTGTGCAGTTAGCATGGGTAATATAAAATCACATGGAATAATAATTTGTACAATAAAAGAAAAAAAGTTTGCTATAATTTGATGCTTTAGTTACATGTTAAATAGTCTCCACAAAAATATTTTTGGTTTTTTTTGTTCTTTGTTGTAGATGGAATTGAATGTTGAAAATTCTATCAATATTTATGAATTACATGAAGTAAAATGTGTGGATGAGGCAAGAAAATAAAAATCAGGCTTGTTTAATTTTTTTTAACATTATCTTATGTACAATTTATGTAGCCATTATAAAACTTTATTTAAAGTTCTATTGATTTCAAGTCTCATGGTGTCCACCAAGGAAACAATCATATATGAAAATGATATGTAATTCAAAAAAGAGTAAAACGTTGCAGGCATAGTATTACAAATAATAATAGGAAGCAATGAAAGAATTTGAGGTTAAAAATCAAGGGTGATGAGGATGTTGTTCGTTGTCTTTTCAGAGGTGGAAGTGAGCGATCAAATGTAGCTATGCTCTCTAGACTTCCTTGAGCTTCAATTGCGCTGTTATGCTCATCTTCATGACTATTTTAATCAATGAGTTAAAAAGATGAATGGTGGAAGAACCATAGGTTATGAACCATCTAATTTAACATGTGTTAAGGACAAAATGTTTTTATAAAGGAAGTGTGTGGGGAAAGGTAAACTTGTCTAAGTTGCTGTGCTGCAGTTTCAAAATCAAGTGCACGTCGTGCTCCACAGTTCAGGCTTGTTTCGTTGGTTGGCGATATGTTCTGGGGTGGTGTCTCCAAGGAATTAGGAACAATCTTGAGTTGTATGACAATATTTTGTGGAGTACATGGATCTATAGGAACTTGTTTTGTAGAGCTTAATGGAGTAGATGTCTTAGATGTAGTAGAGGATTTAGCTTCTATAGGTGGTGTTTCTAGAGGATGGATGCTGTTATTGGTGGTGTCATCAAATATATTAATTATGATAATTTCACATATGTTGGTGGTGGATTTAAAAGCTCTTAAACGAAGTTGAAAAATCATGCCCTTGTTTAACTTTGCTGTCATGGTAGGCGGAATAACTAAGGGATCAATAATTTTTTTATCATAGATATAATGGTGGGCTGTTGATCCAAAAACGTTCTCAGTTGTTTTTCCAAATAGAAAGAAATTAGCGACATCTTCTCCATCAATAACAATGCATTCTAAGAGGAACCTATGATATAAAATTGATGACATGTTCATTAATAAGGAGTGTATGATAATGTATCTGAGGAACATGAATTGTTTGTGTTTTTTTTATTTAACAGCTTAATATTGTCTTAGTTGAGAAATTAGATGAGTTACCATGGAACTGGATGAGAGTTGATAGCATCATGATCCATGCATGAGTAATTGTTTTTGCACCCACTATGTTTTTTGTTGCATTTTGGACAACTTGTATACCACCAGTCATTAGAAAAATCAAAGTCAACAATCAAAGCTTGACATGTGAATCTCAAGTGCTGGTAACACAAAGGAAATATATGTTAGAGGGTTTGGTAAAATGAAATTGAAAAACTAATTATATGAAGAAGCTAAAGCATGTTATCAAAGTTAATAATAGAAGGTGAAAAAAAAATAATCTTGTGCTCATAAGGATTCATGCAAAGAATCTCATGTATTGTTCTCCTATTTTCTTTGATTTGTTCCTCCATTGATAAAAGAACATTTGAGGATGAGGGGAGTTGTTGGATTTCAACAGGTAGTTGTGCAAAGCTGAATGCAGAATAGATGTAAAAGATGGTGAAAAAATAATTAGTTAGAAATTTTTTTAGTAATGGCAAGACATAAAAGAGATGGTTGATGCTCAGATAACTTACAAATAATTATATGCTAAGCATTCTAGTATGTCTGGATTGAAGTACCAAAGAGAGGCAGTTATACCGTTAAGATTTGGTTTTCCTTGTGAAGAAAATAGTTTTTTTTTTAATAAAATGAAAGGGGAATTACTTGGATTAGACTAAGAACAAAAATCTGAAATATTGTTTTTTAAGAAAAATAATTAAATGGTAGTTAAAATTACCCTTAAATTTTGTGACACGAAATCTAACAAATGCAATGATGACTGGAGATTGTAGGTTGCGAAGAGAGAGCTCATTAAAGTCTCGGGCACTATCACCCTTAAAGAGTTATCTGAAGCTCCTCACCATTTGGAAAGAAAATACAAAACAAATTTGATCAATAAGTTTGATAAAAGTAAAGTAATTGCATTTAATCTTTGAACTCACAGTATGTTCTCAAGCATGAATTCTCTCTTATTTTCAAGCATTTGTCTACGAACCATAACTTGTTCGAGTGGCTGCAATGCTTTAAGTCTTCCAAGGACATCCTAAAAAATAGAAATTAATATTTTTATGTGATCTTGTCAAATTGAATTGAATAATACAAATGTTTTGTAATAGGTTAAATGAATGAAGTAGATGGCAAACTTGTAAGAACTCTGGAACCTTTTGACTTGGTCATAAGTGCATAGTCAATAAAATTAAAGTACTATCTAGGAACATAAGGCTGAATAGCTTCAATGGCTGTAATTTTTGTGTTAGATTTGAGATCAATTACAGTATCATGGACAGTAACTGTGTTTATTGCTCTGTTTTCATAAGTATAGAATTTTTTGATCTCATAGTGATTTCTTTCAATAATTGTTGCTGTAAATGTTGGGAGATCCCTTGCTTTAGCTAAACCTTGAATAGCCCCACCCTATATAAAGAGAAGTTTAATGTTAGAATGAAAATAAAATAAAATTGTTCACCATGTCAACAACTAAATGGATTAAAATTTTGAATGCAATATGCAATAAGGTTTAGAATTTTTAATGCAATATGTATTAAGATTTTGTAAATTATTTAAAAAGGATTTTTTTTTTTACCTTGGAAGAGAGGTATTACAAGACCCAAGGATTTTGAGTTCAGCATCATCAGGACCCAAGGGTATTTGGGTCTTGCCCAAGCCAGGACCCAAGACTATTTTGGGTCCTGCCAAGGTTATTTGGTTCCGTGTAGTTAATAGTGAAAGGATTATAAAACTTCTAAAACTCTTCTATTAAATCATGTCAAGTAATGAAATATGTGAAAGTGTAAAACTTTCTATGGATTATATAAAGCAACTGCAATGCAAAGGGTTTATCTGGTTTTTTAAACATGCACAGAACAAAGATGATTGTTAATTATATATAGATATGAAATATATGGAAGAGGATTGGTATTGGCACAACATTCATATTTTTCAGATCAGTGCTTGTAAAAGAAGATGACTATTGTACATAATTTTGATAATATTTCTACACAAAAAGCATTCACTACTAAAAATACGTTGTTTTTACATGATCATTCGTTATGTTATACTTTCTTACAATTTCAATAGTAGAAACGTTTTGCCAAGGAATTGAATAAACAATTCTTGGTATAGGAGTGAATTTAACTATAGTATAGTCTAGAGTAACGAATCAAAAAGGAAACGAAACTTGTTTTTTTATAGGGAATTCTGGGAGCAAAGAACTGTCCTTGGTCAAGTAAAAAAATGGTAAATTGTTAGGCCAAAGAAAATATTTAGAAATGAGTGGAGATATATTATCCAAACATTTCAATATATAGAAAATAAGCTTTGTCAATAGTTATGTTTTCATGATAAATTTTACGTGGTTATCAACAAAAACACAATTAAAGATGCTAGGCTTGCCATTAAATTTAGCAATCCAAACACGATATGCTCTAGCTCGTAATATCAGTACTTAGGTAAACTCGCTTCATTCCTGGTAACATGTTAAAGATACAATTGTTGATTTCAAAAACTATAATATTTCTTGGAGTTATAATTGCTCTCTCTAAAATAGCATGGATCAATATTGATGTCACGAATAGAGGGATACATAGCTGAGACAATTGCTAATATAGGGTCGGATCTAGCTTCAAGCAGAAGATTTTGTGGTATTTCAATCATGGATGCATCATAATCATTAGGGAACAAAATATCTTGATGAGTTCCATCACCGATTGCAAGAATCCAGTTGGCAAAAATAACAAGTTCTTTCTTTTGACCATTTGAAAGTCCATTGGATGATAGCCTCATGTTCTCAACAGAGCTACAAAGAGATGTATGAACAATGTCTTCCTTTATTCCTTCGAGAAAAATAGGTAAAATCTGTCAGAAATCTCCTCCTAACAAAATTGATTTCCCACCAAATGGTTTATCATTGGGCTCGTTACCATTTGTTAGGACCTCACGAAGTGGGCGGTCCAATGCCTCAAAGCAACATCGATTATTCATTGGAGCCTCATCCCACACAATGAGACCTCTCATTTCTAGAAGCCGTGCAAGGTCTAATTTTTTTTTTAATCTCGCTTGATGAAGTATTAGAAACAGTAAGGGGGATTTTTAAATCTTGAATGAGCTGTGCGACCACTAGGGAGTAAAAGCAATGCAATACCTGATGATGCGACAACAAGGACAATCAAACCTTCTGATCTCAACCGATTAATTATTATATGCCAAAAAAACGTTTTCCCCATCCCTCCATGGCCTTGAACAAAAATTAGTTCTTGTCTTTTTTCAAGGACAGATTTAAGAACACAATTATAAACATTTAGTTGACATTGATTGAGTTGTGGGAAAGCTGATGAATGCTGACATATAAGATCTGCAATATCGTAGCTAAGTTTTTTTCTCAAAAGTTTATTCCTTATTTCTGACAATAAATGCCCATCAGGCATTGGAAGCTTGTGTTTCTCAAGAGATGAGGCAACAACATTGAATAGAAGCTAAAGCTCATATAAAACATAGTTTTTAAGCTCAACATCGAATAATTTAAGATTAGGCATGGCAAAGTTGGACTTAAAACGGGTGATAATATCATCATACATTGAGCAGCATAATTTATTGAACAAAACTTCTGGATCAGTAATGATTAGTATTTAAAAGTGTATTGTTATTAAGGCTTTATATCATCATATTGTACTTTTAGTATCATTAAATTCCCTAACTTAAGCATGTTTTATAATAACAAGTCTGATAATATAAGATAGCTTTAATTTATGGTAAATACTCATTTTATGCAGGCATATCTCATAATTCAAATGATTCATTGATGTGACAACTATTGAAAGTGAAATGACAAAGGAAGGGCTGAGCTTAGAGAAGAGATGCTAGTTCAATTCAAACTGTAACACTATTCAGTCATTAGGTCATATCTGAAGCTGTAGATCTTGGATTTCAGTCTGGTTTATATGGCTAGAAAGCTAAGACATAGGCCTAAAACATTCATGAAGAGTCAAAGACTCAATTCTGCCGTTTTGGAGTCCAAATCTTAGCATCAAAATAGACGTCCAAATCTGTCGTGCAACCCAGACACTGTTTAGTCCATATCTCAGGTTCTAGAAGTCCAAATGAGCTCATTCTTTTTTGGTGGAAAGCTGAGACAAATTCCTATAACATTCATGAAGACCACTTTGCCAAATTCGGATTGGAACAACGCCATTTTATCCAGAAAACAAATCCATACCTATACCACCAAGTCCACTAAGTCAATAGTTGGCCACTAATTCAATAGTTAATTACAAAATGAATAGTTCTTTTTAGCCTATAAAGGGAGGCATTTGCCATACATTTAGGCATCTTGGTTTTCAAATCAAGATCATTTTCTTGCTTTCTCCTTTGTAATGTTCAAGTTTTATTTCATGTTTTATTTTTGTTAATCTCTTATTTATGCTTTTCATTTCCTTTACTACTCTTAGTTAACTTATATCATAACTATGTTCTTATCGTATTTATTTATGTTTCTCTTCTTCATAATGTGTAGCTAAGTTTAATTTGTTAAGGTGAAAAAGTTTCACTAATGGTGTTAGAATATGTATAATATAAACTCAACGTGAACTTCAATGTTTATATCCAAGAAAGTTTGTTATTAATATGTCTTATCTGTTTATCTTACTAATTCTTAATACCTTGCTTGTTAAATGATTAATCTAGATTTGTGTTATATAACACTTGGTACAATAAATGCTTGATCCTTCATAGTCTTCGACCGACATCGTTGTTATGAGAGGAACTTGATTTGTTGTTAACATAAGTTAGCATCATGAATTCCTGACAATATTTAAAAAGTATGGTGTTACTTAATTTTGAAATAGAGAAAACATGAACACATTATAAAATTCAAATTGATTTGGAAAACAATTGAGCATATAATGGAAAAGAAAGATACAATGATAAAGAAAACATGCAAAAAGCAGGCCAACTTTGGAAATAAAAGTGCACCTGTAGCTTGAGTGAGACAGAAAGAAAATGGTGTTTCAGTTTCCTGCAACGTGGAGATAGTTCAACAACAATTGGAACAACAGGTCTACAACAAATGGGGAAACTTAGAAAGTCAGCAAAAACACATGCGATAATGAAAATCGCAAGCAAACAATTATGAAAAATGTGTTCACTCTACCGCAAAATTGAGAGTTGTTAATTACAATGGAAAGAAGCAAATACAATAATAAAGAAAGTGGTATTTGTTGTAACAAATAGAGGTGGTAACAAATGAACATTTTGTTCTCTCACTAAAATCTTGTTGGAAACCAATTCAGCTACTAATTATATTATATGCAAACATAATAATAAAGAATGTGACCGGAATTTATTGCAGGTGATACCAAAGCAATATTTTTTTTCCATCAAATCTCTGTAGTAAACGAATTCAGCCACTAATTATATTCAATCCAAATGAAAGTGATAATTCAGCTACCAACTATATACAACACATCACAATTCACGAATTATTCTTTATTTGAAGGAAAAAAAACTTATCAACTAAAGGCTCACTGAAATGCAAAAAATTGATCCATCACATGCATAAAAAAAAAAAAAAAAACGAATGCACAACATTACTTATCTATGATGTTGAAGTAAAACGCAACTAAAAACACCTGTTAAAAGTTAACTAATAGGAAGGACACTTAGCTAAAGAGTTGAGGGAAGGAGAAGCCCTGCACAACAATCCTCAACCAATAACCAAAAAGGACAAAGTTAAAAAAAAATTGCATGGGAACATTACACACCAAAAACAATGAAAAAAAACAAAATTATGTTAGCAGACGCCAAAATACGAATGCATGGGAAAACCACACGCCAAAGATAATGAAACCATAGAGCACACAAAACACAATTATAGTTAATTCATAACAGAACAACAAAAAGAAAACTAAAAGAAAACGAACTGGAAAGTTAACCAAAACGTCATTCACTAACTGAATGGTAACCCATCATAAAAACACCCAGCCTATGTACAGTCAATATGCATTTAATGCATTATGATGACTTGTCCACAACCCATATACAAAAGAGACACCTCTAGAAAAGAAAGTCTACAGGCAGCAAATGACCTTTAAAGAAAAGAAGAGGCAAGCCGTGAATAACAGACACCAACAAATTCTCCTCCCCAGGCTTCATACATGAAAGCCACATCTATAAAAGGACGACGTTCCCGGTAGGACCCAATGCCATTTTGGGTCGTGCCCCGGCCCGACCTAAGGCCATTTTAGGTCCTGCCCAGGTCGAACCCAAGGCTAGCAAGGTTGCAACCCGCTTGCCCCGGGATGTAGTCAGGAGCGCAGGTCAGCCTCTAGCACCAAAGGATAGGGCCAGCTGGTGCCCAAGGCTGGCCACCTGGCGTTGGGCCAAACACGCTTTACTTGGCCAGTGTCAGGTGTTTGCAACTCGAGGGGCATGCCTTCAGCCTGGCGTTTGGGGCCTAATTATTTTTTAAAAAGCGTATGGTTTTTCTTTGATGATAATAATATTTGTTTTTCAATTTTCTTCTATGCTTAATATTAATACATTTAATTACAATAAAGATAGTAACATCTAGAATACAAATAATAATATTAATAATATTAATAATAATATGAAACTTGCCTGGCCAAAGTTTCTACAATATTTTTTTATATTCAAACTTTCAATTATTATAAAAATAATAACATTATAACACAAATAATAATATCTTTGATATGAATATGTTGAATTATAAGAATAATAATAATATTTTTTATATGAATACTTTGTATTATAAGAAAAATAGTAATATTCACAACGCAAATTATAATATTTTTTATATTAATACTTAGAATTGTTGAATATTTTTAATAATACTACGCCGCGGGCTCACTTTTTATTTTTATAAAAAATATCATAAACATTATAACATAAATTATAATATGTTTTCAATATTAATACTAATATTTTATTTCAAATTTATTAATTATTTTATTAATTATAATAAAAATAATAATATTTCTAAAACAAATGATAATATTTTTAATATTCATACTATTAAATATAATAATAATAATAATATTTCTAAAACAAATGATAATATTTTTAATATTCATACTATTAAATATAATAAAAATAATAATATTTATATCACAAATAATACTATTTTTTATATGAATATTTAAAATAATAATAAAAATAATAATATTTATCACATAAATAATTATATAATATTTTTTATATCAATACTTTGAGTTATAATAAAAATAATAATATTTATAACACAAATAATAATACTTTTGATATGAACACTTTGACTTATAAGAAAAATAATAATATTTATAATGCACATTATTATATTAAGAAAGCCGAATAATATTTATAACATAAATTATTAGGGTTCACGCCCAACCCAATGTTATAATAAAAATAATAATATTTACAACGTGGGGTTGGGCGTGGACGCGTCCACGACCAACATGGAGTGGGACGCGGTCACGTCCAGACCCCACGTGGGGTCGTGCGGGGACGCATCCAAGTGCAACATGGAGTCGAACACGGTTGCATCCAGCCCAACGTGGGGTCGGGCGTGGACGTGTCCAGGTTCAACATGGAGTCGGACGCGGTCGCGTCCAGGCTAAACATGGGGTTGGCCGTGGATGCGTCCAGGTCCAACATTGAGTCCAGACCAAACAGTGTAGTCCACAGTGAAAGCACTCACTATGCACAATAGCTTGCGCAACAGTGAAACATTTTTATGAAAAATATCATAAAATTTATAATATAAATAATAATATGTTTTCAATATTAAAAATAATATTTTCTTTTAAATTTATTTATTATTTTATTAATTACAATAAAAACTAATAATATTTCTAAAACAAATAATAATATATTAATTATCAAATATCATAAATATTTATAATATAAATAATAATATGTTTTAATATTAATAATAATATTTTCTTTCAAATTTCTTAATTATTTTATTCATTATCATAAAAATAATAATATTTTTAAAACAAATAATAATATATTAATTATAATAAATATACTAATATCTACAATACAAATAATTATATTTTGAATCCTATGACCTAGGAACCTGGGGTCTTGATGAAGGACCCAATAGAATTGGGTCCTCACGCAAGACCCATTAAGCATGAGTCCTGACGTCGAACCTATTCCCCTTGGACAGGCGCTGGCCTGGCTCACGCCACCGCAAGCCTGCCAAAGCGCCACTTGTGAGCTTGGTATGCCCAGCACAATGGCAGCTAGCCCAAGCGCCACGTGTGCGCTTGGTCTGCCCTACACACAAGCAGGCAGCCCAAGCACTTAAGGCCGGACAGACTGAGCACCAGGTGGCTGCAGCCCCAGTAGGTGCGCCTTCAGCCTGACGCCTGTTAGCTACAGCCTCACACATGCCCCCACCGAACAGTGTAGTCCACAGTGAAAGCACTCACAGTCCATAGTGAAAGCACTCACAAGGTCGCTACAATGCAGAACAATACAATCCACAGTGAAAGCACTCACATTACTCATAATGCACAGTAGCCCGCACTACAGTAAAACACTAATAAGTTTTAGTTATAGTTAATTCAAGGCGGAAAGTAATTTCCTTCAACATGCATTAGAGTAAACTTCCTTACAGCCATATATGGTGGTCAATACTAGTCGAAGACTTAATTTTTTTTATATATAGTATAAGGACTGCTTGATAAGTTTAGATAGAATAAAGGGATAAAGTTATATTCATCTCGTAAATTAAGGAAGGATAAAGTATAAATTTCGCATCCAACACACAAAAATCTTTTATCTCCTCCCTTCACCTAGGATGGAGTTTTCCCTTCATTTTAGCGTTAAATTTTTGACTTTCTTTACAACTAACTTTCTAGTATATTTTTTACTTCACCAAACAACATTAACAATTGGGAATAGTTTCATTAAGTGTTGATGGTCCTAAATTATCCCGAAGTAATAGCTACATGTTTACAGCTAAGTGTGTGTTTGGCATTGTGGTAATTTTTGTAGGTGTGATTTGATAAAAATAGATTTTAAAAAATCATTTATTGTTGCTGCTAGTTGAATTAAAATATGTGTTTGGTTAAAATTATGATTGAAATTGTTGTTAAATACAAAATAGTTTAAAGGTGTTTAGTTAAAATTGTTGTTGAAAATAAAATGATGAAAAAAGACATGTAGTAATTTTATAGTTTGAAATTAGATTATTGTGTATGCGATTATTAATGCATTATAAATACAACAACATGACATTAAGCTCTTACTTTTATTGACCAATTAAACTAGTAGTGATCCCATCATGAACATAATCTATTTGAAAAGGCCTCTAGTATCCATGACTTTACAAACGTGGAACAATATTTGTTAAAAAAAAAGCATCGGGAACAAAATGAGGATGACAATTAAATTCTTTAAAAGCCACATCTTTCTGCAATTTTCTTCTAATGTAGTTATGTAGTGTCAGTGATGCCACTAAAATATGAACTTATGTTTTGTAAAGATACATGAGCATCGTTTGCAAAATCTCCAACTCTTTTTCCACATTCTAAAGGTACATTTCATCACATTGCGTAGTGATAAGTGTGCATGATTAAATACTTCTTTCTGACCTTATAGTTTTCCTCAATATCAAAAATCTAGCAAGTAATATCTCTCATTTTTATATAGGCTTAAATATCCATATTCATTTGGATATCCAACATTTATCGAATAGTATTTCCTTATGATAACAATTAATGAATTTGCAAGATATTTTACAATGAAAGATTATCCATAACAATATTTAAAATAACATTAAATTTTTCTTATAAAATAACATTACAATTTTCTCATATAATTACCTTCCAGTGGTTTTAGAAATTTTATATTAGGATTGTCAATTGCCTTTAAAACAAATGCATGTCATATGCATTGTCTTCTTATCTCCTACCTAGACAAATGTGAATTACATGTCAAAACTACATATAAACTTTATGTTTAATGTTTGTACATCTTTCTATCCATAAATGAAATTTGATTTTCTAATATACACAAGCACACACATGTGTGCCATCAATTATTCATACACATTTTTGTATGAAAAACAAGAAACATTAGTTTTCAAATAATTGAATAAAAATACCCTAATAATTTATACATAACATTAATGATAAAAAAAAAACTATATTATTGTAACCTTGAAATGAGGCATATATCTTGGATTCATTAGAATTTTCTATGGAGTGTTTTTAAATTCAAGGTTTTCTAATTTTATAATATTTACTGCGAGTAAACATATTGTTTTCAGAAGTTCATTAAAGTATCTATTACCAGTTCCACCTGAATATTAAAATCTTTTTTGAACTTCCCTATTTAAAGCACCTAATACTAGTATATAGAGAAACATGATCACTTTCTCAATAACACTCATCCTTCTTGAAGCTTTTAACTTATATTATGTTTCAAAATCATAACGCATGCTTTGAAATGTTGTTGCATCCATCATAAACATGTTGACCCATCATTTCTAATATCCTTTTAAAATTTTAGTCAACCATATCCTACCTATATTATTTGAAACCATAATACATAGAAAGAGCTCTAGTGGTGCATAATATTAATTTATGATGATCAAACTCTCGCCTCCAAATGATTCATTATCCTCATTACTATTATTGTCGTCGTTGTCGTCATCATCATCATCCATATTCCTATCATCACCAACATTGCTATCGTCGTTATTACCGCCACCATAATTAATATAATCAATAACACAATTCATTACATCATCATAATCCTCTTCAAAATTATCTTTGAATAAAGCATTAAACTATTCAAATTCCATATCTACAAAGACAAATGAATAAACAAATATATAATGTATTGTTTTGTTAAGAATAAAATACTATAATGTGTACCATGCATATAATAGATTCAAAATAAATTATTTAACCCGTAGCTTATGAAGATGAGCTTTGAATCTAGAAAACATGGAGAAACTTTATTCTCATTTTGTATTTACTATATGTGCCATTTGGATTATATATGATAGCTTGAATAATAATTGAAACATTAGTATTTTGGCACATATTCATTGATGTAAATTTACCATACTTTATTCTTTATTTTTTGGATATGTTTGGCAGGCATTGAGAAGCTTAAAGAGTTAGTGGCACTTAAAGGTGAAGGAGATGGAGCACAGTTCACCCTATTATTTCCATGCCATTTAAAGGAATTAAAAAGAGGCGATGAGCTACCATGGTGGACTATATTTGGTCTATTAGTGATAAAGTGTGTATGCATGGATACAAGATATGTATGCTTCTATACTACTCTATAGGTAGATATAGGCTTTTAAGTATAAATATACAAGATAAAAATATAGTTTATGAAGATGAGCTCAATGTTAAAAGTAATATTGGATGCAAGTGTATTTCATATATTAACATTTTAACACTCGTAACTTATGTTGCATCCATTTCAACTACCTTTCAAAACTTGGTTTTTTAACCTAATAATCTCTTCCTATTTTTGCACATTTATGTTGGCTAATCCATTTGCCACAAAGTTAGGTTATAAGGTTTTTAGTTGTTAGGATGAATAATTTTATTGGTGGGTTTAGAGAAAAAAAGAAGTTATAGTACATATGAATTCATATAAATTGGAGTATATAATTAGCTGATTAATATATTTCCATATAGTAAAATCACAACTCAAATTTACACGTCTCTAAAGTAAATCACAGTAGCAAGGAATTTCAAAGTAAAGTGCACACAATACAAGCTAAGCATTAATAGAAGAAATAAAAAATTAACATAAGGGCTTAAAAGTAATAAAATTAACATCTTGGATAAATGGTCATGTGCAATCAAATCCCTGTGAATCACCTTATTGTAGCTCTCTCATCAAATGCAGGCATCTAGGAGATAACAACAACATAGAACAACAAAACTAGGTGTAAAAAAAACATAAACCCATAAAAAATTAACAATGGAATTATAGCCTTAAGAAAGCAAAGACACTATAACATTTCCTAGAGGAATCATTTTCATGGAAATATATCTATATAGAAAGCAAAGATGCAATCAAATAGTAAAACTCAATTTTTTCCTTTGCAACTCCATAAACCTAGAAAATAAAATACATTTTTTTGCTTAGTCTAAGGCTTTAAATTTTGCTCATGCATTTTTTTGTTGCCATTTAAGCTTTATATCAAGATCTCACATTGTTGCCCACATTGCCCTTTTTCTCCTTAAACAAAAGAGCTTAGTAGCAAAAGAATGAAAATCATCACAAATGTTAATTCCATCTATAGAATGAAGCTTTGTCGTTACCTCTCCAATGCTACACATTTTATTACCCAAACTACTAGAGGTGCAATCACTCTTGATCAAAACACTATCAACTAGTCAATTTAAACACAAAAATAACTAATATCCAATTCCATAACCCGTTCATTTTTTCCACCTTACTATGTAGAATGTTCTTTATCCCTTCTCTTGCCACAACTACTGCTGCTTTCCACATTACCTCTAACTATTATATTATTCATATCATCTATAAAGTTAGAAATGACATCCTCCTTTCAATCACCACTTTCTTCTTTCAAATTAACATCATCATTATCATTAACATTCTGAATGTCATCATCCCCACCGTCATCTTCAAACAACACTACCAAAAAGGGAATCCAAGCATACTATCTAATAGCCACTATATTGCTGAATATTATATCATATTTACAACACAAAGATGGTTAAATAACATATGCCTAAACATTTTTACTTTTCTGATTTCCTACATGAAAGAAAATCAATATAACTAATGAAACTTAATCAACTTCTCAACTGCAGAAATAAGAGAATCAGAAATGTAAACCTAATATTCCTAACTAACTTTGATTTTTGTTTTCTACTATTCATCACTTGCAGAAATAGTTCCTAATTCACCACTCTATCCAACACTAGTTTCAAAAATCTTTTTTTTTTTTTCAAATTCTCCTATCTTTTTTTATATCATCCCATTTATTCTTCAATTATGTCATGGTAAAGGCATGACCAATCTTTTATTTGAAGGTAGTCATTATAAATCTCCAACTAGTCTTATCGAAACGAGTATTTAATATAATTCCCATCTCAATAGCTTTGATAGAAATATCACAAAAATATGCAACATTTCTTTAGTCTAAGTAGTTTTACCTTAACTTTTAGAACGTTCGATTACTTTATTTGCTAAGTTTGTTCAACAAACACAAGCACATAAATGAGTATTTAAGATTAATTCAAGGTTATATTTGTTTAAAGCCATAAAAGCCACTATGTATCTCACAACACCAAATTAAGTGAACAATATTTAAGAATCCTTTGACATTGTTCTCTTACTTAGATCATAAGATCAAAATATAAAAACACAAAGTTTTAAATAGACAATAGGAAGAATTTATAAACAAAAATATATATTATGATTGCATGTATATAAAATAAAGACAAAAAATCTCAATGCATAATCATCACCAATTAAAGTTATCAGCAAACAGTAGAAGGTTTGTGATCTGATTATTTAAAGACCATAACATCACATTATTAAGATTTTAATGAACCATCAACTAGTGTGATTGCCTTCTCCTTAGTCTGAATATGATTGCTTAGGAACCATATCTATAATTGCTTTTACTCCCTAATATATATCTTTTTTTAAAAAAAATATACACCTAATTCTTCAAGATTAGGGCCACTAAATAGTCACTAAACTCCATGTTTTCAACATCAAATCCAACTACAAACTATAGGTCTTTGTTCTCTTTAAAGAAAGAAAATAGGTTATCTGATATTGTTACAAAAACAACTACTTTATCTATGAACATTAGGTAATTATCAATTCTTATATGCAACTAAAAAATAAAGACAAAGGCATCAAATATCAGGAAAAAACAACATGTCATACATAATAGGATGTGCTCAAAGATCTGGCTAGATTGTTATAGACACAACCAAATGCGTGCTAATTATTTGAAATTGCAAGCAAAATTTATCATTTGGTTTATAGACACATCATTAATATAATTTCTAAACATAAAAAAAAAGGAATAATTAAATTCATCCCTTAGTCTCATTCTACTTTATCATTCAATAAATTAATATTAGTAAAAAAATAATTAATATAATTTTTTTAAAATACAATGATTATCAATTGAACTAGCCATACAAAAATCAAGACATGAATACTCTCGAATTGCTAACAAGGACCTTGCCCAAATTGCTAACCTTTCAATTGCTCTCTACCCTTAATCTACATCCTCTTCATTGCTCTTTACCCTCAATTTATAACCTCTCTATTTCTTTGTCCAAATACAATAAAGATGGTCATCTAATATCTTTATCATTAAAATCAAAGCTACATTTTGAATAAGAAAAGGACCCACAATAGACCCATTTTGTTCTCTCTTCTCTTCTTTGACACATAGACACTCTTAAGTCCTTATTTAACCATTTTGTTCACATATCAAGAACCCCAAAATAAAAAGAAAACCTATAATTGTTTAAACACCAAAGTTATAAACAAGTTGCGAGCACCAAAGTAGGCAATATCACGCATGCAAGTATCAATGAACACCAATTTACCAAGATCTTGTTTATTGTCAAATCTTGGCTTCACCTAAGATGGGTTTGTCTTTAAAGAACACCAAAACTTTTCATTAAGTTAAGTCCATGATTTGAAGTTGAAAAAGAAAATGGAAAGAAAAATTCTTAACATAACTATTATCCAAGCTTCTTAGAACAATATCGGTAAGAAATTCATTCAAACGAACCAAAAAATAGGTCTCTTGTTATTGGCATTTATACTTGAACTCTCTAAACTCCCAAAGATGATTTATAGAACTCTTGGAGTTGCTTCATGAACTATAAAATATGATTTATAGATCTTTTAGAGTTGTTTTAAAGTAGTTTTTTGACGTTTGCAGGTTATTTTGGTATATGTGTATCTCAATGGTAAAGAAATAAGAAGATAAAAAAACCAAGACATGTAGAAGCCATCATATAACAAAATAGATTCTTAGAGTGTTAAGAGAAATAGGTTGTCAGTGCCATAACTCCACCATCCACCATTGGATTCAATTGAGTTTTTAGTATGTTATGCGCCTAGTGATAATCTACAAAATAATCATTTGGATTTTTCTGATCTATTTTTGTTTGAGAGATATCATCGCTGCACTATTTTTAGAAAATTGAGTTCAAGATAACTGTAGATTCCAACTTGGTTCTCCTCCATCGGCTCATAGAGTGAAAGTGTCAAACTCAACAACTCGAGCTAAAATAGCCTTTTTTTCCATGACAAGAGATTGATACTATTTTGGAAATACTGGATAATGTCATTAATGAGAGTACATCAAAATGGAACCGATGTTTGATGGGATTCTTTCTTGGTTATAGGATGTCAAACCATGCGGCCAACTCTATTGCCTTTCGGGTATGGAAGAGTTATGTCCTTGAGAGTGTCATGTCGACACAACAAGGTTTCTTGATTTTTCATTTCAAGAAAGAGAATGATGCCCACTTAGTTATGAAAAGGGGGTTGTGGATGTTTGGGGGAAAGACCATTATCCTCTAACCATGACACCCATATTTTGTTCTTGAAAAAAATAAAATCTCAAAAGTGGCTGCATAGGTTCTCCTTCAAGGGTTACTTTTTCCCCTTTGCAATGAAATGGGTCTAGGAATGGCTAGCATGGTTAGAAGACCTTTAGCTTATAATTAACAAACACTTAATAACACCAACCTTGACTACGTTCGAGTCTGTATTGAATTGGATGCCTCGTTACCCATAGTTCATAGTTTCCAGTTGAAATACAAGTTATCTTTAAACCTTATCATAATTATAGTTAAGTATGAATGGAAACCTCAAGTCTGTGATACTTGCAAAGCATTTGGGCACTCTTATAAGGCTTAGGTAGAGGCCCCAAATCTTTTAATTGAGGATTTGTTAAAGATCCAAAATTAGGTGATGTTTTTCATTCATGTAGCTCCCTAGTTACCATTACCGATGAGGTTACATTTCATTCAAATGTTATTGCCACCATAAAATCAGCACCCCCAAACTAATAGTTCTATAGAAACTGGTTAACCGATTCAAACATCCCAGGAACTAAACGACTGGTTGAACAAGACAGAAGCCTTGTAAGCTACTATCCAGGAAACTGGTCGATTGGTTAAAATTCTCCACAAACCGGTCGACCAGTTCAATGCTGATGAACCTTCTCAAATTGGTGGAGAGGATGCTTTGGATGATGATATTGGGCTGGACCAAGACTCAAAGAGAGACTATTCTCAGCTTGAAGAGAACCAAGATGGTTTTCTTAAATTTGCTAAGTGTATAGAAAGCATAACTCTGAACTTGCCAAACAATAATGAGATTATGGATACTCTGGGTACTGTTACAACTTCGGGTGTGAACACAAAGGCTAAAGATAAGCTTTAACTAGAACTATTAAACCCATATTTTAAAATTATTGGTATTAAGAAGAAGGAGAAAGGATGCAAGGATTGTTGGTTTTGATTTTCACTATCTTTCCATTTTTTATTATATATGTTAGGTTATCAGAATATTTTGGGTCTAAATAGCCCGCAAAATTATAAAGCAATAAAGGATTGGATTAATAAGTATAAACTCAGTATTGTGGGTCTTTTTGAGACTAAGATTGCTTCTATCAATATGAGGGGAGTAGAAACAATTATTAATCCCTTAACATTACAATTTCTATCTAATGTCTTAGATATTGTTGATTGTCATATTCTTGTTAGTTTTTTAGACCATGTGGTATATAGTGTATCTTTGATTCACTATTCTCTTCAATGGATAACCTGCGAGGTCTCCAATTTGGTTGAAAGATGCTTCTTTGTTATCACTTTTTTTATAGCCCCAATACATATGCGGGGCATTAGACACTATGGAATTATCTGTCAAGATACTCCATTGCATTTTGGTCTAGACCGTGACTTATTCTAAAAGACTTTAATGTTATTATGAGTGCCTCTGATAAATATGGGGGTGACCTTACCTCGCATGGGCACATGAATGACTTTGGCAATTGTGCCTCTGACTTGGCCGACTACTTATTATGAGTTTTTACCTAAGGACTCTTCAGATTATAGTGCTATGGTTGTCCAATTCGATTGTCCTATTTCAAAAGTAAAAACAACTTTTAAGTTCTTAAATCTATGGGTTGATAGAGATGATTTATTAGGTTTAGTTGTGGATACTTGGCAGATTCTAGTGATAATAACCCTATGTATAGGCTTATCAAGAGGCTAGGCTTGTTAAAGCCAAAGTTGAAATCTTTGCATCATCAACAAACTAGCCATATTTCTATTCGAGTGGTTGAGAAAAAGTCTAATTGGGTTATAACATGTATACTTCTTGATGGCTCTCCACAGTTTGAAGAGTATCAAAGGGTCAGATAGAAAGAGCTTATTGGGGGAATTCTTACAGATGTGTAAGGATGAAGAGGCTTTTTACAAATAAAGGTCTCAGACTCAATAGTTTAGGAGAAAAAATCACCAAGTTCTTTCACAAATCACTACTTCATAGATATGTTGGGAATAGAATCTGTTGGTTGATTAATGAGACAGGATCTCGGGTTTAGGACCAACATGGTCTGGGTTAGATGGCTATGGACTATTTACATGGGCTACCTTTTACACTCCTGGCCACTACTTCAAATGATGTTTCCTGATACTTTTCTGGTAGGATTCCTCCTTACAGTGTGCTTACTTTGGAGTCATACATTACCTATGATGAAATCAAGAAAGCCTTATTCTCTATCCTAGATAATAAGGCTCTTAGTTTTGATGGTTATACTTTATTGTTCTTCAAAATAAAGTTTGGAAATTATTGGTAGAGACTTCAATGTTGTTATGACATGCTCTTTTGATTATTCTACTCTTCCTAGATGTGAATGACTTTAGACCTATCTCATATTGTAACGTGATTTATAAATGCATATCTAAAGTCATTATGAGTAGATTGAATGGGATTTTTTTAGATGTTATTGGTGTTTCTCAGACTACCTTTGTTCTGGGTGGGAAAATTTTGGATGCCATTTTGTTAACTCGAGAGCTTATATATAACTATCACTTAGCTAGTCATATACCTAGATGTGCTTTAAAAATAGACATTAAAAAAGTTTTTGATACGGTTAGTTAACAATTTATCCTAATAACGCTAAGGGCTATTGTAGTACCTGACACCATGGTTAGATGGATTGAGATATGCACGTCTACAACTCATTTCTCAGTGGTTATAAATAGGGAAAGTCACAGCTTATTCCCATCTTTTATAGACCTTTGGCAAGGTGCCCCTTCATCCCTTTATTTGTTTGTTTTTTTTTTCGATGAAAGGTTTAGAAGGCATATTTAGAGAGGCTTCACAGAACCCGGGCTTTCGATACCATTGTCGATGTTAATAGATTATCATTACTCATTTATGTTTTGCAGATAACCTTATAATTTTCTGTCAGGCAGATATAGACTTGGTTAAGATTGTGAGGAAGGCTTTGGATGATTTTATGGGTTATTTGGGCTTATTACAAATCTAAAGAAAATCCATGTTTTCTTGTTAGGAGACAATGATGAGCTTTGAGCCTCTTTGCATACTCTTTTGGGTTTCAGGCTAGGCTCCCTGCCAGTTAGGTATCTAGGAGTCTCATTGATCTCTACTATACTAACACACAATGATTGTATGCCTTTGATGGATCAAATTCTCTCCAAGATTAAGTTGTTGGCTTCAACTTCTCTTACTATTGTTGGATACCTTTAATTGATCAAATCTATTGTCTTTTCCATCTAGGTATATTGGTGTTCCATGTTTATTCTACCCTACTATGTTATTAGAAATATTAAAAGTATTATAGTTGTCTTTTTATAGAAGGGTTGTTCTCTCTCCCATTTAGAGGCTAAGGTAGCCTGAGCTTCAGTTTGTTACCCTTTTAAATAGGGAGGTTTGAGGATAAAGAGGATTGGGACTTGGAATAAAGTAGTTATTCTCAATTTTTGGAGACTTTTTTTAGAGAGAGATCATTAGTTTGGTCGGGATGAGTTCATAGTGTCTTACTTAGGTGTAAATCTTTCTAGCATATTAGGCCTCTTTTGGTTCCCTCTTAGTCTTAGAGGAATATCTTATTCAGTAGAGATTGATGTAGAGGGATATTTGTCTCATGCATTGGTGATAGGACTACTACTTCCCTATAGTTAGACTATTGGTTGCCAAATAGTCAATGATTATATGACCTTTTGCTTTTTAGGGTGCTATCCTCGACTTGGCTTCGATGGGATGTCAAAGTCTTAAACATCATTAAGGAAGGCACTTGTTTTTTTCCCCTCAAGTAATCAAGAGCCACAATCTATTTGGGACTCAATTCATTTTCATCCCAAGAATGCATTTCTAGATCACTATATCTTAAAAGGTCATCCATTAGGGAGATTTTCTATCAACTTGGCATAAGAGGTTCTTAAAGACACAAGACTCGCGAATTCTATACATCACCTCATTTGGTTTCTATGTCATATCCTAAGACACTCTTTTATCTTATGGCTTGTCTCTATGGGTCGCCTACACACCATAAATAGATTTTATACTTATTAGATCATTCACTCCTCAACATATCCTTTGTGGCTTGCATATCGAGACACATGACCATTTGTTTTTTTAGTGTCCTTTCTCTACTTCTATATGAGGGGCTACCATGAGCAGTACTCTTATGAGTTGGACTTCTATGACATGACAACTTTTGCTTTAGTGGACAAACATACATTATAGATAGAAGAAAGAGTTCCTACACCTACTTGCTCAATTAGTACTCTCAATCATGGTTTACTTCATTTGGTATAAGAGGAATAATCGGGTTTATCACTGGACTTATCATCCTCATCATGTTATTAGTGAGGAAATCTTTGAGTTTATCATGTCTAAGTTGGTTGAGTTAGAACCAAAATGCCATATTATAGTTACTCTTAGGTCCATATAGTGTCTTCTAGAGTCATGAGATACCTCTAAATTGTTTTCCTTGGAGTTCCACTTAGCATGTCTACTCTTTTTATAGAACTAGTCGATCGATTCTGAGTTTTCCACAAACCGGTAAACCGGTTTAACAGTTATTATCTAGGCAGTCTTGTTTTCAGTTTTATTTTGAGTTATATTTACATTTTTCTTTTTCTTTTTTCTATTGCCTTGATCTGAGTTAGAGGACAATGTATATCTTGGGGTATGCCCTTTATATTTTTATACAACATTTTCCTTTAATACAATTACACTTATATATATATATATATATATATATATATATATATATATATATATATATATAAAAAGGTTCTAAGAGTGTCCATTCAACATAAAGGCTCTTTAACTACAATTCAACAATGGCATATAAATATGGGAACATGTTTTTTATTTTCAAAGCTATAACAATAAGTATTATAATATCCAAATTTATAACATTAATTGATTATAAAAGAAACAAAGAGGTAAGGAGGTTTTACTATGCACATTTTCATTCTACATCCTCTCATAATTCACTATGTGTGTTTTTCTCCTTGATTGGATCCTAGTATTTGCAAAATTAAAGGTCAATTGCTTCTAATTTGTTATGCAATGATAGAATTGAAAAAAAAATAACATCGTAGTGGAAAAGGTGATGAAAATAAGTGATGGTTTCAAAATTGGCACGAAACATTTACTTTAGTCATCCTACTTTCTAAATGATCAATTTTTAGTCCCTTCAATTTTCTAAAATTCAATTTTTGGTATAAAGTTTCATTTATCTTATTTTTCAATTTCTAGTTTGAGAGATGAGAGAGAAAGTAGTTGGATTTTAGTGGTAAAGAGAAAGTTTTAGTTGATACCAATTCTGGTTACCAAAATAGTTGATCTTGATGTCAACGGGTTCCATTCGATGAAGAGAGTTCCACTAGGGTGTTCTTTGGCATTATTATCGCTTGAGATGATAGATTCAAGCTTAAGAAGTTTTTTTGTGTTTGGGTTGATTCGAGTTTTTTAATCGATTTTTATGTTGTTTGAAGCTATAAACGGATCTATTAAGGTCTTTAGGATGTGTTTCTAGGAATATTGGGTAAAAAAACGAGTGGAAAATCAAAGTTTTAAGCATAAAATATCCTAGCCTCAATTTTCTTACAACCCTTTGGTAGCTCGATTTTGGGGTTGCAGACAATGCATTATATGTCGGTACAGGGTAGGATGAAAGAGAATTGAAAATAGGGACTCTAATAATTGCTAGTGAAAAGGAAAACTTAATCTCACTGCTACGTGAGTATGTCAATGTGTTTGTTTGGTCTTACGCAGATATGTTTGGTTTAGATACTTGCATTATAGTACATAAGGTGCCATTAAATGAAGGAAGTATTCTTGTGAAGCAGAAAATACGAAGAACTCGTCCGGATATGGTGCTCAAGGTAAAAAAGCTAAGATAGAAAGACAATAGGATGCTAATTTTTTGAAGATGGTTACGTACCCCAAATGGGTACTAATATAGTGGTAGTTCTCTAGATGAATGGGAAAAGGATGATGTAAAAGAATTTGTTAGGTTAGTAGAGCAAGCTTGGAAACCAACAAAAGAAGAATTGGAGACAATTAATATCGGTATAGGGCAGGATGAAAGAGAATTGAAAATAGAAACTCTAATCACTGCCAGTGAAAGGGAAAACTTGATCTCACTGCTACGCAAGTATGTCGATGTGTTTACTTGGTCCTACGCAAATATGCTTAGTTTAGATACTAGCATTATAGTACATAAGGTGCCATTAAATGAAGGAAGTATTCTTGTGAAGCAGAAACTACAAAGAACTCATCCAGATATGGTGCTCAAGGTAAAAGCGAAGTAAGAAGTTTAGATATATAATGGTAGAGAAGCTTTGTAGTGCACTTATTGATGCAACCATATTATTCAATAGTTTCACCCACATTTAAATAATGTTTTGCCTATGTTTTATATATAAAATGCCTTGATATTCTTTGTTTTATGTTTTGAAGGCACTTTTGGATGAAAGATGCAAAACAGAAGTAAATTGAAGGTAATTGGCACATTTAACTTCAGTCGATGTTTTGTGCAGAGCGTGAGCTCTAGAGGTCGAAATGAAGTGATTCCAGTGGCATTAAAAATCTAACATCCATACCTTTTTGTACATCTAAGGCAAGAAAATACAATAAGGAAGAGCATGGAAATCGCAGCCTTCAAAGTCAAATCTCGCAATCTGCTAGTGTTGACCTTCGGCTATTCCAACTTGAATATCTCGATCTACAGATATCCAATTGTGCAAACTCAATTTTGTTGGATTCCTGACTCAAAGGCCTATCAATGCTCCAAATTTCAGCCAAAAAAGAAGTCATATCAGGGATATATTATTTTTCAAAGATGACAACTGAATTCTGCCAGCAAACAGGTTTCGTGAAGAAACGAGTCCAAATTACGTTCCGAAGCATCTAAACCGATATCCAAGTTTTTATTTCAGGAATTTAGCTCCTCTGAGTCAAAGCTTGAAGATTTCATGCAAGACTATTTCTTCTTTTTTAGGAAAATAGTTATTAAAGTACTTAAATGTAAACTGTTTACTTAAAGGAGGACTACTTTGTAAAATAGAGACTAAGGTTTCCTAGGATATAAAAAGAATGAGAGAAGAGAAGGGAGGCAGCCAGCCAAGAGGGTAAAAACGCCCCCCTCCTCTAAAAAACCTGAAATCATGCATTCCTCCTTCTTTTTGATTAGTTGTTCAACAAACATGCAAGGCTAAACTCGTTTTCTTGGTTGTAAGGACACAGAAACCTTTAGATTTCAAGAACTATGAGATTTGTTTTACGTTTTCTTTTCAGTTTATATGATGAATATGTTTGTTATCGAGATTTTTTTTACATTTTCTTTTCAATTTATATGATGAATATGTTTGTTATCTTATGCTTATATTTCCTATGATTGTTTATTTTAATTGCTAGAGCGGATTCTAAGTTATTATTGTAGACAATTTATTGCTAAGTTTGATATTAAAACCGGAGTTGTGGTATATGAACTTGCTAAACAACTGAGTTTAATAATTGTGGCGGATCTATGTTATTAATCTTAGGGAGAACATTCAATCAAATCAAACATAGACTGCGAACAGTTATGTTTTCTTGATTAATCAACTTATCTAGTTCTTAAGGCTGCCATTGAATTAAATTACTAGTGCGGACACTGTGGTGTTTGATGGTTAGGGTTAGCTATACGGCGGATTCGTTAACTAACCAATGTTAAGAATATAAATTGATGTTTCGTTTTCATGATCAGTTCTGATTTCTATAGGTGGATGTGTACTTGCGACCAAAGTTTGTTCTCTTGATAACTTTCTGATTTTATTAAATTTCATTTGATAGTTTTCTGTTTTCTTTTGCTTTAGCCTAGATAACGTGCAAACCCCCTCAAATTGCATATCATCTAGCATTAAAATCTGACTTGAACCTTACTCGTGGGATCGACCCCTTACTTGCTCTATACTATCTTGTGTATTGTGTTTGAAGCTAGGATAATTAATTTGTACGACCGCGACATCGCAACAAATTTTGGCGCCGTTGCCGGGAAAGTAATTTTAGTTGATTCTTGCGCTATTATGTTTATTTGTTGTGATTGTTATTTATTTTTTTGAAATAAAAAAGAGAAACAGAATTTTTGCTTGCTACAGTACTGTTCATTTACGGCAGTAGAATTGATCAAAACAGATTTTTTGGTGTAATTATGTATCGACTTTTTATTTCCTAAACGGGAACGACGTACGACATTCTGAACAGGACTAGTGGTTACCACTAGCCCCACCCTATCGAGGCTAAATTCCGTTGTTTTCTAAGGTTTTTAGGCAGTTTTAGTTTTCTAGCGTATGATTTTCATACAATTTGCATTGTTTTCGATCTCTTGTGTGGTTGGTTTATTTTGAGTTTTCTTGACAATTTATGCTTGTAACCCATTCTACTAACCAGAGTCAAGTGCAGGTGGATCTCGAAATAAAAAACACTTTACGCAGGTTACGAAAGGAAGCTTGCGTCAGCACTATAGTTGTTGAACGACAACAAACACTCAAGGAGGTTGCTGCTCCTAACATGGAAAATCAACCATTATGCATCAACATCGACAATAATGTAAACTTTGAGCTCAAATCTGGTTTTATACATTTGCTACGAACATTCAACGGTCTTGCAGGTGAAAATCCTCATACTCATCTCAAGGAGTTCCATATGGTTTGCGTTGGCATGAAACCGAATGGAGTTGACGAAGAACAGGTTAAGTTGAAAGCTTTCCCTTTCTCTTTAAAAGGGGAAGCAAAAGCATGGTTTTTCTCTATTCTCTCAGGTTCCATTAGAACTTGGAATGCCATGAAGAAGATTTTTCTTGAAAAGTATTTCCCAGCATCTCGAGTTGCCAACATAAGGAAAGAAATATGTGGGATTTCGACAATCTCATGGAGAGACACTTTCCGAGTATTGGGAAAGATTTGAGCAACTGTGCATTCAATGCCCTCACCATCAGATACCCGATCAACTCCTCATTCAATATTTCTATGAAGGACTTATGCCTATTGACCGTAGTATCATTGTTGCGGCAAGTGGAGAGGCATTGGTAGATAAGACACCCGAGACTGCATGCCAATTGATCTCAAATATGGCAGCCAACTCGAAACAATTTGGCACGTGTGGAGACTTCGCAAACAAACGAGTAAATGGAGTAAGTATTTCTAACCTTGAAAATAAAGTTAATGATCTTACTTTTCTTGTGTGTTCTTTGACTTATGGAAATGTACAGCAGGTGAAAGTTTATAGCATATGTTCCTTGCAATGACATACCTCAGATATGTGCCCAACAATGCAAGAATTGAACAGGTTCATGCAGTTGATGGAGGATTCAACGGACAGCCCCAGCGTAAATATAATCCCTTTTCCAACACGTACAATCCTGGATGGAGAGATCATCCAAACTTATGCTATGGGAACCCACCTCACCAAGGCAATCAAGGCCGACAGTTCCATTCCCATGGATTTCAATCCCAACAGAATTATCAAGCGAGACACCCCCCTCCATTCACAAACTCCAATGTTATGGGTCGTCATCCAGTGATGATCTTCGTGAGATGATGAAAACTTTGACTTCTAACACTGTGACCTTGCAACAAAATGTCATGTCTTTTCAATAGGAAACAAGGTCAAGTATTCACAACTTGGAGAAGCAAATAGGGCAAGTGTGGGGAAATTAGAAGCACAAATAAATGGAAAATTGCCCTCTCAAACATTGAATCAAATAGAGAATGTTAATGCGATCATACTGCGAAGTGGGAAAGAACTTGAAAGGCAAAGGTCCAAACAAATTAAGATGGAGGAAGAAGAAGAGATAGAAACCGAATTGAGTACAAAGAAGGAACATCCTCCTCCTCCACAAACTAAAACAACGACCAACACTCCAAAGGTAACTCATCACTCAATGAATTCCAGTTTTAAAACAATTCCACCCTTTCTTGTGAGTTCTTCTAGGTCAAAAAAAGAGGACAAAGAAAAAGAGATTTTAGAGGTTTTCAAGAAAGTAGAACTCAACATTTCTTTGCTTGATGCTATCAAGCAAATTTCCAAGTATACCAGATTCTTGAAGGAGTTGTGTACTACCAAGAGAGCTTTCAAATTGAAAGGTCATGAAATGGTAAGTATGGGTGAAGTTGTATCTGATGTTGTTTAAAAAAATATGCCTTTGAAGCAAAAGGACCCAGGTGCGTTTACTATCCCATGTGTTATTAGTAATGCTAGTTTCAAAAGGGCCTTGTGCGATTTAGGTGCATCCATTAGTATTATGCCTAAACATGTTTATGATTCTCTTAGTCTTGAGCCTTTGAATAAAACTAGCATTGTAATACAACTTACGGATCGTAGTTTTGTTTACCCACTTGGTGTGATAGAAGATGTCCTAGTCAAGATTGATAGTTTGGTCATTCCATGCGACTTTTATATTCTTGATATGGAACATGATTCTTGTGATTCATCAAACATCATTCCTATATTGTTTGGGAGACCATTCTTGAAAACTGCCAATACAAAAATTGATTGTGGTAAGGATACTTTGTCTATGGAGGTAGGAGATAAAAAAAATTTTAATTTAATTTTCATGATGCAATGACATATCCTTATAGCAATGTTTATTCTTTCACATGTTACGACCAAGTTGATAAGTGTATGCAGCAAGTTTGTGATTTTGATAATGAGGATGGATTAAGCGTAGCTTTGAGTTATGGCTATGATTTTACCAAGATAGAAGAGATGGAGAGGCATATATGTGTTCCCCAAAACTTGCATGAATCAGCATTGACTTCACAGACTTTGCAAGTTTTGTAAACTGTTCCCCATGATGCAGGAGTCATTCACCCCATCATGGACAGTGAATGGGTGGCGCCTATCCTTTTGGTGCCCAAAAAGATTGGAATTACGTTGGAAGAAATACAAAATAACGCTTATGAGAATACAAGGATTTACAAAGAAAAGATCAAAAGTCTTTATGACAGAATGATTGCAAGAAAAGAGTTTAATGTTGGAGACAAAGTCCTTCTTTATCATTCGTGTTTGAAACTTTTTCCTGGAAAGTTGCGCTCTCATTGGATTGGACTGTTTGTTGTTTCTAATGTTTTTTCTTATGGTGCAGTTGAAATTACAAGTTTAGAAACCAATAAAGTACTTAAGGTCAATGGGATCGCTTGAAACCTTTCTATGAAGGTTGGACGACAGAACTCACCGCTTCTGCGGAGTTAGCTGAATCAATCTATGAAGAATGAGTATGCAATATGTCGATTCAATGACATAAAACAAAATCTCTTACTGGGAGGCAACCCAGCACAAAAAGAAAAAAAAACATATTTGCTTTCTTTTTCCCTTATCTTTTATTTTTCACATTTTACTTTATTTTTGTCATTCTCCTATATTCCTTTTCTTTTATTTCAACATTGAGGACAATGTTGTGTTTTAAGTGTGGGGGTATTGGGAGAATGTTGGTTTTCTTATTTTGGTTTTCTTTGTTGTTAAAAAAAAACCAAATTTCTATGTTTGATCTTTTGAACTCCTATTGGTTTATGAGAATGTGAGTATTATACATGAGAATTAATTGAAATAGATGAAGATATAAATCGAATGAAGGAGTGTACATGCAAGTTTTAAGATTTAATTGGTTTAGGGATTGTCTTTGAGAATATGTCATGTTGACTTTATAGTGTTATACCAATATAAGCTTTTGAGCCTTCAACATTATATTCTTTGATTGTGCATTCTCTCAATGATATGTATCTCTAGAACTTGCTTCATATCTTGTTGAGATTACATTCACATTACATATATACATGAAGATGATAAAAGCATTAGAAATTTTAACCACTTAAGCCAAAAAGCCAACCTAAAGCACATTATCCTTAGTGAGCCCTTTTTGAGCTTGTTTATCTTTTCTTTTTTTATCCATGTTATGCCTTAACTTTTTATATGTTTTCCTTTTCCCCTGGCCAAGGATTATTAGAGCATATACTTGTGATATCTCATGGTATTATGGTTGGAAATTATGTGAAAAGAAAGAAGAAGTTATGCTTGATGAAAAGATGGGTAAAGTTGCCAAAGGTGAAAAAAAAAGGAAAGGAAAAAAAAAATGTTCCTTTATGTTCTTAAGATTTGATGTTGAAAGAGCTTGAAATCAAAAGAAGTTAAGCATTGGTGATTAAAGATAAAAAATTTGTGTGCTTTGATGAAATATCTTATTTGAAATATTATTTTTCAGAATGCTTACTTTTTTTGGTTTGAACCTTTTCTTTTACTCTCTTTTACCCCACCTTAACCTTAGCCCCATTATAACCGGAAAATAAGACATTTTGATTCATGCATTGCTTGTAATATATTAGTAATGGAGATGAGATTGAAAAGCAAGCTTATGGTAGAACATATTCATTGATTGAATTTTAGAGATTTAAACACATAAGCCCTAAACACGTGAGTGTTGGAGTGTATATCAATGAGAGGACCTATCACTTTGGCATGGCATAGATTTCATTTAAATCCCAATGATCAATTGAGTTTTGAAGTTTGCATGTAAATAAATTCAAGAAAATTTATACTTTTTATCCTTCTTGATTGTATTCTTGTTTATAATGTATATATTCTTGGATATTGATGGGAGATTAGGAGATTAGTCATAGTGATTTGATTTAATTTAATTTCAATTTGATTTTACCTATCCTTTCTCGAGGACGAGCAAGAGCTAAGTGTGGGGGTATTTGATGCAACCATATTATTCAATAGTTTCACCCACATTTAACTAGTGTTTTGCCTATGTTTTTTTTATATATAATGCCTTGATATTCTTTGTTTTATGTTTTTGAAGGCACTTTTGGATGAAAGATGCAAAAAAGGAGTAAATTGGAGGTAATTGGCAGATTTAACCTTCAATAGATGTTTTGTGCAGAGCGTGAGCTCTAGAGGTCGAAATGAAGTGATTCCAATGGCATTAAAAAGCTAACATCCATACCTTTCTGGAAATCTAAGGCAAGAAAATAGAATAAGAAAGAGCATGGAAATCGCAACCTTCAAAGTCAAATCTCGCAATCTGCCAATGTTGACCTTTGGGAATTCCAACTTGAATATCAGGATCTACAGATTTCCAATTGATGCAAACTCAATTTTGTTGGATTCCTGACTCAAAGGCTTATCAATGCTCCAAATTTCAGCCAAAAAGGATGTCATATTAGGGAGATATGATTTTTGAAAGATGACAACTGAATTCTGCCAGCAAACAGGTTTCGTGAAGAAACGAGTCCAAATTACGTTCCGAAGCATCTAAACTGATATCCAAGTTTTTATTTTAGCAATTTTGCTCCTCTAAGTCAAAGATTGAAGATTTCATGAAAGGCTATTTCTTTATTTTTAGGAAAATAGTTATTGAAGCACTTAAATGTAAATTGTCTACTTAAGGGAGGACTATTTTGTAAAATAGAGACTAAGGTTTCCTAGGATATAAAAAGAATGAGAGAAGAGAAGGGGGAAGCTAGCCAAGAGGATAAAAACGTTCCCCTCCTCTAAGAAACCTGAAATCATGCATTCCTCTTTCTTTTTGATTAGTTGTTCAACAAACATGTAAGGCTAAACTCGTTTTCTTGGTTGCAAGGACACGGAAACCTTTGGATTTCAAGAACTGTGAGATTTGTTTTACCTTTTCTTTTCAGTTTATATGATGAATATATTTGTTCTTCTATGTTTATTTTTCCTATGATTGTTTATTTTAATTGCTAGAGCGGACTCTAAGTTATTATTGTAAACAATTTATTGCTAAGTTTGATATCAAAACCGGAGTTGTGGTATATGAACTTGCTAAGCAACTGAGTTTAATAATTATGATGGATCTACGTTATTAATCTTAGGAAGAACATTCAATCAAATCAAACATAGACTGCGAACAGTTATGTTTTCTTAATTAATTAACTTATCTAGTTCTTAAGGCTGTCATTGAATTAAATTACTAGTGCGGACACTGTGGTTGTTTGATGGTTAGGGTTAGTTATACGGCGGATTTGTTAACTAACCAATGTTAAGAAGAGATAAATATTCAGAATATAAATTGATGTTTCGTTTCCATGATCAGTTTTGATTTCTGTAGGTGGATGTGTATTTGCGACCAAAGTTTGTTCTCTTGATAATTTTCTGGTTTTATTAAATTTTATTTTATAGTTTTCTGTTTTCTTTTACTTTAGCCTAGATAACGTTCAAACCCCCCCCCAAATTGCATATCATCTAGCATAAAAATCTAACTTGAACCTTGCTCGTGGGATCGACCCCTTGCTTGCTCTATACTATCTTGTGTGTTGTGTTTGAAGTTAGGGTAATTAACTTGTGCGACCGCGACATCGCAACACTTATATAAGCTATAAAATGACTTCAACAATACATGTTGTATTACATTACATGGTTGATTTCAAAACTGGATCCTCTCTCTCTCTCTCTCTCACACACACACACACACACACACACATATATATATATATATAGCAAGATGACAGATGTTGTTGGTTGAGTATGACATAGTGTGCATGACAAGAAAAACCACAAAAAAAAAGTTTTATTGCTGATCATTTAGCAGATAATGCTTTGAAGATTATGAGCTTTTAAATTTTAATTTTCTAGATGAAGATGTGCTAGTAGTAAAAAAAAAAACATACTGGTGGACAATATATTTTGGCATAGCAGTAAATGTACATGGTAATAAGGCATGAGTAGTGATAACTTCTCCTATCAAAAAGCAATACCTTGTTTCAATCAAATTGCAGTTTGAATGCACTCATAATACGATTGATTATGAAGCTTGTGTCCTCGAATTAGAAGTTACATTAGAGTTGAAGATAAAGAAACTTGATGTCTATAAATATTCAATGCTGATAATCTGCCAAGTGAAAGGAGAATAGCAAACAAAAGATGAGAAGTCGAGGTTATATAAAGGATATATGTCCAAACTAGCAAAAGAATTTGACGAGATAAAATTCACTAATATGGAAAGAGACAAACCTATTTACTGATGCTCTGGCCACTTTAACTTTCATGTCCAAAATCAATTAAAGGAACAGAGAGCAAACCATAAGTATTGAAGTAAAAAATTCTCTAGCCCATTGTTGTTCAATGAAGGAAAAGTGCATTGGAATTTGTTGTATTATTATATCAAATAGTTTATCTAACATCGGAAATATCCCCAAGGGCATCCATTACAAATATGAAAACCCTGCGAAAGTTAGCCATGGACTATTACCTCCATGCAAAAGTGTTATACAAGAAGTCGTCCGATGGAATATTGTTGAGATGTTTTAATGGGGCAGGAGCAAAAAAAGCGCTCCAAAAAGCTCATGAAGGGATTTGTGCAACTCATGCTAGTGGACATATGACAACTAGACAAATATAGAGGTCGGGGTATTTCTGAATGACCATGGAAAGGGATTGCATAGAATATGTCAAAAAATACCAAAAATGTCAGATGTACAATGAAAAGATAAATGCCCTTTCAGCTCCTCTTTTTAGTATGACATCTCCATGGCCATTTGCAGTGTGGAGAATTGATGTAATTGGGTCTATCAATTCAAAAGCTATCAATGGACATTGGCTTATTCTAGTGGACATTGGCTACTTCTCAAAATAGGTAGAAGTCATTTCATATGCTTATGCAACCTAAAAGGTAGTGAAGAGATTCATTAAACGAAATTTGTCGATATAGAGCTCCTGAAAAGATAGTGATTGATAATGCTTAGAACTTCAATAAAAGAATGATATTAGAATTTTGCATAAAATGAAAAATCAAGCAATCAAATTCATCTCTATACAAGCAAAAGATGAATGATATTTTACAAGTTACCAACAAGAATATCAAAAAGATTATACAGAAGATGATAATCATGTACAAGGACTGATATGAAATGCTCCCTTTTGTTCTGCATGCATTTCACACCGTAATAAGGATGTCTATAAGAGCTACACCTTATTCCTTGGTTTACGGGATGGAAGCAATGATGCCACTAGAAGAAGAAATCTATCTTTAAGGGTACTAATAAAATCAAAACTTGAGGAAGCTGATTAGGTCAAGCTGATATACGAGCAGTTAAATCTAATTAGTGAAAAAAGGTTAGCTACAATATGTCATCACCAGTTGTACCAACAAAGAATGGCTAAAGCATATGACAAGAAATTCAGACCTATGGTATTTTAGGAAGGAGATCTAGTGCTGAGAAAGATCATACCTCTACCCGGCAAAAATCATAGTAGATGAAAACCCAATTATAAAGGCCCATATGTAGTAAAGAAAACATTCTCTATAGGAACTCTGTTTTTGAGAAGAATGGATGGAGATGACTTGCCTAGGCCTGTGAACTCTGATTCTATAAAGAAATACTATGAATAATATACTCATCTTTTTTAAAAAAAATCCATAAAAATTGGTTATTCATTCTCGTTACATCTTGTGTATTTTATAAATGATTTCAAAAGGATCAACAAAAAACCTTTTTCAAAAATCATTTTCTCTTAAATAAAGGTTTTCAAGATTTGACTTTGGCTAACAATTTCAAAAAAAATCGATGATATGTCAAGAGCAATGATTCATCATACAACTCCCTAGGAGACAACTAAATACCTAGAAACCAAAATCGATTACCCAACCATCAAAGTTTGTTGTGAAAAGCTACATGAAACAAAGACGATAAAGTTTTCATGAATCATGAACTTGCAAAACAATTTTTTGCAAATCGCTACGGTTATAAGGTCAAAATTTATCAGTCCTAACCAATCTTGCTTAAAATGGGAAAATGCCATTTTTTATACCCCCTAAAAATGAATATATCCATTGCAATCCAAATTTAAGCTGAAGTGAAGTTTTTCTTTCGTAAGATAACATTGATTAGGAACACACCCCATACTAAGGGCAAGTATTAAAAGATGGTAAGAATGAAAGTATTTGAGAATGTCCACCAATGATGAGAAAGTGGTTGGAAAACACAAAAAGATAGGATATTTGTGCACAGAATCCATGAGATATTGATTGAGGCCGCAAAATAGAAAAGCCCAACAAGCCAAAAAAAAATTGAAAGTGATCTTGGATCCATAAAAAAACCTTAAACACCATTTAAGCCTGTGAAAAAATCATAAGTTTTTAAAAAGACAATAAATCTTTTAAAATCTTTGTTAAGGAAGACACCCTAAAATAAAAGCTAAAGCATATCTCACGAGTATTTGAAAAAACACATAAAAAACAACGTTGTCATAAGACAAAGAGTAAAATATTTTCCATTCAACTTTCAAACATAATACATTTGTAAAAAATATTTTCAACTCGTGAAATTTCATAAAATATTTTATAAATAGTAATTCACTTACAATATCATTCAGCAATTTCAACCATCACCTCCATCTAACTAACTTTGTCGTGAGGGACATTGAGGCAAACTACATGTAAAAAAAAGAGTCGCCACCTAGTTTTATGATAACTAAAAACCTTAATTGATCTTTCAAATGTTCAAGGTAAGGGACTAGTTATGTAATTGGAAAGATAAAATTCACCTAATATATCCTACCTAAAGTAAGCTCTATTGTTATTTGTTTTTAATGATAAATATTCCAAATATGCTTTCAAGCCAAAAGTTTGCCTAAAGTAATACATGTGTGGATTTTTATTAAAAGTAAAAATTATGATAACCTATGACAATGATTTGAGACATGGGTATGGTGACAAAGCCTAATCCTCACTCTTGAAAATGAGCGTTAGACCTTAGAGGATGATGAACAAATGGTAAGCTTGCCTTTTCAAAATTATTTAATTGGGATAAGCCCAAAGGCCTCCACTAACTCTCAATAGGTCTATATGGGACCACGATGGTCTAGCCCAAATTTGTTTGCCATGTTCTTGTCCATTTTTTACCACATATAAAAATATATAGAAAAAATAAAAATACCATGTTAATAGACCCTATTATGAATATTTAGCGTAACATAAAAAGTATAGCAAGCTTTGGAAAGAAATGATTTGTATATATATGATCTTGAAATGTCGAAGTTCAATATAAATAGCAAGAAAACCAGATTAGATAATCAATAACCATATTATTTATCGAATTGTAGACTGTCATATCAATAAAACAAGAATCACTAAATTACATAAAGAAAGATATTTGATCATTTTGATTATAAATCATATGAAACTTGTAAAGCTTGTTTATTGTGTAAAATAACTAAAACACCCTTTACTAAAAGAGTGAAAGATCTAATAAATTATTAGGTCTAATACATATAGATGTATGCGGACCAATAACTATTCGTGTCATAGATGGATATACATGTTTTATCATTAATGACCAAATTTTATATGGTCATGTGTATTTGATGAAAGTCTGAATCATTTGAAAGGTTCAAAGTATTTAAAAATGAAGTTGAAAAAAAAACTTGAAAGAGTATCAAGTTACTTCGATTTGATCAAAGTGGTGAATAGTTGAGTCAGGACTTTCAAGATTATCTAATAGAGAATGAGATAATAAATCAATCAATTATTTATTGTAATTTATATTTGGGCAACTTATTAGAGAATTTAATGGGTCACATATATAATGATGTGAACCTAGCTTCAACACTGAGATATTCATTAGAGGTTTCATTAAATCTAGTCACAAGACTTTAATCAAAGTGGTTCAATGAAGCAATTAATGGACTTCTTCAAGATACATAAGCTAAGATTGACTTAGAAAGGATATCAAAGAATGAAGAACAAGTTTTGATTATTTCGATTCATGTTCAAGAAAGGCTTGTAGGGGAGTTTCTAGACATTACAAAAAGATTGGAATTAAAAAAAAACTCAAATATGTCAATCTTGACCTTTCACTACTATTTTGGCTATAACTGGATCTATATAATGAATTTTGACGCGATTCTAATTGCATTGGAAAATACACATCCAAACATGTCCAATGACATATGGTATATCTTCTAATTCATCAAGACGAGGGAGAACCATCCGTTTGAAGTTGGATTTCAATTTTGCCGACAAATTACACAATTCAACTTTGGGCTTATTTTAATTAGTTGGACTATTATTTATTTATCTTTTAGTTTGTTACAGGCCAATGATATTTAAGGGTTATTTGGATTATGTTTTATTTTATTATATTAGTTATTTTGAGCTTCTAATGTGTTAAGACCTATTTATCAAGTTTGGATCTATTAAGTCAAATTACGATTAGCTTTCTACTATATAAATCAATTGTTAATATTATTTTGATATTTATGAATTTTATCTGCAAGTTACCTCATATCGTAAATTTGGTTCTCAAATACAAGGTTTTTGTTCGGTCAAGTTACAAACTTTCGTCAAAACCTCAAATTAGCAATCTAAATGACAATTCTGCATTAACATGCTCCAAAAGCATAATATTTATATAACTTACCCCAAAGTCATAATAATCATATAACCTGCCTCAAAAACATGAAATTCATATAACCTCGAAGACATAATAATTAAAAAACTTGTACTCAAATGACCAACTTTCTCATACGTTATCAATTGGACATGTTCGTACCATTACAGTTAATTTCAATCACATAATTGACACCATCATTGCAATAAATTTCAAATTATAAAATGGTTACTATTGTTCCGATAATTTCACATCACATACACAATTACCACATATACATCCCTATCTCGTAGACATAATTGATGTAACAATCAATTATACACAACACAATTAAATAACTTTGCAAATCTAACCAATTACAAAGACAATTTAAATAAATTAATAATTAAATAACTTTGCAAATCTAACCAATTACAAAGACAATTGAAATAAATTAAAAGGCCTAATTCTTGTAACAATTAGTTATACACAACACAATTTAATAACTTTGTAAATCTAACAAATTACAAAGATAATTTAAATTAATTAAAAGGCAAGGGAGAGGGAATTCCTTACCTTCAGCTCCTACTTTATGTACTTCTGAGAAGTTGACCCCACCCCAAACACTTATCCTACAACACTCTAAAAATAAGAATTAGTGTTCATACCACGAATTAAAAACTCATCCTTAGAAATTTATATACATCCCAAAATTTTAAATTAATATCCAGTAACCATTAATTTATACTATAATTCATAGGTTAATGATTATGTCATGAAATTAAATCCTCACTTAAGACTTTCACATTACAAATTTCAAAATCTATCAATTTAAATCACATTGTTAAAATTCCTGATATCTTACTTTAGATGGGTTATCTCTTCTGTACACCTTGGATATTTGACACCTTTTAAAAGAAGCCATGCCAATCATAGCCTCCTGTCTAACAAATGGTTCATACTTCAGAGAACAAGGCTTTCCACCCTGGCCAGCAAGATCACAATTAATTATTTTTTTTCCTCCTCGTGTTTTCCCATGTGTGTCTCTCGTTTCAAGAGCAGGGGCACCTGCAAATTGAAAATGTTTTCCTCTTGAAAACAAGGCTTCAGACGTTTTCATGTCTCTTGAAAACGTCTGACAAGATTGAAAATGCTCTCCTCTTATTATCATTTGTTCATTTACAAAATCATGAGTACCCTTTGCAGGTTTCAAAAGTCTCCTACTTCCATTCCTTTCCATGATCTCTTTTCAATTTCTGCATGCATTCATCAGCTACTTTGGATCAAAAGAAGACAAAAGATTCGAAACCCATTTCTCCAATACCTGCAAATTGTCACTAGAACCCTATCTATACCCTATCCTTAATAAATTGCACAATCACACTAGTCCGTTTTTCCTAAAGCTGTCTTCTTTTTCTTCATTCATTTGACCACCAATTCCACCCATCGACCCCACACCCTCAGGCGAAAAAGAAAGACCAGTTATCTCCTCCCACGCGACAATATTCCATAAATTTCCCAACGAACCATCCATCCATGCACAAATTGTTTCCTAGTCCTCTTCAACAAGCGAATCACCAACTGCCTTGTATCCATTCCTCACAAAGACATACTGAACCTTAATATTGTATATTATACTAAAATGAACAACCAAGATCCCCGTAACTACAAAAATGCTAAAACTTTCAAGAAAATCAAGATTTAAAACAAATGTGCACAATACAGCACCACACCTCAAAGATTCGTATAAATGAAATGAAAGAAAGGAAACCCAACCTGCGTAACAGGGATTCACGCTCCACGAGGGCATTTAGAAACGGAACTACCAACCATTTCTACAAAAATCTTGGGTTCAAACGATGAGAAGACAAGGTTGCCAAAAATTACAGTTATGGCTGCTTGAAATGTGAAGTGTCTGTCGAGTAAGAAGAAAGGGAGAATTTCTCAATAATCTCAGAAGTTTGTGTTAATTGTTTTTGGTAGAACTAAAAACACTCTCATTACCACTCATGCCATGAATTAGAAGAGAAGAAGAATAAATTACTGGCCTCCTATTCTGTTAGAGTATGAGTAAAATTGGTGATATAATTTTTTAAATAGAATGAATATAGCTTTTTACTTTTTATATGTATTTTAATGGTAAAGAGTTATTATAAGATCTAGTTGTATTTAAACATATTTAATATATAATTATTTTAACAACTTCATATAACTCAATCAGTTAAATAAATTTAAAATAATCTGTATAATTTTTAATTAATTTAATATTAAAAAATAAAAAATAATCTCAAATCAACCCAAATAAATTTGGGTTATGTGATCAAGATAATTTTATAAAAAATAAATCAAAAAACATAAATTAAAAAAGAAATTAAAAAAAATAGTAAAAAAAAATTATTGCAATGAATAATATTTTGATATTTTTACCAGATATTAAGGAATACTATCTTTACCAAATATATATTCCGTAGTTTATATTTCTTCCGTAGATATTAAGGAAAAATTATTGCAATGAATATATTTTTACCAAATATATATCCTTTATTTCTTCCGTAGTTTTACACTAATATTTCTTCCGTAGTCTTACTATAATTAAAAATATGTTTCTTTCGATTTATTCTTTTCCAATTGAAATTTTAAATGATTTTATCATGGGGTTTACAATTTACCTCAATCAATGTCTCACAATATGCTGATCTTCTCCTCTTGAATGTATTACATAACTCATTTCTCTTATGCTCTTCACCCAATGTACGAGTGTGATAATTTTCTCTACTCTGAACCCACTGCTTTAACCAATTGCTCTAAGAATGTAAGATTTGAATATAGTGTAGGCACGATAGTTGGCATCATCGGTGGAGGCTTATCTATCTACCCTTGTCTATTAGATGCTCTAGGTCGTGATACCTCAACTCGACGGGAAACATAATCATCTAGTGGAGGCCTATCTATCTACCCTTGTCTATTAGATGCTCTAGGTCGTGATACCTCAACTCGACGGGAAACATAACCATCTGGTGTCCTATATATTTACCTCTATTGGAGTGTACAAATGTTGTAAGTATATGCGAGGCAGTGTCTATCAAAGGATCTCCCTCTTCATCATCATCATCAAGTATATTGTGTTTCCATCCTCAAATCGGGGATGAATCAGTCTTGGTTCCTTTCGCAATACACACCATCATGAAACACATTACAATTTCATATCAATATTTCAATCCACTGGATATTAATCAATATTATGATACCAACTATAACAATCCAAATTTTTTCGGGACAAAACACATTCTTAATTATGAAGTTACTAAAAATTTCTTTTTTATATAAATATTAGCCTATTTCAAATTAATAGATGCTCTATCACATTTTCTATCGTAATTCTGGTATAGTTTTCCCTATAATAAGAGGTCTCAAGTTATCAACTTAAACCTGTTTTGCTTTATAAACATTCTTAATTCTTTAATCCAATAATCCTAAATCGTAATCCTTATCAATCATTTACCAATAATTTCAATACAGCCTAGTATAACATCTAATTAATTATATAACATATTAATTGCAAAGCTTAAGATTTTATATAAATTATAGCATACATAAATAAAAATGAACATTTAATTTCATGTATCTACAAACAGAAGTTAAAAGTTCTTGTTTAAATGCATTACAATCCAAACTTAATATGAAATACTTAGTCTATATGAACAAAAAAGATAAAGTAAATCTACTCTTAGTATGAGTGTGACAACCCTTAAAAGTACAACATGCAAAACATCAATCAATGAAATAAATAATAAACAATTATTACATTAAAGAATACCAATGAACCATATTGGTATAATTAGTCTCGTCTACCAGAAACGACTAATCAAGTCTAGATAAATGTTGATATCAATGATCATTATTGGCATCATTAGTCTCTCATTATGGGAATGACTAATCAAATATCAAGTAAATATCGATACCAATGATCTTTATTGATATAATTAGTCTCTAATACTCGGAATGACTCATCAAATCTCAGGTAAATGTCTATACTAATGATCGTCATTGATATCATTAGTCTCTCATTCTAGAAATGATTAATCAAATCTTAATTTTAGTTTAGTTTCATTTCTTTCTTTAACCACAAAGTTATTTATTTTTCAATGTCACTTTAGAAAAATATAAAGAAATAAATTTTACAATTATAATGGTGCATTAATTAACTAAAAAATAGTTGTTAGACATCTACTTGTTGCACTTGATATCCCAACTCCTTCTCTGGATTGTGGTCTTATTGTTGTAATATCCCTTGTCAACATAAGATCATTTCATCATCATTACTTTCCATAATCTTTGAACTCATAAATGAATCTTCAAAGTAATACCTTTCGACTATTTCCTGTATATATATCCGTATTCAAGTTTTATTTTTTCCTTATGATTCAATATCAATTCAACACACTTGGGTTTAAAAACACATTTCCATGACAATGACATACATAATTTATATCAATTATTCTCCCATTTTTCATGGCCAATTTGGTCGAACCATGCCCAAAGGAAACCATAGGTTTCTTTTAATTTCTATAAAATCAAATCATCATAATTTTTCATTAGCCAATCTTAATACACATTTTTCAAACAATTTTACACATGCCAATCAAAAAACATTCCTCCCCCATCAAACACCCATTTGGCAAACCTAATGTCCAAAGTGGGGATGGGATTTTCTTCAAATTTCATCAATTTCTCACTTGACCTAGTATTTATCTATGACCATTTACATGTTTCAAGGGTTAAATCATTACTTACAACATCACAAAACCCTTAATTCAAAATTTCACGACACTAACACAAGTTACAAAATTCAATATTAACTAAACACTCAATTTAACCTTGCAATAAGATGTCTTACCTCTAAATTAAAAGTTTTAAAGAATTAAAATGAGAAGGAAAGCTTAATTTCTTCACTTCTTTCTTTATCTCTCTTTATATTTCCAAACCTCCATTTACAAGCTCCAATTCTTCAAAACAGAATGAATAATATATCTTTAGATCATTTTATGCTCTCATCAACAACCTTAATCTATAAGTTTTTAATGAATTTTTGGTGTAAAAATAGATGGGGTTAGTAATTTTATTCTTTCTTTTTTTAGAGGTGATGGTCGGCCTCTTTGAATGGTTAGGAAGCCATTCTTCTTATTTAGTCTACTTTGTGTTAATTATATCAATACCTCTAACACACTTAATGCTTATTTTTACCTGAAAATCTCATCTCATCTCAGCTCACTTGACTCACTTTAATATCGAACATCGATATCTCATCATTGACTTATTTATCTCAACCATATTTTTCTTTAATTATTTCTTTATCTACCTTATTATTTAATTTATTATAAGGCTTGTTTCTATAATTCCATATTTCTTTGAAATTGAGGATTTACAAAATATATTGAGGTGATGTTAGTGTTTTTAAAGAAGTAAGAAATATTTGAGACTTTGGTCATTAACTTGACGTGATTCAATAAGCACAATTAATTTAATAAAAATATTATATAAATAGGCAACGACAATATATAACCGAACTAAAAAAAAGATATACAATGATTAACTCAAAAAATAAACACTTGTTAATATTATAGAAAAATATCCTCTCTATATTCTTAAAAGAGATCTCATGATCTTATTTGATAACAAAGAAAATATTAAATGAGAACGTGGTAATCCATAAAAAGCAAAAATTAAAAAAATCTAAAGCTCAATTCCCATAAAAAAAATTTATTTATATTCATGTCACACTTGATTAATTATTCCAATTTTATTTCTGATCAATGGTTCTTATATGTGTGACCCATTAGGTTCCCTAATAAGTTGGCCCAAATATAAATCACAATCCTAAATAAAATAGGATTAAATTAATTTTAAAAATTAATTTATTATTAATTTTACAATTAATTGATTTATATTTAAAGATTAAATACAATATCTAGTAACATGTAATGACCCTCCAAATATTAAAAAAGTCATAAGTGATTTGACTTAACCTTTCAATGACTAGTTTCTCAATGTAATTATTATCATTTCATCAACAATGTTTTAATTTAGACATTATAATATAAAATGTGTCTACTATGTCAAATTATGTTTGTTCTCAATGCCATAGTCATTGATTCTTTGAATAAGATTTGAAACTCTTTTCAAATCTCATTCCACATTGTGTAACAATTTATAATCAATACTATTTGAGAACAAATGAAATATTTTTTTCTAATTCATATAGGGTGATGAATCATCTCTTAATTACTCAAATATCTTTATATAGTTGGTGATATACTTAATAACTGCCTATTTGTTATCCTTGATTAGGACAACGTGTAGCATGATCAAAATATAACACTATTTACATAAGATAACTTAGTGATCATAAGTCTAAGTATCACTTACATAATTGTCATGTGAGTCTTTCCATATACATAGGTAATCTCTCCATATAGAGTCTCATGTGGGTCAGTTTGGTGTACATTCATCTACAAGTATCTACATATTATTTCTAGGTATCCCTCATACCTTAATTTTTTAGAACAACTGCTTCCTTTCATAAAGAAAAGAACATAATATGTATCAGTTTTAACAACTCTAATTAATATTCAGTCTTAATAGAGCATTGACTAGAAACATTTAGGAACAATGTTTTAATGCAATAGAAATCTCATAATTATAACAACTTTATAATTTTCTTTGCAAAACATTTTTGTCCCAAGAAATTTATCAAATATTGGATGAATATTAAAAATAAATAAACTTTTTATTAATAAATTAAATATATATATATATATATATGAACAAAGTCAATATCATATATAACCAACTAATTAGTTACAAGTAATATACACTAACAACATTATTACCACAAGTCCTGCTAAGTTGAATTTAACGATGAACACTACTATATCTGTATGATTTTGTCTAACATTGTGAAATTAAACAAAAGCTAGATATCATTATATCATCAGGCACACTAGGTGCCTCACCACCTTCAACGACAATAACACTAAACATATTGATTATGCTACAACACCAGACATCAAGCCCCGCAAGCTCAATAGCTCTAAGGTTATCAGTGGCTTCTTCACCTAGTTCATCATCTTTTAATGTTTTGGCAAGTTTCTTAGTATTTATATTGGCTGCTTGATGGGGACACCGAACCCGAAATATTATTTATGCACGCGAATGATCATAGACGATGGAGGATAGCCCAAACAATTGAGAGATTGGGCTTTAACTTATGTTTTGGGTTTAATTTATATGAACTTTTAGTTTAGTTTTATTAATTTGGCTTTATTTGTTGGGTTTAATTTAATTATTGTTGGGTATTTTACTTAGTGGGCCATAAGCCCAATCACTTATTCTAGTTAGGGTTTTAGTATTAATACCCTACTTTTCTAAATGTTAAGGGACTTTTGATGATTAATGAAAATTTGCAAATTTTGCATATCTCCAATCCCCTTTCTTCTCTTTCTTTGCTTTCTCTTCTCAGCTTCTTCTCTAAAAGCTTCTTTCTTTTCCCGGCTTTAATTCTTTTGTTTATTGTTCCGCGTCAAATTTGGTATCAGAGCTCGGGTTTTAATTGTTCTTACAATTAAACGATCCACAATGTTTATGCTAAACCCTAGATCTGGTTTGATCTAAAAAAAAAATTGTCACTGTTAAAAAAAAAAGAAACACCTACTGTTTTGATTACAAAAAAAAATTGTTCATCATCCACGACTGTAATCGGGTTTTCCAGCAGCGGCACCCCTGCCATCTGCGCTCAGCCAGTCACAGGACGCCCCTGCCAGTTACAGTGGCAAACCCACCACCGAGAAGACCTGCACATCAGTCCCACATGAGCGATCAGCCATTCTACATCAATGCCGATCATAGCCAACGATCACAACCAAGACACAAGTACACGCCGATTTACTGCCTTCAACTCCCACAACACCTTAGCTTCCACCAGCAGCAGCCGCAACCGTCACCAACCACCTTCTGTTACAATAATCGTAGCCCCCGCCACCGTCACCAACCAACACAGACAGCAATCGCAGCCGCAACAGGTCGCCCACACCAGCAGCAGTAGATCTTCGTCGGCGGCGGCTCATCAACCAGCTCATCCTCTCCTCGCCATCGACGAGTCGGACCTCTAGCAGCCACCACTTCGCGCCACAAGAAACCCACAGAGCCACACCCAGTTGTTGTCTCCATAGTAGATCTTTGTCTTCAGCCTCAGCCTCAGCCACCGCTAATCGCACCCTCCAGCAGCAGCAGCACCAGCTGCAGTCACCACAACTGGTCCTTCAGACCAATTGATACGGCAGCAGTCACGCCTCGCCACCAGCAAATGACAAAAGGAGACTCGGCAATTGCAGTACAGAAGAAGGGATTTGAGGTAAAATAATTAGCCTTGCCACGTCATCACCCACGCCACCGCTGCCACGCCAAACATGATCACCCACGTCACCCGCCACGTAAGCAAACTAGTCACATCATCTGCCATGTCAGCAGTCAATTCATCCAGTTTTCCACGTCAGCTCCAACAAATTACAGTTTCCTCCCACTCAGTTAGTGAATCACTCTCCTATATTTGTTGAAGCTTATGTCTTTTGGTTTTTGACTTGTCATTTAAAGTTATTATTAATATTACTTTTGTGCCTAAAAATTTCCAAAAAAAATAAAATAAAATCTCACCTAGCATTTTTAATTGTTAATTTTGTTCATCAACCTCTTTCATCAATGATAGCTAATATCTTATTCTATTTGATAATTATGAGTTCTTGCTTGTGACATCGTGTTTGATTAATCATTTACACTTAAGAATCTAGTATTACATGCTTACAATTTTATTAGTGTAATTTGTTCTTGATTAATCTCCACCTTTAAAAAAAAGATAAAAAAAAATTAGCTTTATTTTTGTATTGTGATTTTACATGCAAGAACCATTTGTGATCTCAATTCCATTTATAAGTTAGTGTTGCATGCATTTGTATCATGATCATCTAGTGTCCAAGCTTAAGTTTACACTTACTGTAGACTCAACCTTTAGTGATACTCTTATGACCATTTCAAAGGAGCTGCAAACTTAGGTGATCAACATGTTTAAGAGAATTGAGCCCCAAGAGAGTTTTCGAATAAGGCACTCAAAGACCAATAAATATCACAAGAATAATCATTATGGACAAGTTCACTCTGAGCGCCACTAGTATGACTATCATTTAGGTTACTCTAAACACGATGACTTTGATGAGCGAGTCTTGAGTCCTAACAAAATAGAAGCCCCCACTTTTGACGGTCGTCATGACCCTTGGATATTTGATATGTGGATTCGTGATATGGATAGATTCTTTGAGTGGCATAACTTGTCTGATAATAGGAAAGTTAGATTTGCCAAGATAAAACTCATTGATGAAGCCAAAATTTATTGGAGAGTGTTGAGGATTGTTTAGAGATGAGAGGTAAACCTCCTATAACTGATTGGATTAAAATGAAACAAAAACTTCAGGAGAAGTACCTACCCCAGTCTTATAGGAATAAACTCTTAGACCAATGGAACAATCTAAGACAAGGGAATAAATCTATCAATGAGTATATAACGCAGTTTAATGATTACATGATTAGATGTGTCGTAAGAGAGAATGAAGCCATGGCTTTGCGTAGATTTTGTAAAGGCTTAAATGATGATCTTAGAAAAGAAGTTGAATTTCAAGGTGTATCTACCCTTAACCAAGCTTATACCTTAGTTCAAGATTACAAGCTGGTCACGAAGAATCAATGGATGAATCATCAGGGCTCTTATAGTATCCCTACTAGGTCCCAATTCAGAAGTAGTGATTCTTTGTTAGGTGCTCCACCCCACAGACCTAATCCTAGTAGCGCCCAACTTTGTAAGAAAGATAAGGGCAAACGAGTTGTCAATGAAGTGTCTAAGGTGAGTTCAAAGGTTAAGTGTACTAATTGTTTAGGTTTTGGTCATATCTCTTTAGATTGCACCTCTAAACCCTTAGTCATCCAAAAACATAAGGATATAGGTAAAGAGGAATATTGTAATGTTGAAGTGTATGAGCCAAATCTTGAGGATTTTAGTGACCTAGATGACGAGGATATGCAAGAAGAGGGACTTAACACAATTAGTCCACATGAGCTTGAGAATGAGGTTAAGAAAGAGTCTGATATGTCTGCTTTAATGGTAGAGGAAGTTTTAGGGAACTCTTCAGTGGAATCGCCTATAGAGATGAGTATGGTCTTAGAAGAGTCTCATGATATTAGTCTTTCTAAACTACCTGATTCCTCATCCCACATGCTTGGTGTCCAGCACATCATAAGTTTAGAGTAACATGTTGAGCTTTTTGACCACATGCACGTGATGAGGAAGATAAAGATAATCCTAGTTTACTTGATTGTGTCCATAACATATCTATACAGGTTTCAAACAGTGTTTGTCTCATTCCACACCCTCAATCATTTAGTGTTCATAATTACAAACCTGAGAAGCCTATAGAACACCTTCCCATATCTCCTCACGATATGATGTCTAAGTTAGCTGAGTCGTTACCATGTAGGGTTCATAATTTGCATATTGAGATCAAGAAACAAATTCAAGCAAGTAATGAACAATACAAATTTCGAGCTGATTTACTTAAGTATCATGATGCACTTAATGTTGGAGATTATTTCATGATACAGATCAGACCTGAACGGTGTCCTTTGGAAACCGATCATAAATTGCAAGTAAGTAGTGCTAGACCATTCAAAGTGTTGCAAATGATTAAATCAAATAATTATGTCATTAAATTGCCATTAAACTTTGATATTAGCTCTACTTTTAACATGAAAGACCTCAGTATTTATAAAATACAGCCTATCCCTGATGCTCTTTTTGATACCCCTACCTCATTATCCATATCTTTGGCACAAAAGGAACATATTAATACTACTTTGAATGCACAAGTTGTTTTTACCAGGGATGGTGAACTTCAGCAAATCCCGGTATATGGGCTCGATGACCAGATTCAGACTATACTTGGATTATCAGAGAGACATCACAACAGCTTGATCTTTATCTTTGAGAGCGTTATTGGAGTCGCCTTGGCCTATACTCGACGGGGTCGAGTTCTTCCAACCCTGGGAGAATTGATGGGGACACCGAACCCGAAATATTATTTATGCATGCGAATGATCATAGACGATGGAGGATAGCCCAAACAATTGAGAGATTGGGCTTTAACTTATGTTTTGAGTTTAATTTATATGAACTTTTAGTTGAGTTTTATTAATTTGGCTTTATTTGTTGGGTTTGATTTAATTATTGTTGGGTATTTTACTTAGTGGGTCATAAGCTCAATCACTTATTCTAGTTAGGGTTTTAGTATTAATACCCTATTTTTCTAAATGTTAAGGGACTTTTGATGATTAATGAAAATTTGCAGATTTTGCATATCTCCAATCCCCTTTTTTCTCTTTCTTTGCTTTCTCTTCTCAGCTTCTTCTCTAAAAGCTTCTTTCTTTTCCCGGCTTTAATTCTTTTGTTTATTGTCCCGCGTCACTGCTGTTATTGGTTTGGTTTTTTAAGATTCCATAAAGGGACTATATATAGCTATATAAACATGTATAATTATTTTTTTATTTAATTTTTATTCGATGAAAATACATTAGCCTCTTGTTGTACTTGTTTTTATCATTTTTAAAGGTTTGGTGTTTGTATTTTTCCATTGCATATAAGAGAGAAGATTTATTTATAATGGATGCATTTTGTCTTTTGATTATGATTAAATTAATACAGTTAACTAATTGATATTTGTATGATGGATCATTTTTTCGATAATTTAACTCTATTATATAACTATTTTTAGATTTTTATACAAATTACTTTTGAGTAAATAGCTCAATATGTTTTTATAAAGGTGAGCAAGTCTCTAATATGTTTCAATATTTTGATACAACACCTCATTGAAACTCCTCTCATTAAATGAAATTTATTGATATTGAGAATGATTTTTTTCATGACCATAATTGGTGTCAACAATGATTTATCTCTTTACCATCAAAATCCAGTGACTTCATCTCCCTTCTCTCAAACAATGGATTGAAAAACAAGAAAAATAAATTTTGGATCAAAATCAAAATTTAGAAAACTAAAGGGACTGGAAATTGATCATTTGAAAAACATCAGTACCAAAGTAAATTTTGCTTGCCAATTTTTGAGACCACAACCTATTTTCTTCATTTTTTCACTTTAATTCCTTATCATTTAATATTGTCATTTGTTAACAAATTAGAAGCGATTGGACTCAATCAAAAAGAGGGAAAAAAATCAATAACTAAAAAAATAGACTATTGAAATCTCCGGTGAATCAAGGCGCATTTACATTGTTCAATGCCTTTTAGTTTTTAACTTAACAACATCTTCAAATATTTACATTTTTAATTTTTTTATATGAGTTTATTCAATTTATTTAGTAGTTTTAAAAATCAAGGAAATTAGCGTAGTTATAAATTATCAAATTTTATATAAAATTATACATATTTTTAAAAAACAAATATATAATAAATACTCAATTATGTCATTTTTAAAATTCAGTGGAGTACTAAACAAAAATTTTGTTAGCATCATGCACCTCATCTATTTTATTATAAGTAGATTTTATTTGAATAAAGAAATATTTTAATGCAAAAGAAACTCACAAATATTACTATAATAGTAAACTTGGTGGAAGAAGACATTAAGATTTTGTATTCTTAGAATGCAAATGTTGGTATATGACATTCAATAATCAACCATATTTTATTTTTTTAGAACTTCTTTGAATTTCTTTTTTATTAAAGGAAGTTCTCTCAAAAGTACTTAAGTCTTTTTCATATACGCTTGAAGCCTGTAAAAAATAAAACTCTATTAAATCAAACCTATGCCCCATAAAAGTTCTTCAATAATGCTTTGAAGACAAATTAAAGATATTATTCAAAGTATCAAATTATTAAATTTCGCTCTGTAATTCACGTCTAAAAAGGGAAAATTAGAAAATTGTCTAATTTTTTTGTAAAAATATTTTAAATAGATATTATATACAATCATATATTTAATAAAATCAAATATTTATATACGTGTGCTTGTTTAATTTCAAGTACATATTGAATAATGAATTAGTTTTATATTCCTTACTTTTATAGCTAAGAATGTGGATCATAAACTATCCGACCTTGCATAAAAATTATTAATTTTAAATATCAAGTATTTTCATTCAAATGAAATATTTATTAAAAAAATTTCATTTATATGTACTATTATTCACCTAATTGGTTATCAATGACTTAAAAGTATGATTTTTTTTTTTTTTTACCTATAATCGTCATGATTTATATGACCAACTGCCCACATCCTTTACATTATCGACAATAAATCTTAGTGACATGTTTTGGACTTCTTCTTAATGATTATTCTCTGACCTGAAAGTGGACAACTAACTTAGGGAATAGAGCAAAGACATGTATAGCAAGAATTGTTTGAATTTCTTAGAGATTCTTTATTGGTGTTAATAAGATATTACTAAAGACATACGTAGAATCTAAAATTATGAACTCTACAATTTATAAATATTATTTTTATCATTATAAAAACATCAAAAGAAAAAAAAATTATTATTTATGTCTAAAAAAAATATGGAATGACCTTAGAAAAAATTATGTATTGTCAAGTTAAAAAAATCAAAATTTGTTTTTAATGATTTTATTGATACAACGAATTATCTAAATCTTAAAATCAACTTTAAAATACAGAGTTTCTTTGTATAAAATTTTCTTATTGGATAAACTTAGACTGTGTTTGTTTACGCGGCAGCAGTTACGTTTTGAATAAACCACTATGCTGTTTGGTTAAAGTGAAAAGCAGTGTTTTTAGTTGATGGGACCCACTAAAAATCGCATAAAAACGCAGGTAGGGGAGAAGCAAGTTATACCTGCTTTGCCGGGACTGTTCACTTAACAAAAGTGAACAGTGTGCTCTGCACATTTGTTTGTGTTATACGTTGACAGTGCAGTGATTTTCACTGCACTGTTCATGTGAATAGTAAAGTGAATTTATTTACTTGCATGACTGTTCACGTGAACAGTAAAAAATTTAAATTTTTTAAAATATGTTTAATAAAAAAAATTAGTGTTTAATATTATTCAATGACATTGTATAAATTAGAAGGAGATCGCATGATAGCGTAACCTTTGCAAAATTTGATCGTATTTCCAATTTTGTTTATAATGATATTTTACCTGATTTTGTTGTACGCTCAAAAAACTATTGAAACTGTAGTCCTTGTCAAATGAATTTCATACGTGATGAAATTATAGATAGTTTAATGGAACAATAAAAAATATTTTATATAAAGTATTATTTATTTCATGATATAGTAGCAGTAGTTAATTCTACAATATTTAAATTTAAAACCATCAATATTAATATATATATTTTTAAATTATTTTATAACCTCAATTTCAAAAGCATTCTTAACCAAACACATTAAACTAATTTTTCTTCAACCTCAATTTCAACCACAGTTTTAACCAATCATCTATTTTTTCAAACCAACCTCAACTAAAAGTATTTTTTATAAAACAATTTTTTTCAAACCACAACCACAATAGCTATCGTAATACCAAACACACTCTTATTTTGCTTGCTCGTTATTTAAAAATACGGGTCATTTTGTATTTTTAAAAAATTTAAATTATTTTTTTTGTTAAAGATTTATTTTTTTATGTTTTGAATTATTTTAATACATTAATTTCAAAATTATTTAAAAAAATAAAAAAATATTATTTTAATATATTTTAAAATAAAAAATATTTAAAAAATAATTTCACCATCAATTCCAAACACACGCCTAGGTAATTAAGTTTGCGGTTATCAGTTTTTATGGAAAAAGAAATACCCCAAACCGAAAAGGGGAAAAATGTTTTTTTTTTTAATTAGCTATATTATGTCTTAAACAGAGAGACTGATCAACAAGAGTCTGAAAGAGACAGACAGATTCTTGTCTTCGCTTACAATAAGCAGCTCGATCTCACTTTCTTAACATTCAGCACCTTCACTAATCACTGCTGTGACTGTGACCCAAGAAAAGCTGAAATTTTTAGAGCCCAAAAGTAGAGAACCAAACTCCTTTTATACTGCACCTTTGCCTTGCCATTCCGTTTGTTCTCCAGGTGCTTTCTTTTCTCTTTTCTATTTAGGCTTCTGGGTTTTGCTCAAAATCAAAAATTAACTTATGGGTTTGGTAAAAAATTCAACTTTATGGCTTTATAAGTTCTAGCCCGTTCAATTTGGCCTTACAACTTGTGTGTCTGAGTAGTTTTGATGGTTTATTGGTTGACTAATCAAGGATGGTAATGGTTAAATTTCTGTTTTTGAGTGTGTTTATGGGTACCCTTTTTGCTTGTTTTGTAGCAGTAGTTAGCGGTGGATAAGTAAACAGGATTGAAAGGTCAATCAAACTCGCCTGATTTTTTTAGCAAGCCAAGTTCAATTTTTGGTTGTGGTATTTTTGTTCTTTAAATTGGGAAGTAATTGATTATATGGTAACGCTGAATTTTGCTAATGGAAGTTAGTGGGTGGTTCAAAGGTCTTTTCATTGTTGCGACACAACATGCTTGTGTAAAATGGATTTGTGTCATCGTGACATGACAACGTTAATTGCATTTCTGATATTGGATTAGATACGAGGTTTATGTCACTTTGTTTCAGCTATTCTTTTAAGATGTAATAGATGGTGTTGTTCCTAGTTTGATGTTTTTATATTGGCTGAAAAATTTGACATTAGAAGAAAGTCTCGAGTTTTTTATTGAATGTAACTGAGGCATGCAAGTTTTAGGCTCTATCAAATTGCAATTGGTTGGGGTTCATGTATTCTGAAGTCACCTAATGAGATTTATGAGAATCAAATCTTAGTTCTTTTGTTTTTGTTCTTTATCTTGCCCTTTTCATCATCTTTTGGAAGCTCATTTAATCTTTGATGACAGTTACTGAGAATTAAACAGGTAATTGGTAACTGAAAATAGAGGAGTACTGCGTGGGTTAGATTGTGATGCTGCATGTTGCTACCAGCTGAGGGGATAAGGATGAATTCCACGATGGATGATATTAACTTGATTCAGCAAGCACAGAGGCATCATTTGGTGGTCAGAGAGCTTGGAGAGGAGATCGATTTGGAAATTGGTCATGGAGATGATGACCATTCATTTGCTAACACTCCTATTATGGGTGGTCGGCCACGAGAACATTCTGCTGAGGACAATGATGAAGTCAAGAATATGATGGCTTCTTCTCAATTTTCAAACGAAGAACAAGATGTGCCAAAGACACAACCAGTAAAGAGGAAGAAAAAGGTGGTCAAAAGATGGAGAGAGGAATGGGCAGATACCTACAAGTGGGCATACGTGGATGTGAAAGAAGGAACTGCAAGGATATTTTGCTCTGTTTGTAGAGAGTATGGGAGGAAGCATCGAAGAAATCCATATGGGAATGAAGGCAGTAGAAATATGCAGATGAGTGCACTGGAAGAGCATAACAATAGTTTGCTTCACAAAGAGGCTCTTCGTCTGCAGATGGCCTCCAAGGATAAGATTGTGGTCGATAAAACCATTTATGTAAAAGGTTGGTTGCTTATCCATGATTTTCTTCTCTCAGGGGTGGATTTTAAGATTTTAACAAGTGGTTTTGTTGGATGTATATATATATATATTGAACCATTCTTGTGACTGCATTATTCTATCATAAGGTTTTTCTTTTTCGTAATCTTTCTTGCTGAAATATACCTTTTGTCCATTTCATGACAATGTTCCGTAAATGAAGCTCTTATGTCAAAAACAGCTGGATCTATTGTTGAAGCTGCACTTAAAAGGGACCCTCATGAGGTTGAGTTCATACAATCAGTGCAGGAAGCTGTTCATGCTTTAGACAGAGTTATTGCAAAAAATTCTCAGTAAGTTACCATATAGCAAAGCATTTCTAATTTTCTTTCTTGTTTTTTTAGCCTTCAAAAGTGAAAAGGAGTTCAAGTCAAAGTTATCTGGTATCCTCATGAAGTGACTTTACTTTGTTTCAGTTACGTCAACATCATGGAACGCTTATTAGAACCTGAACGCATGCTTGTTTTTCGAGTGCCTTGGGTGGATGACAGGGGTGAGACACATGTCAATCGAGGTTTTCGGGTGCATTTTAACCAGGCATTGGGTCCATGTAGGGGTGGTATTCGTTTCCACCCATCAATGAACTTAAGCATTGCCAAGTTTCTTGGTTTTGGACAGGTACTCATTGTATCTATTGTCTTCAGTGGACTATCTTCCGCAGTTCTGTGTCCCAAATTCATGATGAAACTTTGCCAAGCATTTTACATTTCTGCCTTCTAAACTGATGGGCATGAAGCAGAAAATATTTTTTTAGAACACTAGAAACTGAAATGGATTGATCTAACTTGTCCTATATAATAAGAGGGAAAAACTCATGCAGATGCTACATTATGTCATGCTCTCTACTTTGCTGCAGACATTAAAGAATGCCTTATCGCCATACAGGCTAGGAGGGGCTGCTGGTGGAAGTGATTTTGATCCAAAAGGAAAAACTGACAATGAGGTGGCATTGGAAGTGACTTTATAATCTTTTTCATTTGTAATTCTCGGAAATTCTGAAAGTTTTTAATATGTTTCTTATGAAACCTTCACTGACAGATTATGCGCTTCTGCCAAAGTTTCATGAATGAGATCTATAGATATCTAGGTCCGGACAAGGCAAGTAGAAGAAGACTTTATTGCTCTAACTGTTCTAATGTCTAATTGCTCACTCATGGTTCTACTGGTCTGATTTCATCTTGTAACTTTTTAGGACCTTCCATCAGAGGAGATGGGTGTTGGTACGAGAGAAATGGGGTATCTACTTGGACAATATAGACGCTTAGCAGGTCATTTTCAGGTACTTTTACTTTTCCTTCTCTAGTGCTTGCTTATCCCCTCTTTTATAAAGCAGATTATTTTATAGAAAGAAATAGAAGTGAATGAACAATACTGGAATACAAAAGCATCCCCCAGAAAAGGAAAAAGAAACCCAAGAAACAAATAAAAGAGCATTCCAATCAGCTAGGGCCTCCGTAGCATTGGCTGATTGAAGATGCAAAGGCAAGGAAAACGATCCTACCTTGTAAAGAACTGCATCATTGAGAGATAAATTTTGAAGATTGTTGCATTCTCACTCTCTGGTTGTTGTTATTGAATTGGATGCTCTTAAGATTAATGAATACTTAAAATGTTGTGATTGTCAGAATGTGTGCATGTCTTTTCTCCCTTTATTGTCATGTTTGCTTGTGAAGAAGGTTGTGAAGATTGAGGGAAAAAGAAAAAAAATAGAAGCGAGAGACTAGAGCTTTCAATTGAAAAAATTTTCCTTCTAGAACTTCATTGAACCAGGACTAGATGTAAGTGCATAGGGAAAAAATGATTTCTCTAACCCATAGCTCTGTTTAGGAACTCTAGTTCACAATGAACTAGGACTGAGAATTGTTCTTGTTAGAATCTTATATCATGTCCATATCTATTATAACTGATTCAAAATCTTAGTCCTTCATTTTCTACTTTTAGACTGGCGTCTTTTCTCCTTTTAAAATCAAATTGATAATACCGCCTCTTCTTGGGATAAAAGTGAGCCTTACAGTCTTGAACTGAAGGTTGCTTGTTCTAGATAATCTAACTATACTGAAACTTTATTATGCGAGATGCCTTTTTCCTACAGCTTCCCTGTACACAAGTTTTCCACATTTTTTTTTGGGGGTGTGAGGCTTACCTTAATGTATTTTCTGTCAAAGAACCATCTCAACTCAAAATTTTAAGCTATTAGGTGACCAAGATATAATTTATATTATTTTCTAATACACCCCCTCAAGTGAAAGCTTTTTGGGCTTGAAACTTGCACGGGTCTGCACTATCTTGTGCTATTAATTAATTTTTAATTAGAAAAGAGAAGGGATGTGGTGAGATTCGAACTCATGACCGTTTGGTCATCAAGACTCCAATACTATATCAAAGAACCATCTCAGCTCAAAAGCTTAAGGAATTAGGTAAAGTCTCAAGATATGATTTATATTGTTCTCTAACACCTTCCATTTTACATTATAAGTGCTTCAAATTTATTGTTTTGTCAGTATTCATCATGGAAAGAGACTTATCTTTTCCTTCATATTCATGCCTAACTCATGCAGGGAAGTTTTACAGGGCCAAGGATATTTTGGTCTGGCTCTAGCCTTCGAACTGAAGCTACTGGCTATGGGTTGGTAATGATTCTCCTATCAAACTCTTAGATACTACACGTGCACATGTTTTTAAGTTTTGTGATTTATAGCTGTGTGCTTCCATGTGTGAACAGTCTTTATTCTCTGTTTTGCCATAGTTTGAGATTGTTTCCTGTGTGTGAAATTATTTATTCTCTGGTTTACTTTATAATTGTCTTCTTAGTGAGTTTAATGAACTCACTGTATTACTCTTGTTTAAGTATCTTAATATCTAACAAATTCATCATGCTTTTGCAGGTTTTCTTTGTGCAGCTTATGCTTGCTGACATGAATAAAGAAATCAAAGGACTAAGGTTCCTCCCTTACTCTGAAAACTTGTTACTGTTGATGTCAATATCCCTCAAGTTAATGGAGTATAGGCCCATAGGAATATATTCTTACATTCGCTATAATGCAGTGAGATGTATTGTGTTTGAGACATGATTGCGTTTGATTCTTGCAAATATCTGAATATTTCTCACCTGTATTAGGTTTATTAGCTGCTTAATATACTGAATAAAGCATTTAGTTGACGCTCAGCTGCTTTTGCAAATTTTTAGCATTTATTTATTTCTGAATTTCCCGTTCAGATGTGCTGTAAGTGGTTCTGGAAAGATTACAATGCATGTTCTAGAGAAGCTTATTGCTTATGGCGCCCTTCCGATCACAGTATCAGGTACGTTTAGTCGTCGGTGAATATTTTAAACTATCAAATTGAGTGATGGGCTCTAGCATGTCAAATTAGTCCCCAAGTCAAAATACCTCAACAAGAACAAGCTATGTTGATCATCACAATTCACAATTCTATAAGACCATAACTGCATCTTTCAAAAGTGTTTCTTCCAACTTCTTTAGAAGACTTGCAAGAGGAGTGATGCCTTCAAGGTTTTGTAGGTCTTTTATCTTGTATCTTATCAAAAAAACATAAAAATACAGAAAAAGCTTTTTATTTCTTGTCACAATTTTGTTTATTTGGTTCTTCCACTTTCAGTGTTTCTGATATTTAGGGGTTAATGGCTATAATGCGGTTGAGGTTTTGCTGCAGAGGATTATTTGAGTAGCTACTCTTGTAACATGTATCAAAATATTGGACAGATTCAAAGGGATATTTGGTGGATGAGGATGGATTTGATTATGTGAAAATATCTTTTCTCAGAGATATCAAAGCGCAGCAGAGAAGTTTGAGGTGTGTTTTCCTTAGTCACCATTAATCTTGTTGCTTAGTTGATTTGTTGACATTTTATGGTGTTATTATAAATGTGGAATCTACAGAGACTACTCAAAGACTTATGCTCGTTCTAAGTACTATGACGAAGCAAAACCTTGGAGTGAAAGGTGTGATGTTGCATTTCCTTGTGGTTACCAGAATGAAATCGATCAATCTGATGCCATGAGTCTGGTTAATTCAGGCTGTCGTATCCTCGTTGAAGGTAGGAGTTCCCAGCGTAATCCCTTTAGGCATTAATATTTCCTCCTTCATGACTTTCAACTTTCACATCAATTGATAGGGACTCTGCAATATTCTCTGTCTCTTAGGTTCAAACATGCCCTGTACTCCTGAAGCTGTTGATGTTTTCAAAAAAGCCAATGTTCTCATTGCTCCTGCTATAGCAGCTGGTGCTGGAGGGGTAAGTTGTTCCAGTTAACTTGTGCACGATAAATATTCAATACACGTTGAACAATGTCATGAATTTTGTTTGACATATTATGACTCCGCCCATGCTATGGGGATGAATACCAAGCATACCTTTAGAAAAGAAATGCATCTTATCATGATTATGAAGTGGGCTTGTTTCCTTTATTTTTTTGTATGTGGTAGGTACTGCTACTATTCAAAAGATTGTAGAAGTCCAGGGGCTTAGGAGTCAAAAATCATTGAAACTTGAATAATTGTTATAGTTTCAACTTCTTTAAAGATCAGGGCTTGATGTAGGACCTCTTTGGACTTTTGTCCCACAAAAGGTTGCCGTGAGCCAGGTTTTGTTATTTGTTGAAATAGGGTTGACTAGTTTCGTCAAGAGTAGCTTTGGCCAAATATGGTCTCAAAGCTGTGTTGCACTTGCAATCTATGTTAGAAAGTTGAAGGTGTATTGATAAGACTGGTCAATTTATCATTGTTGTTTATGCAAGATGGGTTTGAGTCTTCACAATTTTATTCAGCCCATTTATATGTGCTAAATCAGTAATACACCTGGGTGCAGGTTGTTGCTGGGGAGCTTGAGTTAAACCATGAGTGCAATTTGCTGAACTGGTCACCTGAGGACTTTGAATCTAAATTGCAGGTAAGGCTATTTTGCTTTTATATTTTTTCATGTTGTTTTGAATATTTTCTAGCTGGAATGGGTATTTTTGTTTTTTCAAAGTTGGAGATTGGAGCTTTGTGCTCAAACTGAGAAGCTATTATGTCATCTGCTTGCAAGAACCACCTCCTTCAGATTTCCTTCTAAAATGACTCCAAAGTAATCAACTCAAAGTTGTAAAATATTATTTCTGGTCCAGACTGCAAATTAGATTATAATGTTTGAAGTGGCCTGAAGTGTTCATATGGGACCCTTCTCGCTACAGTACCACATAATGACTAGTGTTTAGGTCTGTGTTGGGGTTCAGTAGGTGGATCTGCTCCTTGTGGGTTGTTAGTTGTACTTCATTCCTATATTCTACTTTCTGATGACTGATGAAAATATACTTGATGAACATTATACATTTTAGTTTGGTTGGATTTTCTTTTTATTGACATATTTTATGTGGATTTTCCTATTACTCCTCCTAATGGTAGGAAGCAATGAAACAGATCTACCAAAGAGCCCTGAAAGCAGCAAACGATTTTGGCTACCAAAAGGAGAGTCCTGAGTAAGTGTCTTCCTACTGGCATTATCATGTCTAAAATTTTGTCTTTTATGTGTGATCCAAGCGACCCATAGCAAGCAGTTGGGGGAATGAGTGTCTGAAAATTCTTATGTAGAGCATCTTGAGAGCGCTCACGTTTCACGATTTATATTATTATGCAAGGAGTTTTTGATTTTTGTTTCTTACTATATGATGTTATCACATGGTGTGCTATGTATCAGAAACTAGTTATTGAGATGTTGTCCTTGAGAGTCTAAATCTAACAAAGAAGTTGACAGTTTTGGGACGCTACAGTTAGAAGAGCTGATGGTTTGGTGACTTGGTTCAATCTACTACGAGCATTTTTTGAATTCCTGCTCTTCAAAAGTCGAAACCGTGAAGGTTTCATGATGTTGTTTACAGTCCACAAATTCATGAATTGAGAACACGTCTAGTGACTTCATTAGTGTAACAAGTGATAGGTTTAAAAAACCTATTCACTGAAATTAGTTTACACGCATCAGTGTTTTGGTTTTGTTAGTTTCGTTGTAGGGAGATTCTACAGACTACCAAAGGCCAAAATGATGCGATACATGAAATTATTTTGAGCCTGTAACACGAGAGATATATTATTTTCCTTATCTGCCTTTTCATCTTTTGTTCTTCTCAGGGCGTTGGTGCACGGAGCTGTCATCTCTGCTTTTCTAACCATTGCTCAAGCTATGTCTGATCAAGGATGCGTATAGAAGTCAAGGATAACATATAATTCACATGCTTCACTAAAGTTATATGATCTCTGAAGGCGGCACTCCTTGGCATAAAGAAGTGATCATATTATCGGCAACGTCATGCGGATCTTTAATGCCAGGGAAGGTCCAAGATCTGTATCTCGACTCGTGTAATATCAACTGAGACACAAAATGATAATTGGCGGGGGGTTTATTACAACATATTTATTGTAAAAATTAGTTCTAGTGGTGGTATAATAGAAGGGCGCCAGAGCCCAAAGGGGTGTGTGTTCTAATCTGGACCCATTAATCAATCCAGATGTTGCTGTCATGTGAAATATTCTAATACTGTTATTAGAAATAAAATCATTCATCGTTGCTATTCTTTGAGAAAAATGTTCACGCCTTCGCTTTATATTCTGATCTTTTCAACTAGTAACTTGAACATGGATTTAGAACCAAAGAACACAGTTAATTCATGAATTTTATGTCATGCTGGAGTAGATTTTTACCAGCTCGATAAGTGGAAAAATGCTCTCATTTACATGTATCTAATGGCGCAAGAAAGGATGTTCTCCTTCCTCCATGGGAGCTCCATCTCAAACAGTAGAGAACGAACAGATCCTTGCTGTTTGTCAGCCAAAGCGAATCTGCATCTTCATTATAGGTTCCCATTTATTGGGGTGAAGCCTTACTTCATGTGCCGGAGCTCGAGACTGAGAATTGTGAGAGGTTTGGAAGGCTGGAGATGACACGCCGTCGCTGCTTTCCCCGACTTTATTTTCACGTTTTTCTGCCAATACCAATGTCTGGAGTGTGTTTGATATTATGGTAACAGTTGTGGTTATGATTTGAAAAAAACTGTTTTATAAAAATATTTTTAGTTGAAGTTAATTTAGAAAAATATATGTTTGGTTAAAACTGAAATTGAACAAAAAGTAATATAATGTGTTTGGTTAAGAATGCTTTTCAAATTAAAGTTATAAAATAACTAAAAAACATATATATTAATATTGATAGTTTTTAATTGAAATATTATACATTTAACTATTGCTATTACATAATGAAATAAGTAATACTTTATATAAAATATTTTTTATTATTCCATTAAATTATTTACAATTCCATCATGTATATATTTCATCTGACAAGAACTATAATTTCCATAACTTGCAACAAATTCATAAATATAATGTGGTGGTTGACGCGCACCACTACATTCGATAGTTTTTTATTGTTCCATTAAAATGATAAAAAATATAAAAAATAATTAATTAAAAAAAACACAATTCTAAATATCACAAAAACCTATTCATAATTACTATCTAATTTCAAAAAGGTCCACACTTATAATTTAAAATCGATTATTTTTTTTATATATAATAAAACTAATTAATTATTAATAACTTTTTATTTTAAAAATTATTTATTTATTCTCTATGTATTTTCTTGGAAATGAATTAAAAATTAAAAAATATTTTTTATAAATAATACACAATAAATTAATTTTTTAAATAAATTTTATACGAGAAATATATCTCTTTTCCAAGGCTATCATAATTTTTTCTAAAACAGTAATAAGACGTTATTATCATACTTATTTAATATAAAAATATCATAAGATTCATAAAAAAACAATGGCATCAACTAATTTGGACTTACTACGAAAAGCATAACCATCATAGAAATCTCTACATTCAAAAGCTTCTCTTTCTACTATTTACGTGAACAGTAAAGCATGGTTCAGTGTTTTGCCGCGCAAGAAGTAGCTCCTAGCTGCTTTTTTTTTTCTTGCGTTTCAATCATAGCATTCCGTAGAACCCATGAACAGTAACTGATATTTTTTTAATTACTAAACAATTTGCATCTGTGTTTTGTTTAAAACACAGACGTAACCTCTTAACCAAACACTGCCACAGTAGTGATAATGGATTAACTTAGCAAATAGAGCACTTCGATTAACGTGCTAGATTTTTCCCAACTTGTTCTAAATTCTGAATTACATCTCCAGTAACCCCTCACATGAACAAAAGGAAATCACTCTGATCTACACATCCCTCTTCCTCACTCATTAAATACATAGGGGAAAAGGAGATAAATACGTGTAGGACAACGCCCAAAAATTTATTGCTCATACACACTTTGCCTTCAATAACCTATATTACAACACCAAATACTTTTATTTAAGCAGCTTTCCTTGAAGAGTGAGAAGAGTCAGATTTCTCCGCCAGATAGTGCTCGAGCATATCTTCTTCATCATCTGCCATTAAATAAAGAAAGGACAAAGTTCAACAGGATGCATATGATTAAGTTCCGACATTGAAATTCAAGTTACCAACTAAAATCTCCATGCCTATAAAATGCCAAAACTATGAATAGTAGACTAGGAAGATAAAGAATCACCTTCAAAATCATCGTCATCAAAATCAATTTCTTCCTCGTCTTCCACGTCAGATCCTTCATTGACTGCTATAGCACCTTTCTGCAAAAGGGACTCAACATGTTATTTACCTTCTAGCATAAAAGAGGTTCAGTTAGAAATTAGAATGCAATTTCTATCTAAACATCAAGCCATCTCTATGATAGACATCTAGAGTGGAACCCAACTTGCTATTGATATATGCCAGCAAAAGATGCATGAGAGAATTCAAATTATTTTTGAGAAACTACATTCCTTTTATCTTATGGAATTGGGTCTGTGATTTGGAATGGCCAGTAAAAATGACAATCAATAGCCATCCCAGTGCTAGCAATATAAATCAGAGTTGATCTCAAATGTTAATAAAATGCCTTTAATCAAGTGAAATAGCCTGCTCAATGAAAGGATGAATTAATGACGTCTAAGAGCATTGATGGTTCATCTTGATTTATATTTCATGACCTGAAATAAAATTTCACCAGCCAAGGGCTAGCACTGGGGGAAAAAGAATAATGTTATTTAATCATCCATTTCAAACTTGATTAAACATCATTCTATCATTAGTTGAAATTGAGCAAATGGGATATCATCTCTAACGCAGGTAGCAAAGCAATATTAGTGAACAGGATGACTGCTACAGCTCAGCCACTGAGAAACCATACATCATCAGAGATGCTAGATACTTTAGATGCTACAGTTTAGAGCAGTCTATTAAGTGCACATTTTGGGAATACCATCAAATCTTAACATGGGAAATTGAATTATGCATCCACTTTATGAGAGGGAGGACGAGTTGGGGGTAGCATACCGCTTTTCCACTTTCATACCACAGTCTGCCTGTAAGCTTCTTCTCCTTCGGAGCTGTGAGAGCAGACTCAGGCATCAACCTGAAAAATGGTCCCAGCCATTAGTCATGAATTAATGACTGAACAAAGAATTATTCCAGTGATATGATTATAATCTAAGAAAAAGAGTTTCATAAAATGCAGCACATGGTTATTTGTGAGGTGAAATGTAGAAGAAAATCATCTGAAACTGCGTATCCACTTTTTCCTTACACAGCAGCATCACATGCTTACTATATAAAACATAAAAAGACATCTACGAAACAAATGACTCAACTATATATTGCCCATAACATGGAGAATATCACTTGGAATAAGAAATTCTAGATTGTTTGTGATTTAAACCAAGTAGCAAGCTATTAAGAAAAATGACAAAATAAAATAACATGTAAATACTCCCCATTCAAGAAAATATTACACAAATCACCTTTTATACCAAAATGCTCTTACCATTAGATAGAGTAATTTTAAAGGTCATTTTGGGTATAAAACGCAGTTTCTGTTGCATATCTGAAACATAGAAGGGGTCATCTATCAAACATTCAAGCTTTGGGCAGTGCTTGTAATTTCATGAAACCTCTAGGGAATAGTATGAACATAAAAGAAGGCTTCTTCAATGAGATGAACTAACCACTTCACTCTTGTAGTGCATTCGAAATGAAACCTGTTCTCGTTGAAGTCCCACAACTTGTCTTGGCAAACTCCAATGAACAAGCACCTTTATTTCTCTTCTTTTCTCTTCTGTTCTTTATATAAGCTAATAGAACCTATAGGTGGGTTTTCCATACTAATGCATGATGAGTCTACTGTATGATTAATCTTTTGCTTAGCATGAAGTCACAATTCTCTTGCTCATGAGAACAACAAAAAATATTTTGAACGGTACCTCCTAAAAGTAGCAAATGATGCCAACTTCTTCAAGGTTTGACCCACCTTCCTCTCTCCAATTGTTTTCAAAATGAACATTAACAGAAAAGCAAAATGAGAAGCAGCAACCATATCTCAATTAGTAATGTTTTGTTTTAGACCCATCGAGTTCTAAAATTGTTCAACTATCAGTTTGCAGCATCAATTTGCAACTTAAGTTTTGCAATCAAACCATGTCAAAGGTAGTAGGTCTCACAGAAATTATTAAATTCTCTCAACTCCTCATGAAAATAATAGGCAACCCTATCTACTCGCTCCATACCCTATGACAAAAGGGTAGCTATGCCAACTAACAAATTTTATTTAGGGTTAAAAAAACACCATGACACAATAACAACAATGACAAGAACAAAAAATGGCATGATTTTGTTTCCAAGCTGTGGACAACCATAAGATTTCAAGGATAAGAAACATATCCCAATAACAAAAATGGAATGGAACCTTGACCCTAAAATATAGGGTTCAAATAATAGAACTTACTTGGCTCGCTCAAGGGCCAACTCTGCTTCAAATCTCTCTCTCCAAGCCAGAAATGTCTCGACAGTAACAGGTTCTCCATGTGGTACAATTACCTGTAAATGGATGAACAGGTATGAAGTGGCTTCTTAAGAAAATAAAAATAAGGACAACGGCAAACATCTGAAATTATCAATGCACAGTGATATGATAAGGTTTTGAGATCTAGTGGACATATCTTGGAATGCTAAATTATGTTTTTCACTTAAATCTAGTAAGAATACTGCCAACAAAAAAGAAAAAAATCAGAACACAGGAATCCATACATCATCTTTTGCTGCCTCTTCATTTTCAATGTCCTCATTGCTGGCATCTTGACTGTATCTTTCAGACAGCCACTCTTTAGCAGACGTAACTAGTGTGTAGACCATCGCCATACCAAGATTTTCAGATGCCTGTGAAGCATATTATCAAGTCAAATTATTAGCATAACCTCACAGTTTCCTGAATTGTGTATTCACTTTACAGTATACACATATTTTACCAAACAAAAATAAACAGCTCATTTAGAGGATTGAATATTTTGCTGCACTACAGAATTTACACTTTCACAGTGGCCCGTTCCATCTCAGTTCTTGCTCTTCTTAAGTGGTTTTTGAGGATTTTTCTGTTGTATTTACCCATCATTGTCCCAAGTAACACATCATGAATAGAGTGCATTAACATTCCTCAGCATTTCCAGGCATAAGAAATTGTTAGACACAGCTCTATCAGAAGTATGATACCTAGCTTGACTTCATTCTTAAAAGGTACAGTAAAAAATAAAAATATTGAGTTCAAGTAATTACCTCTTGCTCAAGCTTTTCCTTCAAAGTTTTAAGATCATCTGCTTGGATACCTCGTATGCTGGAACAGAGAGGAACAACAATCAGATGTCTCTAGACAGGGTTCATCTATATAATAGTTCGATTATAGTTCATACTTTTATCACTTGACAGTAGTAATTTTGATCCATGTTACTTAAGTATCACCCAGCCCTTGCACCACACAGCCCATCAACTGACTTTAGCAGGATAGGTGGTTTAAACAATTTCTGAGTGCATTTGAACGTTTAGCATACAGACAAGAACTCAACAACCTTTCTATGAGCATTATATTTTTGTAGGTCAGGCTTTTTTGATGAGTGGAAAGAATACTTGCGAAATAGCACTTAGTGCAGGCTGGCTACCTCTACGGCTTGATGTCCTGTCAGTGCTTATAATAAAAATAATGAAAATAAATGTGATAAAAAGGAAAGAAAAGCAGTATACTTGCAAAACACCAAGGAATTTCTGTTTCATGAAAATTAAGTTTAAAAATTTTACGGTTTCATGAACATAGCATTTTAATAAAAATCTATGCACAAGCCACAATGAATTTGCAAAGAATTTCCGTTGCGTTGTCATCATAGAGAAATATCAAGGTTGATATAGAGACTCTACAGAAGAAGAAACCAGGAGCAAGCAATAACTGTATATCTAGTCACTTTTGAAGCAGGTAAGCTGGTTGCTGTACCACTCTCACTGACAGCGTTTTTACGAGCTGCAGGTTGTAACTATATTTTGGAGATGACAGTGCAGCAGTGGAAGCAACAATGTAGCACAGACATGTAAAAAAGTTGATGCAACCATGGAAAAGGGAGGCTAATTTTTCTTACAATTTTCAGATAGGTAAATGCAGCTTCTCCTTGTGATTTGTGAGTGGTGCGCGTGAGGCATCATGAATACTCTTTCAATAATGTACCTTACTGATTCATGGTCAAATTATCTTATTGTTTCAAGTTTTGGTAATTCTGCAACCACAATTTCCTTCTGTATTTTGGCACTTCAGTCAATTTTCTAAGGGTTTTATGAATCAGAGGTTTATTTTCTAGGTCCAAGTCAGTCTTGATATTGATTATAAACTTTCCTATACAGGATTTCGAACTTAACAGAACAATGGAGACTCCATGAATGTCCATGAATACTCATGCAATCTTGTTATTTGCTCAGAACCTTGATGGCAAACTATAAACATTATAATCTGGGTCCAAGGCAGGTGTGCCTCTAATGTCTTCACCTCCTCCCTCTCTTATTTGCCTCTTTCTTCTTTTTTAATCTTTCAATTCAATCGGAGTTCGGAAGAAGGTGGCTAGGAAAACAGCGGTCCTTTTCTGTTACATGTTTGTGTGGTATTTGAGAAGCATTTAACAAATCAAGGAAAGCACACCGAGAGCAAAGTTGAGCTCCACAGACAAAAAAAAGTAATTTTCTTTTAAGTAATACATTTTAATTTTAAATAGAGATAGAGAACACTAGATCATGAAAGGAACACCTCCACATAGGAATGTCTGCAACATGTACATACTAACCTCTTCACGTTCAAAAGTGGAGGTTCATCCGGATACTTTTCAGTGTGGGAGAAAACTAGACCTAGCTGAACTGCAAAGGAAATGGGAAAGAACTTAATAAATAAATACTCAAGTCTGATCAAAGGAGGGCACCCACCAAAACAGTCCTAAAAGCCAAACATGAAGTTGAATTTAACAAGATGGCTATGGAAGTTTCTTAAATTCTGTAGGATGCTGGGATAATTCATTCTACTGATCTAGCAAAAATCAAAACATGTTTATCGCACCAAAATAAAGAGAATAACCTGGAATGTCAGTAGACTCATCCGTGTCATCATCCTGTTGACCACAGAGCAAAGTAATTACATATGAAGAAAAACAAGCAAATTAATATTTTCCAGCCAGTGCTAATATACAAAAAAAAAAAAAAAACTTGAAGAGAGATCCAATCTGATAGAATGTATGTAAAGTAAGAACAAACCAACCAACCTGTGGAGATATTGTTATTAGGAAGCAACGATTAGAAGTGTTTAAGCCACTCTCGCTAGAATGAACTTCTGTCATTGCATATCATTAGTTTGTTTCCTTGGGAAAAACCAAAAAAGAAAGAAAGAAAGAAAGAAAGTACCTTTGAACTCATCCATAAGTATGGCTTCCAATGCTTCGATTTCCATCTCCTGCTCCTGTCCATAGTCTGCCAATTCATTTCATTCAATCAATCAGTTCTTAACACATAGATATAAACATGCCCCATTGCTGCAGCCCAACGCAACACTTCTTCTCTACTGGGAAGGAACTGATTATCAACCAACCAATATATCTAATCATAAACAATATATTCAAAAAAACCCATTAAGAAAATCAAAGGAAATTACCAGTCATGGTCGATAATTTGCTTTTTTATTGGATTTTAATCTCTCTCTATTCTGTTTCTCCAGAAGATTAATGCCGACTACTCGACAAAGCCAAAACCTAACCTATTAAAATCAACTTGGCCCGGGATTTAAAACAAACCGGATCCAGAGTGTGTGTGTGTTTTTTTTTTAATTTATTTATTAAAGTTTTGTTACCTAAAAAATTATTAAATGTTTCATTTATTTATCTACTTATATAATGATTTTTCTTCAATAATAATAATAAAATTTAAATTATTGTATAGATATGATTATTAAAAAAAAAGGGAAGGAGGTTTTATTGTAACTCTAGATTTATTGGCATTGTAGATTGAAACAGTGAAATTACTAATTTGTCCATCTTAATAAAAAAGATTTTGATAATAAAGGTAATAAGGTAATTTTGTTTTTTTTATAAAGTGAGATAACTAAAATACCTTTTAAAACAAAATAAATAAAATAAAACTAGTTTACAAGGGTTGCTTTGTTTTTTTTTTTTTAATTAGCGAAGTAAAATGATTACATTATCTTTGAATTCAAATTATCTTAAGCTTGCATCCAAGAGCTCTTTAATTTTTTCATTATGGTTTTTTTAATTATTATTATCGAGTTGATCATGAGCAATTTGACATTTTAGCATATATAAAATATTATTTAATATTAAAAAGCTAATGATGCATGATGTTCATGTGAATGCCCCACATTCGTGTTATTCGGACTACGTGTGTTATGTTTTTCAGTGGTCAAATGATAGTTTAAGTGGCAACATTTGAATCTTCACAACAGCTCCTCCATCATTCGACTACGTGTATGACTAATGCCCTTCTGGTATGGCACCGATGACTTTTTTTTTTCTTTTCTCTTTTCTCCTTGATTTTTGTGCATGGATCTGCAAAGTTTAAAAGCAACTCCTCCTCAATTTCCTTTTTAGATTTAGTCTATGTTCTTTTTATTTCTGCTTGTTCTATTTTAAATCATAGAATTGAGATTTTTTTAAATCTCAAAGTAACATGCCACTCACACAAATGATATTCTTTTGATTGCTATTTTTCTATTTTTCTTAATTGAATTTGTTTTTCTATTTCATCCCTCAACATTTTATTTTATTTCATTTTATTTTTATTTTAAATTTGGTCCTTTATTTTCTTAATTGTTATTTGTTTTGTTTTAGATCCCTTTTTTATTGAAACTTTCTTTTCGAATTTCATTCTTTAATATTTTATTAATCGAGAATTTGACTTCTGCCTTATTTGTTTCCAGGAAAACAAATTCCTGGAAACCATTTTCCTTATTTTCCCATGTTTGGCAATCATACGGAAAGTTAGTCAAAGGAAAGTTAATTCCGGTCAAAAGAAAAAAGTAACTTTCATAGCAAGAAAGTGTTTTCCTTATGATAAGAAAAAGAAAACACCTTCCTTTCTTTACATAAAACACAACATCTTCTCAAATCCATGTCTCTCTCTGTCTCTCTAATTTCTTTCCGGAAACAATTGAAGCAAGAACAATTGAAGCATATCTCTGGAACAATTGAACCATATTCCTCTTATTTTAGGTATTTTTTTTCCTCAAATGTCTCTCTATTATTTCCTTTATGTTTTCATCTTCTTTGTTTAGATCTGTAGTTAGAATTATGGCATAAATCCTTTGATCTTGTTTAATTTGTTGTATCTGTTCCGAACAAAACTCTATGTTTTTTTCCATGTTGTTCACAGAAAGCAAACAAACCATGATAAATCTGCTACCTGTCACATTTTTTCCATGACATAGTTTTCTTCTTCATCTTACCTCGTCACATTTTTCTTCTTCATCTGACCTCAAACTCTACAATAATAATGAAAAACATGATAAATGCAAGAACACAATTCATCAAGCAAGCCATAAAAAGCAGCAGCAAATAAGAGCAGCCAAGAGAACCCACATCACTAGCCGAATGAAGAAAAACAAAAAAACTCACAGATAACAAAATCCCCAAACTTCCCCATCAAAAAGCAGTCCCTACCCCGTTTCCCCGTCCCTGGATCAAGCCACCCTATTCACTCCCCTCTCAAAAAAAGACTCATGTTTCCATAACATAACCAAAGGATTATGCCCGGGTGGAAGCACAAAGAGAGAGAGGAAAAGTAAAAGGGGGGGGGAATCAGTGAGCACAAAGAGAGAGAGGAAAAGTAAAGGGGGGGAATCAGTCACCGAGGGATTATGCCCGGGTGGAAGCACAAAAAGAGAGAGGAAAAGTAAAAAGGGTGGGGAATCAGTGACCGAGGGATTATGTGTTGAGGAACAACCCTTGCTCTTTTTTTTTTCAAGTCCCAGCGTTATCAGTACAAGTAGCCGGGGGAGCGAGGGAGGAGAACTGGGAAGGAGGAGCAGGTCTTTGAGGTCTAGCCCTCTTGCCCCTTGAATCTTTGATCTTTGTTCTGCTTCTTTGTGCACAGAGAGAGGAAGTAAGGGGAATTAGAGAACCGAGAGGAAGTAAAGGGAATTAGAGAACAGGAGAATTAGAGAACCGAGAGGAAGTAAGGCTGAGAGGAAGTTAAACATACAAGTCTAAAAATGTGGATAACACCTCCACCATAGAAAAAGCGTGATTGTTGCTACAATTATTGCTTTAATTTGCTATATTTATAAACGTGCTTGTTTTATTTTGCTTTGATTAATTCACGATTAGTGTTTGATTATATTTGTTACATATGGATAAATTTGTGGGACCATTCCAGTAATTATATGGATTTCATTGCGTAATGTCTATTGATCGTTGTGAACTTATGAATTGTATAATTTTCTAAAGGGTTTTATCATCGAGAAATTGAATTTTATGGTCTTAAATAATATATTTTAAGACCTTGTTTGTTTAGGGAATCAGATATCATTGCCATAACTATTATACATTGTCAGCTTCTTTGAGCATAATTTATTATATTGATTGTGTAAGTATTTTATATGCTTTTTTTAATATTTATTTCCCTAAATTTTTAGGTTTTGTTATCAGAAAACTTCACTTTCATGTTATGGATAGTAAGATAATTCATGCAGCATGTATGGGAGCAGCTGTAACTATGATAGCTACAGGGGTATCTATTATTGAACAAGAAAGAAATAGAATTTATATACCAAGAGAACCACGTATAAATACAATTGCTCAACGAGAATTCTATATTGACAACATTTTGAATCGAGGTGATAAACATTGCGTTGAACAAATTCGTATGAAACCAGTTGTCTTATATAGATTGTGTGATGTTCTCACAAGTCGTGACCTATTACTATCAACTCAAAATGTGTCTATTAGGGAGCAAGTAATTGTGTTCTTACAAATTGTAGGCCAAAACCAAAGATTTCATTTTATTAGTGGTATATACTATAGGTCTGTTGAAACTATCCATCGTTACTTTAGAATTGTTTTAAAAGCAGTTCTTAAGTTATACAAACACCTTATTAAAGATCTAGATGATACAGTTCCAACATAGATAATTAATAATCGAAGATTCTATCCTTATTTTAAGGTATGAGAACAATATCAATATTTTTATACATTAATTAATTATATTTAGAAGAAAAGGTTATAAATTATTTTTTCTTGTTTATATAGGATTGTGTGGGAGCAATTGATGGTAACCATGTTCCTGCAAATGTTCCTGTTGAGATTTAAGGAAAGTTTCGAGGTCGAAAAGAAGGAACAACACAAAATGTTTTAGCAGCTATAACTTTTGATTTGAAGTTTATATATGTTTTAGCTGGCTGGGAAGGAAGTGCACATGATTCATGAGTTTTATGTGATGCATTATCAAGACCTAGTGGTCTAAAAATTCCAGAAGGTATATAATAAAGTATTTATTATATGCAATAAACATATAAAATGTCTTATTAGATAAAGACAATAATAGATTTTTTTTAATTTGTAGGGAAATATTATCTTAGTGATGCTGGTTACGGTATTAAAAAAGAAATCATTTCTCCTTTTCGTGGAGTTCAATATCACTTGAATGAGTTTACAGAACGTTCACTAGAAAATGAAAAGGAGCTATTTAATCTTCGACACTCTTCATTGAGAACCGCTATTGAGCGATGGTTTGGTATTTTGAAGAGTCGTTTTAGATCAATTGATGGAAAATCTTTTTGGTCTTATGAAACACAAGTAGATGTTGTGCTTGCATGTTGTATTATTCATAATCATATAATGAGAGTTGATCCTTATGACTTTCTTATGGAAGAAATATGTTCGGAAAGTGAACCAATTAGACGAACAATCAACTTAAGTCAACGGGAGGAAAGGGAAGAGAATAGGGAGTGGATAACAAAAAGAGAAATGATTGCATCAACCATGTGGAATGATTATAACACTCAACGAAACTAATAATTGAGTGTTAATTATATATGTGTTTGTTTTTATTATGTCTTACTTGAGTTTGTATTATCTTTGTTATGTATTTGGAGTAGATGTTGACTTTATTATAATTTCTTATGTATTTTATGTATTCTCTTTTAAATATTAATTGTAGTTTTTATATGAAATTTATTAAAATATTGTATGATTTTATTTTGTATAAATTTGTAATTTTTTTTTGTAGAAATGAGTTTCACATAGAATGAAAAATGCAAGGGCAAGCACTTCACATGGTCTAAGCCTATGTCTCACATGTTACTTGAGATATTAGCTGAGGAGGCACTTAAAGGAAGCAAACCTTCTTCCACCTTTAAAGCATAATCTTTTGTTAAGGTGGCTACATAAATTAGTCAAAAGTTCAACGTGCAAAGCGAGCCTAAGCATGTGGACAATCATCTCAAGATTGTGAAAAAAGAATAGGGAATAATAACCAAACCTAAAAATAAAAGTGGCTTTGGCTGGGATGATTGTTTGAAGATGATTACAGTTTTGAAAGATGTATATGATGAAGAAGTAAATGTATGATAAATATTATACTCTTTGTAATTTTTATATTTACTTTTGTTTCTAAAATGTTATACAAGGAACTAAAAAATTGCTTATTCTAAACTTTATGAACAGGCACATCCCAATCATGACAAGTATCTCAACAAAAAACTTGATATGTATAAGGCAATGACAATTGTTGTTGGAAAAAACATGGCAACCGAAAAATTATGTCAAATCATATGCTGATGTCAACTTGGAAGAGAACACTGAAGAGCAATCGATTTCAATTGAAAATGAAGGGGAATATGAAGAAACTTCTAAGGAAAAAGAGACATCTTCCTCTAGTGCATAAAAGAGAACACTGAAGAGCAATCGATTTCAATTGAAAATGAAGAGGAATATGAAGAAACTTCTAAGGAAAAAGAGACATCTTCCTCTAGTGCACAAAAGAGGTAACATAGGAAGAGAAATCACATGTATGAAGATGATGGTGTTGAAAAGTTGTCTAAAAAGATTGGAGATGTAGCATTTGCAATTCAAAGCCTTAGCAAAAATCAACTTGATGTGAATGAGCTGTATACAGAAGTGATGAAAATTGAAGGCTTTGATGAGATCACTCTTGAGAATGCATTTGATCACTTGGTCCAAACTGAAATGTTGGCAAAAGCATTTATGGCAAAAAATGTTAATTTGAGAAAAATTTGGGTTCAAAATTTTGTAAACTAACACTACTACAGGTCTGCTTGCTAAGATGATTTTACTATGATAAGAAAGTATATGTATGTTATTTGACAAGTATGTTTACTTGTTTAATTTGGTCTAGCTTGTTTATGTTTGTTAATTTGAACTAATATGTATGTATATGACATCAAAACTTAATATTTATGCATGACTATGTTTGATGTTAGATATTTATATTTATTTCTTGATGCTTATTTGATATATATTAAAGGGATAATTGCCTATACCCGTAAAAAAAAACAATCTTTATCCAAAAAACCCATCAAAATATTTTTGTATTTATTTATCTTTTAAAAAAAATCTTCATAAAAAAAAACCCAAATATCTAACTCTTACTTAATACCATACACTAATTTGGCTTTTTTCATATGAAAAAAAACTTATTTTAAGCTTTTAAAATTGAAAAAAAAATATTAATAGGTTTTACTTGAGAAATATTTCACAAGGTTATTTCTCTAAAATATGATATGACATATATAGTTATATTTTATAAAATAAGCTATATATGAATATAGGATATAATAAAAAAATTCATCATTATACTTTTTAGATTTCATTCTTTTATTGTAAGTGATTAAATAGTTATATTAAATATTATATATATATATTAGATAAACTTGAAAAAAAATTAATTCATTAATAAATTATTTTCCAGTTCATTTTCCATAACATAACTAAACACTGGAAAATGTTTTCCAGTTCATTTTCCATAACACTACCAAACATAGGAAAATAATTCACTTTCCAGGAATTCACTTTCCAGGAATTCACTTTCAAGGAAAACCACTTTCCAAAAGGAAACAATTTTCCAGCAAACAAACGGAGCCTTCATGATTTTTCTAGCTTGTCTTTTATGGGATAATTCTGGTATTAGAACCTAAGTCACAGATTTGAAAGTTTAGCCTAGATTGACCTAGGTCTTTTTTTAGGTTCTTTTTTACATTGAAGTGTCAAATGATCCTATTGGTGATGAGCTATTTGAGTTTGGGTTGACAATGCAAATGAGTGAAGTCCTTGGTGATGTTTACTATCAGCCAATGGGCTAACTTTAAGCCTAGATTTTCATGTCTTTATTGCATGGGAAAATAAGATTATCTTATGTGGTTTTCAAGTTTAGAAATTGTACAACTATACATGCATTTGAGTTTTTTATAGAAAGTTATGGCTATTTTAGTTTCTATATGTTTGTTTGCATTTCTAGGAAGTCAAAAATATGTGTTAGTTAATATTTATCTAATTTTATATCCAAGCCATTTATTCAGATCTTAATTATGTCATCTTAGTATTTCCTTAGGCTTTAAGGGTTGTTTAAAGTATATAATTATGATTCAAATTATGTATTGATATCTTTCGAAAAAAATTTGAATTGAAGTTCTTGATTTATTTGCATTTGTATCTCTTCAGTTTTGTACCCTAGAGTGGTGAGGGAAAAAATATTGTTTGTGTGAGTGACATGTTACTTTGCGATATCCATACCATCCATATATCAAGTTAGTAGCAGAGCTTAAGATTTACAACCATGGTTGTTCATGGATGTCGTATGCAAGAATTTGATAGGGATATCCATACTTTTGAAATGGATGAAACAAGAAGGCAACTCCAGCAACTCTAGGAGCTTCTTGAACGATATAAAAATCAAGACGATGATGATGAGAATGACACTAAAATTGGTTCCTCTAGTAATAATAAGGAGGGTGTTCATCCTTTTCATCATAGACCACACCAAATGGGAAAGTTTGTGACGTCATTGATAATGGTGTTTGTGCTAATATTGTATCTACTGATATGGTGAACAAGTTGCAGCTTAAGATGGAAGCACACCCTCAACCCTAAACATTAAGGTAATTGGAAAATAAGTATGAGCAAAAGGTAACAAATAGGTGTCGTGTTTCATTTTTCCATTAGGAAAGAGTATTCTAATTAGGTCTAGTGTGATGTAATTCCTATGGATGCATGTTATTTATTATTTGTTCATCCGAGGCAATATGATAAGAAAGTTTAGCATGATGACTTTAAGAATACTTATTCTTTTGTGAAATGTTGTTATCCAAATTTTGACCTACCTTTTTGATAAAAATTTCTGAAAATCCAAAAATAGCGAAAAACAACGAAAATCCAAAAAAATATATTTTTAATATATTTGCATCATTTTTAGCATTTTTAGCGTCGTCTAAAAAAGAATTTAAATTTTCAAAGGTCTTTCGAACGTGTTCGACTTTTCACGCGTCATTTTTAAAATCATTGATTTTCCTTATTGAGTCGACGTTGATATTGCTCGTTTCCAAAAAATAAAAAAAAATTAAGCAAAATCAAAATTTACAAAAAAAAAAGTTGAGGGACCAAGTTTGGAGACTAAACAATATTTTTGCCTATAAATAGGAGTTTCCAACACATACACAAGAGGGGGACAATTTTGAAAAAGAACAAAAAAAAAACCTAAACCTAAACCTATCACTAACCAAACAGCCGCCCCCCACCCGGCTTTGATTTTTCTCTCTAAAACCAGCCGCTCAAGCCCTTTCCCCCCCAGCTTTTTGCCGATCTTCATCGCCTTCTTCCACAACAGCCCCATGCTCACCACAGTAGCCCTACGCACTGTCCCATCTCCCTCTCATCAACACAAAATAAGCCGCCGCTCACCATCTTCTCCTCCCCCCTCTGGCCATTTCCTTCTCCCTGCACACAACTCCTTCCTCTTCTCCCGCTAACCCGAACCAACCTCTCTTTTCTCAGCCGACCCGCAGCCACCGACAGACCACAACTTGACCTTCTCTTCCCCGTATCTCTTCTTCTTCTTCTTTCCCTTTTCCCTGCAGGTTGGCCTCCACAAAAAACCAACTGCTACTCGCCTTCCTCCAACCGAACTCGCTGACCGGACAACTACCGCCCTCTGCACACCACAGATCCACCCATCATCAATGACCCAGTAGCGGCCATAGAAGACCGCCACTGCTAGATCTACCATCGACAGAAGAAAAATCAAACCTAGAGGAAGAGAGGGCACGGATCTGGAAAAGAGGAAGATGTGACCCGATTTGGACCAAAAATAAAGAAAAATTAAAATCAACTGCCTGTTGTATTTTTGGTTGTTTTGCAAGTCACCGCCGGCGTAGGGAGACAGAGAAGAGGAAGACATTCCCGATCCACGGTTTTGCATTTTTTAAATTGTTTAATGTAATTTTTGTTTAGTTTTTGAATTTTTATAATTTGTAGTGTGTATGTAAAAGAAAAAAAAATAAAAAACATATAGTGAAAGTGAATGTGTTGTTTGTATTTTTTTTATGGAATTTTTTTATGATAAAATTACCAAGAATAAAGAAGAATTTAATATTTTGATTTGCTCGGTCAAGAATTATGAACTTACCGTAAGTTGTATTTCTAATATCTGATGAAAAGACAAAATTTTTAAAACTTCTTTAACACATCAAAGTCACGAAGCAGCTTACCTCAGGTAGGGTGCGTTAGGGGTGCTAATACCTTCCCTAATCACAACCAGTCCCTTACCCGTGAATCTCTGACAAGACCAGTACACCCGGGTTTCCTAGTAGCTCTCAATTAAATACTAGGTGGCGACTCCCAACGAATCAAATCAATCAATGAAATGAAAAATCACCAAAGCTGACGCCGCGCGGGTGACGTGCGACATGAAAGATGGTGTAAAGATTATTTTAGGTCCTTCTAAACCTGGATTTATTTCCAAACTTTCTAAAGGGACATAAACACTTTTGGTTACTTGTTCTGAAATGGAAAAACTTGATAATGATATGGATTTGGGTTACGCTCTTCTTGTTTTTGAGAAAAATGCTGAAATGAATAAGTTGTCTCCAAAAATGCAGCCTTTGCTTGATGAGTTTGCTGATGTAGTTCCTAAAGAAATACCACTTGTACTTCCCCCAATAAGAGATATTGTTATGCTTCCTAACAAGGCAGCTTATCGAATGAGTTATATTGAACATATAAAATTACAAAGATAGGTTAATTAGTTGATTTTGAAGGGCTTGGTAAAGGAAAGTAGGAGTCTATGTGTTGTTAATTAGTTGATTTTGAAGGGCTTGGTAAAGGAAAGTAGGAGTCTATGTGTTGTACCCTCTCTTCTTATTCCAAACAAGGATGGTTTATATAGAATGTGTATGAATAGTCAGGCAGTGAATAAAACCACTATTGGTTATCAATTTCCTATTCCTCGGCTAAATGACTTGCTATATTAACTTAATGGTGCTACCATCTTTTTAAAGATTGATCTCATAAGTGGCTACCATTAGATCCGGATGAGAGTTGACGATGAATGGAAAATAGCCTTCAAAATGAGGGATGGCCTTTTTGAATGGATGGTTATACCATTTGGCCTTTCTAATACACACAACACTTCTATGTGAATGATGAATAATGTGTTTAAATATTTTATTGGCAAAATTGTTGTTGTTTACTTTGATGTTATTCTTATATACAACAAGAATAAATATGAGCATTTTAGTCACTTGCAATAAGTATTTTAGACTTTAAGGAAATAAAATTTCTATGCTAATTTGAAGAAGTGTGAATTCCTCACTAGCAACATTGTTTACTTGGGTTTTGTTGTTTCTAACAAATGAGTGAAGATGGATCATAAAAAGATTAAATCAATTCTAAACTAACCACATCCTTAAACTCTTCATGATATTTAGAGTTTTCATTACGTATCATCTTTTTAAAGGCATTTCATAAAACAATTCAACATTATTATTAGTTCAATCAATGAATGCTTGAAAGTAGGTAGCTTCAAATGGACTAATAAGTCAAAGAAAAGTCTTGAACTTATAAAGCAAAAGGTGACCAATGCACCTGTTATTTCTCTACCTGATTTCCAAAAAGTTTTTAAAGTTGAATGTGATGCATCTAATGTTGGATTTGGTATTGTTCTTAGCTAAAAGAGCAAACCTATGCTTTCTACAATAAGAAGCTCAATGATTCGTGAATAAAATATTCAGGTTATGACAAAGAGTTCTATGCCATTGCTCGTGCTTTAAAGTTTAAACCATTGGTGTCAATAATTGCATCCAAAACTATTTGTGTTATTTTTTTTTATCATAAGGCTTGAAGTTTCTTAATAGTCAACATAAACTTAGTTAAAGACATACCTTTTAGGTTGGATTTCTACAAACTTTTAGTTTTTCTACAGAGCACAAATATGGAGTACATAATGTTATTGTTGATGCTTTGAGTCGAAGACATTTGTTATTAACTAATATGCAAGTGGAAGTGACAGGGAAGATATAGGCTAAATAAAGTGGTGTTTTCAAGCATTTTGTTGTGCTGGAGAGTTATCTTTTCAAAGAAAATCATTTGTGTATTCCTCAAGGTTTTTTAAAGGAAGCTATTATCTTTGAAGCTCATAGCGGTGGACTTGGTGGACACTTTGGGAGATAAAAAAACACTTGTTATTATCTAGAACAATTTCTTTTGGCCAAAGATGGAGAGAAATGGTACAAGGCTCATACAATGTTGTAGGACATGCCATACTGCTAAATCACATATTTTGAAATCAGGTTTATACACTTCACTTCTAGTAGTTAAAGCTTATTGGAAAGATGTCAGCATGATTTTTATGCTAGGTTTGCCTAGAAGTTCAAGAAACAAAGATTCAATTATGGTGGTGGTTGATCATTTTCCTGAAATGACATCTTTTTTCCATGTAGCAAAATACTTAATGCTATAAATATTGTTGATTTATACATCAATGTGATCGTTATACTTCATGATATTCCAAAACAAATAACTTTAAATGAGATTTCATGTTCATAAGTCATTTTTGGCTTACACTATGGAGAAAACTTGGAACTCATCTTTAATTTAACACTACTTATCATTTACAAAATGATAGGTAAACTAAAGTCATCAATAAGAGTTTGGGAAGTCTTTAGAAATTTGGTGAAGAAGAATATTCAAGATTATGATCTTGTATTGTCACAAGCTAAATTCACTTAGAACCATTCAACTAGCCAAAGTATTGGTTGTAGTCCTTTTTAAATTGTGTATGGTTAGAATCCATTAAGTCTATTGGAATTAATCTCACTTCCAACAAGTTAGAATTTCAGTGGTGATGCTGATGAAAAGGCTTAAAAACTTGCATGAACAAGTTCGTGACAAGATTGAAAGACAAAATTAGAAGTATCAAGCTCAAGATAAAAAACATTGTAAGTATATAAAGTTCAAAGAAGGTTATCTAATTTGGGCGTATCTCGGCAAGGAAGGTTTCCATAGGGTAAGTTTGCTAGGCCCTAACTTAGAGTTGATGATCCATTTAAGGTTTTGAAGTGAATAGGTGAAAACATGATGAGAATCATCAAGAAACACCACATGATCCATTGCATATGCTAATTGAGCCTATAACAAAATTAAGAGCTATGAAGGTTAGATAAACATTCAATGTGTTAATTCAAGATATTTAGTCCTTATTTCCTACAAGACTTGCAAATCAACTTATTTTCCTACTTACAAGCAAATGAACATATTTTCCTAATGTATAGTTTTATATTAATAGGAATAACTTTTAATCTGACCATTCGATCGAGATGAAATTTTTCCAAATGATTCTAAAGATCTTTTTTTTCTATAGGGTTAAAATTTCATAACAAACAAACATATAAAAAGGCTTCTAATAAAGAACAGAAGATATTGTATGGGAATTATATTAGTTTCCTAGTTGATTTAGGATTCTTTTTTCTATTTTATTTAAAACTCTTTTGTTATTTTTTCAACCTTATTTAAGATGTTTTACCTAGTATAATAAGGTTATTTAACTCTTTTAATAATAAGATATGAATTGTTTATTCAGAAATAAAACTTGTATGTGGGAGTTTGCTCTTACTCTTGGTTCCTCATGGAACTTTTTAAAGAACTTATCAAAGATCAACTATCTTTGTGATATTCATCCTTATACCCATGGTTCTTGGTTTGTTATAATTAACAGGTTGGGGTTTTATCCTTATACCTTCAGTTCTTGGTTAGATATAATCAACAAGTTAAGGTTTTGCATCCAATAACTACGGTTATTTAGTTCAGGTTATCACTAGGTTAGATTCTTTTTAACTTCACTTTAGCTTTTTTAGGTTTTGTTCAATCTTAATTATGGGTTCATATGTTCGTACTCTTTGGGTTTGCATATAAACACCTACAAGATTGAGCTACCTGCACGTCTAGATATTTCAAACACTTTTAACGTGGATGACTTAGCTCCTTACGATGATGATGATAATACATATGACCCGAGGATGAATCTTTTTCAATCGAGGGAACATGACACAAAAGTGTCCTCTAATGGTCCTATTGGTGATGATTTATTTGATTTTGGGTTGACAATGCAGTGAAGTCCTTAATGATGTTTACAGTCATCCCATGAGCCAACTTTGAGTCTAAATTTTCATATCTTCATTACATGGGAAAATAAGCTTATATTATGTGGTTTTCAAGTTCAGAATGTTATATTTTCAGATTGCCCAACCCTACATGCATTGGGGTTTTCTACATAAAGTTATGTTGCACGCCCACTAGTTTGGTTTTCTTTGAGAATACCATACCGTTTATATTCATCGATTTCAACTCATAAGCCCTCTCAGGCGCACTTACTTAGTTCCAAATATTTGAAGTATCATTCATATTTTAACAATACAATCACTTAATTTTTTTTAAAAAAGTATTAGAAATATATTATCTTATTAAATGATATATGCCTTTGATTATAAAGAATGAGGGTCTTATATATAACAATGGATCCATAACCTAATAAGTTGAGTTTTTGAACTAGAGATATTGTATATTAATATATGCTTTTACGTATATAAGCTTATGAATAGGCTTACAAACTCTCTAAGTGCAAATCTTCATGACAAATAACATGAGATAGATGGATTGGTTGACAAGTGTTTACTAGAGCCAATATTTTGTTAATTAGTTAAAATGAGGAGGGAGACATTGAATATTGTCAACTATAATTATCATTGCATTTAATATGAAATGAAGAATTAGTTAGATTGTTAGATATAGAACAACATATATGGTTCTTCGAGTTTTAAAGTGTGATTCCTAGCTTAGGTGTGAAGGGTAGGTATAGGCTATTGAATAAGCAAGCTTTAGAAAAAAAAAATTTAGCTTTTGATTGGATTGCAATACTCAAATTGTAATTGTTATACAATGTTGATGGAGATCATATTAAAGGACAAGATTTTATGAGTCACGTATATGAGTTTGTATCACACATTGATTAGTAATAGATTATAGGTGGATCCATAACATAATAGATTACAAACTTTTTTCATTATAGGTGGTTTCTATTTATGCATGTAAACCTTATCATATAAAGGCATACTAACAAGTATTGAAGTCATACAAATTACTACCCTTAAAATTAATTATTTGTTGTATAGAAAGTAAGTGTATTGTCACACAAATATATAAGTATTAGAACTTAATTGCTCAATTAAAACAAATTGTTTAAGTTTACATTAAAGCAAGACAAGTAAAGATGTATTAAATATACTAATATTACAAAATTAACTAATACACAATTTAAACAATAATTTATTAAAAGTGAGGTTTGTTTATGATCAAAACTAAGAGGCAAATTGACATAATGTAAAAAAAATAATAGAGAAAAACTTTTTTCTTTATAAGAATTATTCCTCAATAATAATTAAACATCAATAATTGAATTTAAATATGTTTTTAAATTTGATTTCTGATAATAAATAAATTAAATATGTAAAACAACAAGTTTTTCTACATATCCTTACTTTTTAATTATTCTAGCAACAATTAACCTTAATCATATGATAACCTTTATTAAGCATACAAGATTTTATTACGTGATAGCATTAAGATTAATATAGGTGTAATTGATTCATGATAATTAAACACATACATGGAGTTAATTTAATCAAGACTTATGTTTTCCACGTAATAAATAATCAAACATGAGTTGAAAATTGGATACTTTTGCCACTCATGTTATTAGTCATGCATCCAACATAAACTAATCAACTAGAAATAAATTTGAAACCAAAAACATATGTTACACATCATATAAAATTTAGGTCATCAATCATTAAGTATAATCATATAAAAATACAATATATTCATATATCACAATCAAATATAGAATAATTTTAAGCATAAATCATCATGAAATTTAAGATTCAAGAGTACTAACCTCTTAAAATTGTAAACTAAGCTTGCATAAAATTCATGATTGTCACAAATTCAGAAAAGAAAAAAATAAAAATAAAAAATAAACTCTCCCCATTCTCTTCTTTAAACGTGTTCCCTAATTTCTTCTTAGAATTAAGGTTGATTAGGGGAGTTTATTTTAGGTGGAGAATTTTTCCTAGTAAATAACTAATTCCTAATCAGATTACTTTAAGGTTTTCATATACTAATCTGACTCTAATGATTTATGCATTAACTTTGATCTTGTAGAGAGGTTTCTTGATCATATGGAACTTTTTCCATGTAATTAATGAGCTGCTATGTCATCATCTTAACATGGATAGATGGAATGGACTTATGTTAGTTTGCAGGTAGATTTGAAGTCTGAATTTAATGATGTTGTTCTCTATGGTCTGGACGAGTTACTATGTCTACCATATATAGATGGAAAGCTTGAGATGTCTAGTTTTTAGTCCAGCTTGAATCGTAGAAAACTTTCACATACAGCTTTAAATTTGGTCTATATAGTACATGAAAGTTCAGTCTAGTATGTTTGTAAATTTTAACCCAATGTTCTGCCATATCTTCACCTAAGTTTTTTTGTGCACCTGCATACGTTTAATTTATACTCTGACCAATCCTAATCCCACTAGGATTCCTTGTTTATGTTGGATCCCTAATGCAATTAAGATTTGCACTTTTTAACTCCAATGACTTGTCCCAATGTGTTCTTTTTAATCCTTTGCTTGAAATTATGCTAAAAATGCTTCATTTAGCTTATTTTTACACTTTATGTATCCAAAACATTTTTAAGCACAAAACAAGTTAGCCCCCATACTTAGATCTTGCATGTCTTTAATCGAGCAAGGAATCAAAGGCTATAGACTAAAAAAATAAGACTTAAAATTCAAAAAGAAAGAAAAAAAATAAGGACTCAAAATAAAAGCAAGTAAATTGAAAAGAAAACCAAGTTAAAACCATCTAAGCATTCTATTTTACTTCCAATCTCCAAACAATATCAAACAGTACAAGCATTATAGGTAAGAAATAAGTTAAAAGAGATTAAAGCATAAAATTTCACGAATTTATTCAGAATGCAACTTTCTAACCTTTATTAGCCTTTGGAACTTAAATTAAATACATATCTTACCAAAATAGTAAGTCTTCTTATTAGTAGATACTATAACACTCAAGTGTTTATGACTTTTGTATTTTCACTCAAATTCCTTCAATGTTATGATCTGACATATGCTTACTCTTCAATCTTACTAAGTATTACATGTAATAAATGGATTAAAAGGGTCTTTATTCAAGGTTGTAATTGAGTTGTGGTTAAGGTAAGGTAAAGTAAAGGGAAAGAAAATGCTAATAACCAAATAATCTAGTAAAGCATAAAAATGATTAACTTAACAATATATAAGCATCAAAGCACATAAATTCATCATCATGAAAGCAAAAATACTTAGTTTTTTTTTTAAAAAAATTTCAAATTTTCATAGTATATTCTCATCAAAATCACAAAGGGAATAATTTATTGTCATTTGTCACCATCATGTTTTGGTTTTTTTTTTACACTTGATTTGGTTGAAACTAATCATACTCAAATTCAACACAAAACTCCATCACATAACCATTTTTTTCTCAATTTGTTCAACCATAAACCCATATAAGTATCACATATGTTCTCCTAATCTTTGGCTAAAAAGGAAACATATGAAAAATTGAGGCTCATAAAACATTGGTAAATTAAAGCATAGATAAATAAGTTTAAAAGGGCTCATTAAAGGATAACATGCTTTAAGTTGGTTTTTTAGGTTCAAATGATTAAATTCCTACATGCCCTTATTATATTCATGGAAAAATGTAATGTAAATGCATCTCTACAAGATATCAAGCAAGTTTTGGAAATACATAACCTTTGAATGAATAATACTCATCAAATAATTATGTTAGAGTCTCAAAAGATTATAAAAGGTAAAATCATATACTAAGTCAGCATGTCATACTTTTAAAGTCAAAACCTAAACCAATTAAGCTTCAAATATTACAAGTAAATCCATTCATTTAGTTTATACCTTCGTCAAATTCAACTAGTTCAAACCCTATAATACACATATTCCCATCAATTATTGTGAGATCAAAAGATAAAATTAAACACTTAGGATTTAAAACAAAAAATCTAGCAAGAGTTTTTTTAATTAAAAACAAGCAGTTATACCTAAAGTAAAGTAAATTGCACATGCAAAGAAAAAACACAAAAACATGGACATATTCGACTAAACTAGGTAAAACATGTATAATCACACCAAAAATAAATAGAAAACAAAAATTAATGAGAAGCAAATCTAATTTTTGTTTTTTTTTTTTGTATGTTGGGTCACCACCCAATAAGTGCATTTATTTATTGTATTTGATTAAATTCCATGCCCATGTTTAAGGTTGCAAGTTTGCTCATTCACTTTGATCACTTTGTTTCTAAACTTAGAATTTATAATACATCATGATTAAAGATGTTAGTAACAACAATGAGTCTAATCTAATGAGAACACAACTTACTAAGATAGAGCTTCAAACATGAATGAAAGAGAAGAATTTTCTGCCTAACATGAAATTCCTTCCTCGAAACCATTCTATCATGGGACGCCTTATTCTTTTCCTTATATATCATCGAATTCTCGTAGGCATCATTCCTTATCTCCTCCAACTCTTGCAACTATAACTTTTTATGATTTCCGATCATGTTTAAATCCAAGTTGCAATGCTTAATGGCTTAAAACACAAGATATTCAAGTTCCATAAGAAAATGACATTCTTTACCTTAAATCATCCTATATGGAGACATTCTAATATGTGTTTTATAAGCTATTCTATAGGCCAAATCTTTCTTATTTGGTTGCACAGTTTTTTCAATGATGGATTTGATCTCACGGTTAAAAACTTCAGCTTGGCCATTTTTTAGAGGATGATAACCAATGAAAGTGCGGTTACTAATGTGATACTTGTGAAGCAAAGTCTCCATTGAACAATTACAGAAATGCACGCCAAGATCACTAATGATTGCTTTGGGAATTCCAATCCTTTTAAAGATGTGAATTTTGATAAAATCTACATCACCCTTAGAAGCATCAATGCATGTAGCTTTAGGTTCAACCCATTTAGATCATAATCAACATCAAACAATATGTAAATATTACCAAAATAAGATGGAGAAGGACCCATGAAATCAATATCACAAGCATCCAAAATTTCGCTTACAAGTATAAAATTTAAAGGCCCTAATCACAATAAGTAATATGAAATCTAAACATAGAAAACAATTTCTTATCAGGAAAAAGCTCTTTTATAGGTGTGACATCATCATCATTCTTGCATGAAAGCCTACTTAAATGATTAACAACATGGTTCTTAGCTCCTTTTTTATCCTTGATTTTAAGATCAAATTCTTGCAAAAGCAAGATCCATCTTATTAATCTAGGCTTTGACTCATTTTTATGCCAAATGTGTTTAAAAGCTACAAAATCAGAAAACATAGTCACTGTAGTTCTAAGCAAGCATGATCTAAACTTTTCAAGTGCAAAAACTACAACAAAGAGTTCTTTTTTTGTTGTATGATAGTTGCATTGAGCCTTATTAAATGTGTATGATGCATAAAAGATAACATGTAAATTTCAACTAACTTTTTGGCATAACAAAGTTCCAACTACAAAGTCATTTGTATAACATATAATCTCAAAAGAAAGGTCCTAATTTGGTGGTTGCACTAGTCTCTTCTTAAACTCATTGAATACATACTTACAAGCATTGTCAAGTATAAACTACACATTGTTTGCCAATAATTTTGCAATAAAATCTTTGTTTGAGAAGATCTTTTGGCTGAATATTTATTTTAATCACCCCTTGAGATCCAAAATAAACAAGGAAATAATTCTTGCAATCAATTCTTCTTTGGTCTCTTATGTTTCTACATATAATATAAGGAATCCTCTTTCATCAAAACTTACTCTTTCATTAATAAGTAAAAGCAATAAATCAAATAGAGTTAAATGATTAAAACCATATATAATTTCAAAAGGAGAAAACCTTTTTGTACAATGCACACTCCTATTATATGCAAACTCAATGAATGATAAACAATCTTTTCAATTTTTAAAATTCTTTTGGATAATAGTTTTCAACAATTAAATTAAATTTCTATTTACCACCTCTATTTAGCTATCTGTCTATGGATGACAAGTAGTAGAAAATAACAATTTAATTTCTAACATACCTCACAAAATTTTTTAAAAGTAGCTTAGAATCTTAACATCTTTATTAGACATAATGCTCCTTGGAACACCATGTAACCAAACTATTTCCCTACAGAAAAGATCTATTATATTTTTTGCATCATCAATTTTTTGACATGATATGAAATGCATCATCTTAGAAACCTATCTACAATAACAAATATTAAATCTCTACTCTTTTTAGACCTAGGTAGCCCTAAAAAAAAATCCTTGGATATATCAACTCAAGGTTCTTTAGATACTAGTAAAGGTGTATACAAACCACGAGGCATGAGTTTAAACTTGGCTTGTTTACATGCTATGCTTTTATCACATATTCTTTGAAAATCTCTTTTCATGTTAAGCCAGTAAAAATGCTCATGTAACATATTCAAAGTCTTAGCTACCCTAAAATGTCTCATTAAACCACCTCATGAGTTTTCCTCATAAGCAATTCACACAACATACATTTAGGTACATATAATCTCTTATCTTTAAATAAAAATCCGTCATGCCTAAAACACTTATCAAAGGCTGAAGGCTCATATTATCCATACACTAGACCAAAGTTATCATCATCCATATATAATTCTTTTACATCTTCAAATCCTAAAAAGTATAGTGTTCAAGGTATCAAGAAGAACATACCTTCAAGATAACACATCCGCAATGACATTTTCCTTTTGCTTGCATTTGATGACATTTGGGAACATATCAATGAATTCAATCCACCTGGCATATCACCTATTCAATTTACCTTACATCTTTAAGTGCTTTAAAGATTGATGGTCTGTATGTATTACAAATGCCTTAAGTTAAAGAAAATATTGTAAAGTCTCTAAGGTTCTTACTAATGCATACAAATCTTTATCATAGGTTGGGTAATTAAGAGTTGCTCCATTAAGCTTCTCACTGAAATAGGCCATGAGTTGTTTTTCCTGCATTAAAATTGCTCCAATACCTATTCCTTAGGCATCACACTCAATCTCAAAAGTTTTTGTAAAGTCAGGTAAAACAAGCAATGAGGCCAAAATCAACCTTTATTTTAACAAGTTAAAATCTTTTTCTTGATCATCATCCCATTTAAAATCCTACCATTTCCCTTACAATCTCGGTTAATGGTGCAACTAGAGTAATGAAATCTTTGGCAAATCTTATATAAAAACTAGCTAAACTATGAAAACTTCTTACCTCACTTACCGTCTTAGGTATAGGCCATTCTTTTGATCCTTACCTCATCCATCTCAATCATTTTTGCTTTAACAATATAACCTAAGAACACAATTCTTTCCATGAAAAAATCACACTTCTTTATATTAGCATATAACTTTATTTTCTAAGTATTTCAATAACTTATCTTAAATGATTAATATGCTCATCTAATACTTTGCTATAAATCAAGATATCATCAAAATAAACAACAACAAATTTTCCAATGAAAAATCTTAACACATGATTCGTTAATGTCATGGATGTACTAGGGGCATTAGTCAAACCAAGAGGCATTACTAACCATTCATATAGTTTATTTTTAGTTTTGAATGTTGTCTTCCTTTCATCTCCTTCTTTCATTCTAATTTGATGATAACTATTTTTCAAATCAATTTTAGAAAACACAGAAGAACCATGCAACTTATCAAATATATCATCTAATATAAGGATAAGATGTCTATACTTTACCATAATTTTGTTAATGGCTCTACAATCAATGCACATACACCAATTATTGTCCTTTTTAGACACAAGTAATAATGGAATTGCATAAAGAATCATACTTTCTCAAATGTACCCTTTCAACATCTACTCTTCTACTTACCTTTAAAGCTCCTTAGTCTCATCGAGATTACTTCTATAGGCTAGTCGATTTCAAACTGATGCTTCTGTCATAAAATCAATTTGATGCTCAATCCCTTGAATTGGTGGTAAACCATTAGGGGTTTCTTCAGGAAAGATACCCTTAAATTCATGCAAAAGAACTTTAGCAAAACTAGGAACACAAGAATTCAAATCATCAATATTAAAATATGTCTTTTTATACAAGAGTAAAATCATATTGGAATGATAAACAAGAGTAAGGTCACTATGTTTTGCATAAAAATTAAGGTGTTTCCCTAATTTTTCTACACTCTTCTTTTCTTACCCTTACTTTCTTCTCTCCACTCAATTTCTCTTCACTCTCGACCTACCTTATATTTTTATATTTTTGCTGAAATCTTCAAAACTATTTCTAATGCCCAAAACTTCCCCCTAATTGTTTCACACTCATGGCTCACCTTATTTTCACTCAGCCTCACATCATCACCATTATTTTCATAAATTCTTATTTAGCTTCCTCATCTTTGTTAAGATTTAATTAATCCTTGTACACTTGCCTTGGTGACAATGGAGCAAATGTGTAAATCTTTCCATCTTTCTCAATAATATACCTATTTTTGAATCCATCAAGTTTGACCTTCCTATCAAATTGTCAAGGTCTTCCCAAAAATAGGTGTGTAGGATGCATAGGAACAACATCACATACAACCTTATCCTTAAACATTTCTACTATGAATGAAACCAAAACATGCATAGGGTGTGTTTAGGATTGTGGTAGCGGTGGCGGTTCAAAGTGCTTTTTGCTTAGAAATGCATCAAAATGAAGTTTTTTTTTTATTTTTTAAATATTATTTTTGACATCTGCACATCAAAACGATATGAAAACATTAAAAAAATTTTATTTTAAGCAAAAAACAATTTTCAAAATTTAAGGGAACGCGGTTTGCACCGTATTCCCAAACACCCCCTTAGTCACCCTATCTTCTTCGCATTCATTCAACCATTAAAGCTTATATGGCTTATAACATGCATAAATATATTCAGGTTCAACTTTGTAACCAAAGTTGGAGCTAGCAACATTAGTACAACTATCATTATCAATTATCATACTACATACCTTATTATCAATGTAACACCTTGTATGGAAGATATTCTCTTTATAACCTGAACACTCAAAGATCTCCTTATAACCAAAGATTCTCCTTGCACAACATACTCCATATAACTACAATCATCAAGCTTTAGCATCCCTTCCAAATCATCTTCACTGGCTAATTCCACCTAACCATCATCTCTTATAACCATAATTCTTTTACTTGTACATTCATGTGTAGAATGCTTAAGCCTTTGACATTGAAAACACTCGATTGAGCAATAGTTTTTCCTTTTTCATCCAAAGTTGCAACTTGCTTCCTAATAAAGAAAGGTTCGGCTACTTTAGGTGTAGTCATTGGTTTCACCTGTGCATTACCCTTTTCTCCTAAAATTTGACTTCTAACTGAAAGAGGAACCCGAATATCCACTTTGTCTTGCACTACCCTTTCTCCACTTTTACAACCATGTATACCATATCCTTAATCTTTATATAATGTTGAAATTCCACCACATTAGAAATATCTTTATTTAATCAATTCAAAAACCTAACCATTGTGGCTCCTCTATCCTCATAAATATTAGTTCTAATCATAGCTACTTTCATCTCATCAAAGTAATTATCCATACTCCTAGAACCCTAATATAAGGTTTGCTCCTCTATCCTCAGAAATATTAGTTCTAATCATAGCTACTTTCATCTCATCAAAGTAATTATCCATACTCCTAGAATCCTAATATAAGGTTTGCAATTTATTATAGATCTCCCTATAATAGTGAGTATGTGTAAACCTTTTCCTCATGATTTTATTCATCTTCTCCCAAGTTTCTCTTAGTCTTTCTCCTTTATGCCTTCTACTTATAACAAGTTGATCTCACCAACTAATTGCATAATTAGTGAATTCAACCACAACCAATTTAACCTTCTTTTTTTATTCTGAATACCTATGGCAATCAAACACAAACTCCACTTTATTTTCCCAATCCAAGTAAGCCTTCAAATCACTCTTTCTTTAAAACCCTGAAATTTTGAGTTTAATACCACCCAAATTATGATCTAAACCATCATGCTCTTTAGAAGTCCAACCTTGGCTGAATATATTGGTTGGTCATGACCTACCTCCCATTCTCCTCCTAGGTTGTGACTCGTACACAAGACTTTGTTGTATTTTAAATGTTTTACCATAATACATCATATTATCCTCCTTATCCTCTTCTTTTTCTTCAGAATTATTGCCTACACTCTCATCATTCACTATAGCTTTAACAGTAGGCATTTCAACTTTGTTTTTCTTATGACTAAGAACTCTTTATCTACTAATCATCTCATCAAACTTATTAACACCTCTATTATAGCTTCCATTATATCCTACCTTTCCTCCACAATTCTCTCCTAATTTTGTTCAACACTTTTTAAAGACATTATTTATATCTAAAATAAATGTTAGTAGTCTCATAACCTAATTTTGGGTTTCCCCCAAAATCACCATTTTCTTTTAAAAATGAAAAGCAACAAAAAATGAAAAAATATAAAAATAAAAATAGACTGCAAAATTGGCAAGAGTAGGTTGATAAGGGCCAAATGTATCCCAAAATATTTTAGGGTCAATTAAGGGTAAAATCAAAGAAGTTCAAAACCAAAGATCAAGGTAGAAGAGGATCGCATATTCATGGATCGGAATTGATTAACATCAGGTGTAATTTTGAAGAAATTGGAAGTTTGAAAATTAATTGAGGATGAAATTGAAGACACACAAGACCAAGTGTTATATTAAAAGAGGCGCCAAAAATTAAGGGTCTAAATTTACATGACTAAGGACTTAATTGAAGGAAACTTTGAGAAATCAACCTAAATTGGCCAAATTTGACGCAATTGAAAGATCAAAGACCTCTTTGTAAAATCAACAAAACAATGTTGTTTTGGCACCATTGTTCCTTTTCTTCTTTTTTTTCTCCTGTAGGGAGTTGGTCGGGGGTTCTTTCTTGTGGAGCATTTAATTCTCTGTCACGCCTCATTCAAGACAAAAGGAGATACCCTTCTGGTATACCTGACATCGTACTACCTCCTAGCATGATTCCCACCGAGTGTTTTCCCTTGTAGCCACTGTAACACTGATCCAAAACCACTAACTTGACTGGGCTTTGACAGCCTGGTTGAAGAGTACTAGTTTGCTTTGGCTTGGCATCAATGGTTGGGATTAATCCCATAAGACTCAATGGCCGAGATTTGGCTCCAATAGGAGCCAACACATCTCCCTCATCCCCTATAAATAGGGATTATCCACTCCAGCATCGGGAGAAGAGGAAAAAAAAGAAAAATACTCGAAAGAAAAAAAACCAAAGAATACAACCATGCAACACCCCCCTCACTATCACCTTGCAAGAGAACACCTTGCAAGAGAACATACATCTCCCCTTTACTGTCAATAAACGTAATCTCCTCCACGCCTCTTACAACAATTTCAACAATGTCACAGCCTCACCATAAAGCAACGACTCTCTCCTCAACCGTGATCTTCAATAGCCACCCGCCATTTAAAGTAGTTTTCTCTTCAGCAGCGCAACAACGATGATCTTTTCTTATCAGCCACACCAGTCATCTCCACAGCGACTAACTAAAGTGGACTCCACCAACTTCCCTCCTCTTCTCTAGTGGAAAAATAACAGCCTCTCCTTTGTGACAACCTTCCTAGCCAGCATTGTGAGCAGTTGCGGACTTGATCAGACTCTCCACCATCTTCATGGCAGACCACCAATGCTTTCCTCCTCAGCGCCAAGATGTGAGCTTTTATTAGCAAAGGTTAAGATGGGCTGGACCCTCAGCACACACGGCTGGGTTAGGTCCAACCAATCCTTATATTAAAAAAAATTATTGGGCCTTCAATCGACCCAACCAACTAGGCTAAGCTTGGGCCTCAGACCCAACCAGCCTAACCCCTTAGTTTTTAACTTGTCTTTATTTTAATATCTAGCCAAACAGACCTTTAAAAAATTTCAAAAAATTCTGAAAATATTCAGGGACCATTTGAATTTATTTGTGGGTCCCTCACATGTTTTTTCATAATTTTGTTTAATATTGGGCCATAGATTTATGTTGCGATGTCGCGGTCACACAAATTAATTACCCTAGCTTAAATAAACAATATAGTATATAACAAGTAAGGGGTCGATCTCATGAGAAATGTTTAGTTTAGATTTTTATACTAGACAATATGCAATTTAGGGGGGGTGGTGGTGGTGGGGGTTGAGGTTATCTAGGCTATAACATAATTAAACAATCAAGCTAAATTAAATAAATAAAAAAACTATTAAGAGAACAAACCTTGGTTTCAAGTAGACTTCTACCTACGGAAATCAGAACCAATCATTGAAACAATACATCAATTTATATTCTGAATATTTATCTTTTCTTTATGTTAGTTAGTTAACCGATTTGCAGTGTAACTAACCCTAACCATCAAACAACCATAGTGTCCACACTATTAATTTAATTGAATGACAACCTTAAGAACTAGATAAGTTGATTAATCTAGACACATAACTGTCTACAGTACATGTTTGATTTGATCGAATGTTTTTCCTAAGATTAATAACATAGATCTACTACAATTATTAAACTCAGTTGCTTCACAAGTTTATATACCATAACTCCGGTTTTGATAGCAAACTTAGCAATAGATTGTTTACAATAACAACTTAGAATCCACTTTAGCAATTAAAATAAACAATCATAGGAAATAAGCATAGGAAACCAAACATATTCATCATATAAACTGAAAAAAGGCAAAGCAAATCTCATAGTTCTTGAAATCTAAAGGTTTCTGTGTCATTGCAACAACAAAAAAAAGCATAGTCTTGCATGTTTATTGAACAATGAATCAAAAGGAAAGAAAAATGCATGATTTCGGGTTTTTGAAGGATAAGGTGCATGTTTCTTCTCCTTTCTGGCCGCCTCCCTTTCCTTTCTCTCTTTCTTTTTATTTGATAGGAAACCTTAATCCCCCTTTCCTACAAAATAGTCCTTTCCTAAGTAGACAATTTACATTTAAGTATTTCAATAACTATTTTTCCTAAAACAAAGGAGAAATAGCCTTGCATAAAATCTTCAAGCTTTGACTTTTGACTTAGAGGAGGTAAATTGCCAAAATAAAGACTTGGATGTTGGTTTGGATGCTTTGAGAAGTACTTTGGACTTGTTTCTTCACAAAACCTGTTTGCTGGTAGAATTCATATGTCCTCTCATAAAAATCATATCTCTGTCATATAAGCTCTTTTGCTACTGAAATTTGGTAGGCTAATAGGTCTTCGAGTTAGGAATTCAACAAAATTGAGTTTGCATTTAATGAACGTCTCTAGGTCAAGATATTCAGGTCGGAATGGCTGAAAGTCAACACTGGTAGAATGTGAGATTTGTTTTTGAAGGCTATGATTTCCATGCTCTTTCTCTTTTTATTTTTCTTGCCATATATGTATAGAAAGGTATGGATGTTAGCTTTCTAGTTCCACATGAATCCTTTCATTTCGACCTCTAGAGCTCAAGCTCTGCACTAAACATCAATTGGCGGTCAAATTTGTCAACTATCTCCAATTTATTTCTTTTTGAATCTTACATCCAAAAGTGCCTTCAAAACATAAAACAAAGAATATCAAGGCATTTTATATATAAAATATAGGCAAAATACTAGGTAAATGTGGATAAAATTATCGAATAATATGGTTGCATCAACTTATACTATAAGATACGAACTCGGTATTAAAAAATACCATTTTTTTCTCTAAAATTTTGAAACAAAATCCAAAAAATAAAATGAATTTCCTCCTTTAAAAAATAAAAAATATGTTTTTTTTTTCATGCATATGATCAGATTCTAAAATCTTCATGTTTGTTTGCTTATAATAAAAAAATAGAAATTGCATTTTCATCATACTTTGAAGAATATAAAAATCATTTAATGGGCATCACAACAAGTTGCGATTATCCATTAGGATTTGGACAAATTTTCAAATAAAAACCTTTTTTATTTATTAACCTTTAGAATAGTTAGTTTTCGACTCGATAAGGTAAGAATGTTTTTACCGAGAAAGACTTTTCTTAAACCTTGGATGGATTATTTTGGACTTTAGAATGGTTAGGTTTTTACTTAATGAGATAGGGATCTCCTTATCGAGGAGTACTTTTCTCGAACCTTAGATAGACTAATAAATAGAAACGTGATTTAGAACAAATAACAAAGTAGCTTACCATAGGTAAGGTACATTGGGGGTGATACATATTTCCTTGGACAACCTATCCCCTTACCCAGACTCTCGCAGACCATTAGATTTTCTAGTGACCATAATACTAGGTGATGACTCCCTTTTCCTTTCTTTTTTTTTACTAATAAAGGACAAGAATTCTTTGTTCTTTTCACATTTACCCCGATAACCTTGATCCAGAAGGATGATCACCGCGATACCGCACACGTGCAGTAGAATGACGACACCACTGCAGACTTCTTGTGGACTAAGCTTTGTTTTTTGTTTGACTATTGTGTTTTATTTTAATTGTTTGGTTTGTGTGTTTATTTTTAACATGCATTTCTTTCTATCGTTTGCTTATACGCTTTAATTTTTGTACATATTGCTTATGCATTGTATAATACTGCTTCATAGATCGCATGTCTTAATTTTTTAAGCACATAACTTTTAGGTTAGGTAGGGAATTAGCGATCTGCCCTATGATTATCGATCATGGTTCAAATGCTTGAAACACCTAATTCATATCTTAGCGTTTACTTGGTAATGATGGGCATTAATGCTTTAACCATTTCTCACAACGCCCCTATACTATCTTTACGAAGATCGTTAGTGGACAAATTTGAGACTCTTTTAAGAGCATGTAGAAAACCTACCCATGCTCACTTAATGAATAGAACCTGTACTTAGGTTGTATGAGCTACCTATAATTTGTATTAAGTCAAGCCTGACGATGCTAATCTTGTATTATAAGATTTTGAACTTAAATCTTGACTTATATAAAGTATCCATCTGTTCAAGAATTCGGACAAGAATCTAAGCTGACATAAGTAGCTGAGGGAAACTGTCCAAGAATCGATGTTGGTGGTTTCCCACGTATTATTAAGATAAATCATATGGTAAATGATCCGGAGAAATTGCTACCTATTTGGGGTATGTCGACGAGACCCTTTTTAAGAGGCGATATGGGGGGATTGCACAACTAATAAGGCTTTCAATACAAGCAACAGCTGTAAAAGCCCTATTGAATTTTTAGGATTCCAATTAAGTGTTTTTCTTTTGGGAACTTCGATATGATACCTACCTTAAAGGAGTATGAAATGATACTAGATTTTCCAAATAATAGCCATAAGATCTACCTCAAACAAAAACTCGAAGACACAGTTTTGGAGATAGTTAAGCTATTATGCTTAGGAAAAATTAGCTAATGTAGAGTAGTTGATGAAGGATTTAAATGGAAAATCATTGAAGCTCGAATGAAGAACAATGTTGAGGAAGGCAAGTTAGGAGATGAACGGTTCAAGCTAGTGGCCTTTGTTATATTTGGTTTAGTTCTGTTCCCATCTGAAATTGAAGTCATCAATTTAGAAGTTGTGAATGCCTTTATGGAGTACGAGCATTATCGAATCAATCCTTCTGTTGCAATTTTAGCTGAAACCATGCTATCACTCAACCATTATAGGATGCATGATAAAGGAGCCATGAGGTGTTGTGTTTTAATGTTGCATATGTGGATCATCAGTCATATCAAAACACTAAGAGATATCATTAATAATTTTTGGTGGTTTGATCTCCGACCCTTAAAAATTGTTATAGATGAGACTTTGAAGCATCTGGATGAGGAAGCATGGGTGGAGAAATATGCCGCATTACCACAAAGCAACTTTAAGTGGAAAGTGCCATGGATGAATGACGCGGTCTGTATAATGAGTTGTGGTAGCAAGATATGGGTTCCTTTGATTGGTGTAACTGGATACATCAGTTACACACCCATGCTTATGGCAAGACAACTAGGTGGAATGCAATATGTGTCAAGAACTCTGGGATTAATAGATTTCCCTAGTCTATTCAGACATCAATCATCCCTCAAAGATATGGAATTTATTAGACAAAACTGGGAAAGGCTTTTATTGGTAAAGAAAGAAGAAGGAAGTGGAGTTGAATCTTCATTCAATTTAAACTACACAATGTGGAGAAACAAAGGGTATTTCAGGATGATTGGAAATTCAGAATAAAAAATGGAGCTACAAAAAAAAGATTGATAATGAGGAGGAGTTAAGAAAGCAACTAGAGAAGTGCAGAATTGATCTCTGCAACGGAAAAGGATAATAACAATTCTTGGAAAAACAGTTGGAAAAGAAAGATAAAATGAGGAATTACTTGAACCAACAATTGAAAAAGAAGGATGAATAGCTAATACCTTCAACATATGATCATGAGGTAGTAAAAGAATGGAAGAAAAAGGTCATGATAGCTGAAGACATAGCCAAGGGTATCCAAGATGAGTTGAGAACCCAAATAGCCAAGTATGATGGGTTGCTCGACAAGCATGTGGTAATAGAAAAAGAGTTGGCCAAAATCAAGAAGTCAGCCAAAGACAGGATAAATACCGATAAGGAAATATAAGATTCCTTAAAGAAAGAAAGAAACAGCCTTAGAAAGAAGTTGGGTGTTGAAAAAGAGAAAAGCTGGTTAGCCATGATTGATATGGAAGAGGAAAGAAAAATCTGATCCCAGTATGCATTGCAGTTTAAGAAAGAGAGGAGTGTTAGAAAGGTTGTTGAGTCTGATATGAGAGACTACTAGAAGAGAGATGAATCTTCAAAGGAATAAATCATGGTATTACAATCTGAGCTGAAAATCCAAGGGTAAGAGCTGAAAGAGTTAAAAAGTTAGTACTTCACAATGGAGGAAGAGTTACTTAGGACCAAGTAAGAGAGTCAAGAATGTAAAGACTATATTGACAATTTTGAAGTTCAAATTAACTCCAAGATAGCCGAGCTTGATATTAAGAGAGAGGAGTTGCAAAGGGCAATGACTAAAGTAGTACAGTTAGAGACTACGGTACGAGTGCTGGAGAGAAGCAATGAGGCTTTAACAACTAGTGATGGGGTACTAGTCACTGATAATACCTTGTTCCATGACAAGATAAGATAAATGACAAAGCAAATTGAGCAAATAACTTGTCATACTAAAAGATTGCAACAATAAGCCATGTAGATCGGAAGTGATGTTGTGAAGTACCGAAAACATATAAGTGTCATCATATCTTTTTCCAGGAACATAACTAATAGAGGAGATGTTTTTTTTTTTATGACTAGTGATGTATAGGCTTTTGAATCTTAAGAATTTCAAACAATGTATGGACTTTTTTATTATCTATAAGAAGGTCATGACCCACCTTTTTTTTTCTAATGTGTTTTGGGATCCAACCATGACAAGAACTTGACGAATGCTTATTTACAACAACTAATTAGACTTAGAAATCCTGCCCAAGTAGATGTGGAAGTCATGAATCTGTTCAGAAAGGCTAATCCATATCCAATATAAATTGGCATATGCATCACAACCATACATTTAATCATGTATTTATTTATAAATCATCACATACATATATAGGTTAAAATATAGGTTCTCAAAAAGCTCAGATTCGCAGAGTTTACAACACCTAACTCCGACAAAGAAACATGAAAGATGAAGATCATACTCACTGTGATGCCCACTTCCAGGAAGAGTTGGACTCCCTGAAGGTTAGCATGGCTTGCATTGCTAGTTTACTCAAGAAGACGCTCAGAAATACCTTTGGTGAAGGCCTGTCCAATTGAGCCGCCATTTTTGCTTAGAGTCAAACAACAATTCAACTTGAGGAAAGGGTGATCAAACAGGGTCAGGAACCCTAGTATAATACAATATTTGTGCAGACGATAATACCAGCATTGGCCCTACAATCGTAGATGCATCCAGTTACAAGATCATCTGATGACATTGATCAGGATAAGATGATAGCATTGGAAGCCAGAATAAGGGTTATCGAGGGAGTGGATTTGTATGATCCCGTACAAGCCATATAACGTGTCTAGTCCCGAATGTGGTTGTACCAAAAAAGTTCCATACTCCTGAGTTCATCAAGTACACCGGAACCTTGTGTCCTGTCACCTACCTCAAATCTTATTGTAATAAAATGGCAGAAGTAGTGCACGATGAAAAACTACTAATGCACTTGTTTTAAGATAGTCTGAGTAAGGTAACGCTGAGCTAGTATATGAGACTAGATAACATGAGGATTCGAAGATGGAAAGATCTGGTGGACGCTTTTGTTAAATAGTGTATGTATAATATGGATATTGCCCCTGATAAAACCAGTCTATCTCATCTAGATAAAAAGGACAAAGAAAGCATGAGAGAGTATGCTCAAAGATGGAGGGATTTGGCTGCATAGGTACATCCACTTTTAGACAAAGAAATGGTTATCTTATTCGCAAATACACTGAAGGCATCATACTACGAGCATGTGATGAGTAGTTCAACACAATAATTCATTGACACTGTAGTTCTGACTAAGCGTATAAAGCAAGGGATAATGAATGGTCGAGTCTCTGCACCCACTAAGAAGAAAGGCTTTAGAGAAAAGAAGAAGGATGTCGATCATATCGAGGGTGGCTATAGAGACAAGAAAAACCACTTTCAAAACTACAACACCTCATCACCTTCACCTTAGATTGCCAATATCAACTTTAATTCTCCATTCCCTATAAAGAAACCTGAAGCCCAAAGTAACCAATTCAACCACCAAACTGAAAATCATACTAAGGAAAAATTATCAAAGAGTCCAATAACAGCTACCCCCCATTACCGTTACCCTTAAATGAGATGTACCAAAAGATGTTGAGCATCGAACAAGTAGCCTTAGTACCGCTCACACTTCTGCAACCACCCTACCCTAATTGGTATAAGTCAGATCTCACCCGTAAGTACCATGCTGGCATCCCGAGACATAGCATCTATATTTGAAATGCCTTCAAGAAAAAGCTCATGCATTTAATTAAAGTTGGGTGGATAACATTTGAGGAGACCCCGAATGTAAAAACAAACCCTCTACCCAATCATGCCTTAGGCAATGGATAGGTAAACGAACTGGAGGCAAACGACCCAAAGGGGCTTAAAGGTGTCACTAATAAAATTTATGAAATACTGGCAAAAGCTAAGTACAAAAAGGTTAGTTGTGAAGGACTAACAAATAGAAATTTTTATAAGTATCATGGTAAAGAAGGCCATACAATCATCTAGTACGAAGGCTTCTGCAATGAGGTGATACAAATGCTAATTCGAGGAACTTTTAGAATTGAAGGAGGAACAGGTAGAGAGGTATTTGTGGTGGATGAATCTAGAAAAAATAGAGAAGTATGCCGGGTGCAATTTACTACAAATGGGTTGCCCAAATTGGTCTTGTTTAAACCTACAATGTCAAATAAGGGAAACTATAATGCCTTACCATATAACTATGGGTGGTCCTTCCAAAGCATACAATCAGCGCCCATCTTCCAAGCAGAAGTCAGAGTCCTAACCCGTAGCGAAAAATGTTTTACCCCATAAGAGCTTAAGGAACAAAGAAAGGCTAACTGGAAAGAAAAAGTTGATCTGACCAAAAAGGTGAACAATCCTGTCACTAAAGACGAGACCAATGAGTTCCTAAAGTTGATGAAACATAGTGAATATAGTGTTGTTGAGCAGCTTAAGAAGACTCCTGCTAGAATATCTTTGTAGTAATTAATTTTGAGCTTTGAACCACATATGAAATCTCTTTAAAAGGTGTTAAATGAGGCACATGTATCTCAAGATATCAATTAATAAACTATTGAGCACCTGGTGGAAACAATCTAGGCTTTAAATTATCTATACTTCACCGAAGATGAGTTGAATCCTAATGGTACTGGGCATAACAAGACATTGTACATCATAATGCGCTGCAAAAATATCTTGATAGGAAAAGTATTAATCGACAACGAATCAACATTGAACGTGCTACCAAGGTACATGCTAATGTCCGTTGATGAGTCCCAGATATGACCTAGTACCATGATGGCTCGGGCATATGATGGCTCGTCAGGGCAGATAATTGGGACCTTAGAAGTGGAGTTATACGTGGAGCAACAAGTGTTTTTGGTGACACTACAGGTGATGGATATCCATCATTCTTACAATATATTGTTAGGAATACCATGAATCCATGCGGCTGGAGCAATAACCTCCTCGCCTAAAATACATTGTGAATGGGATGTTGATAATTGTTAAGGCTAAAGAGACAGTTTCTATGATCAAGAATGTGATTGTACCATTCATCGAGGTAGAACATTATAGAGACGAGAATATTCATGCTTTTGAAATCATGAATGTTGAATGGTTCTTGAAGGAATGATGCTGAGAAGGCCAAAAAACTCAGAAGCTGTAGGGATGGCCGCTAATTGCTTCAAGAAGCATAGGATTCCTTTCTAATTTGATCCTGATACTAGGATGTCTAAGTGAGTCAATTTGATGAAACTAAAGTGTGTTAAACATAGATTTGGGCTTGGATATAAGCCCAAGAAGGACGATTACAAGCTAGAAGAAGAAAATCTCGCCATCTCGCCACTCTAAACGACCTTTCCAAAACCGATGGAGATCATCATATTTGACATAATAAACCTTCACATAAGCACTTTGAAATGTAAAAATAAGGAACAAATTGAAGAAGTGAGGGTCAAAGCAAAAAATAAGATGTTGTCATAGCTGTCTATGCACACTGTCAACGATATCCTTACAAAAGCCTTTATGAAGAAACTGGTTAAAGGAGAAAAATACCAAAATTGGAAGATGGAGCCTGCCCTTGTAGTGTTCAAAAAGTAATTGTTCTTTGTTTGACCATGTCTATTGAAGTGTTTTATCTTGTTTTGATGTTTTACCCTTTTTGGATGTTTTGTTGTGTTTTGTTGTTTCTACTTGTTTTTAGTCGTTATGGCAATTTAGCTCATAGCTTATATTTTCTTGCATCCAAAATATGTATTTGTTTCATTACCTTCCATGCAAATAACACATTTACATAAGTATACCTTACACTTTTAGGAATCTTGAAAGTTCCATCAATTCATAAACCCACTACACTAAGAATAATTTTCCGAACTTTAATAATACAATTACAATGGATGATGAAAATTGGGGAGAAGAAGACATAAAATAATTTGCTAGGTTGGTAGAAAAATCTGAAAAAACATGGAAACCCGCTAGTGAAGAGCTAGAAGTAATAAATTTGGGTACTGAAAAAGATACGAAAGAATTAAAGATTGGTACCCTTATTACATCCAAGGAAAGAGAAGGTCTAATCTTGTTGTTTCATGAGTACATAAACATTTTCACTTGGACTTATGCAGATATGCCTGGTTTGGACACTAATGTAATGGTACACAAGATTCCCTTGGTGGAAGAAGTAGGCTAGATAAACAAAAGACCAGACAAATGTGCCTGGATATGTTGTTTAAGGCGAAGGTGAAAATATATAAACAATGGGATGCAAGATTTTTAAATGTAGTCCATTATCCTCAATGGGTGACTAATGTGGATGTAGTTTCCAAAACAAATGGCAAGATCAGGGTGTGTGTAGATCACAGAGACCTGAAAAAAGCAAGCTTGAAAGATGACTTTTCTTTACCCCACAAATAAATCTTAGTCGATGTTGCGATGTCGCGGTCGTACAAATTAATTACCCTAGCTTAAAACACACAAGATAGTATAGAGCAAGCAAGGGGTCGATCCCACGAGGAAGTTTCAAGTCAGATTTTTATGTTGTACATTATGTAATTGGGGGGATTTTGTTTGTGATTATCTAAACTATGACAACAATTAAACTAGCAAACAAAATCAATTAAAACCGAAACTTATCAAGAAAACAAATCTTGATCGCAAGCACACATCCACCTACAGAAATTAGAACCGATCCTTGAAACGAAAATTGCAGTTTATGTTCTGAAATTTTATCTTTTCTTAACGTTGATTAATTAATGGATCCGCCGTATAACTAATCCTAACCAACAAACAATCAAAGTGTCCGCACTAATGATTCAATTTAATGGTAGCTTTAAGAACTAGATAATTTCATCAAGATTAACATACAAGCTGTTCGCAGCTTGTGTCACTTTGTTCAAATGTTCTCCCTAAGTTCAATAACATAGTTCCGCCACAATTATCAAGCTTAGTTGCTTCACAAGTTCATATATCACAACTCCGGTTTTGATATTAAACTTAGCAATAGATTGTTCACAACAATAACTTAGAGTCCGCTCTAGCAATCATCAACAACAATCATAGGAAATATGCATAGGAAAACAATCATACTCATTCATAACATAAACTGAAAATAAAAGGAAGAATAAATCTCACGGTTCTTGAAAGCCGAAGGTTTTTGCGTCCTTGCAACCAAGAAAAGAGCTTAGCCTTGCATAACTATTGAACAACTACTTCTAAAGATTGAAGAGAGCATGATTTTTGGGTTTATAGAGGAGAGAATTTGTGTTTATTCTCTGCTGGCTGCTGCCTCCTTCTCTTCTCTCTTCTTTTTATATCCTAGGAAACCATAGGTCTCTATTTTACAAAATAGTCCTCCATTAAGTAGACTGTTTACATTTAAGTACTTCAATAACTATTTTCCTAAAAAAAGAGAAATAGCTTTGCATGAAATCTTCAAGCTTTGACTTAGAGGAGCTAAATTTCTGAAATAAAAACTTGGATATCAGTTTAGATGCTTCGGAACGTAATTTGAACTCGTTTCTTCACGAAACCTGTTTGCTGGCAAAATTCAGATGTCATCTTTGAAAAATCATATCTCCCTCATATGCCATATTTTTTTTCTGCAATTTGGAGCGTTTATAGACCTTTGAGTCATGAATCCAAAACAATTGAGTTTGCATCAATTGGACTTCTGTAGCTCCAGATATTCAAGTTGGAATGGCCAAAGGTCAACATTGGCAGATTGCAAGATTTGACTTTGAAGGCTACGATTTCCATGCTCTTCCTTATTTTATTTTCTTTCCTTAGATGTTTAGAAAGGTATGGATGTTAGCTTTTTAATGCCACTAGAATCACTTCATTTCAACCTCTAGAGCTCACGCTCTGCACAAAACATCGACTGAAGGTCAAATCTATCAATTATCTCAAATTTACTCCTTTTTGCATCTTTCATCCAAAAGTGCCTTCGAAACATAAAACAAAGAATATCAAGGCATTTTATATATAAAATATAGGCAAAACACTAGTTAAATATGGGTGAAACTATCAAATAATATGGTTACATCAAATACCCCTACACTTAGCTCTTGCTCGTCCTCGAGAATGGATAGGTAAAATCAAATTGAAGTTAAATCACTATGACTAATCTTCTAATCTCCCATCAATATCCAAGAATATATGCATTATAAAAAAGAACACAATTAAGAAGGATAAAGAGTATAAATTTTCATGAATTTATTTACATGCAAACTTCAAAATTCAATTAATCGTCGATATTTAAATGAAATCTATGTCATGCCAAAGTAATAGGTCATCTCATTGATATACACTCCAACACTCACGTGTTTAAGACTTATGTGTTTAAATCTCTCAAATTCAATCAATGAATATGTTCTACCATAAGCTTGCTCTTCAATCTCATCTCCATTACTAACATATTACAAACAATGCATGAATCAAAAGGTCTTATTTTCTTGTTGTAATGGGGCTAAGGTTAAGGTGAGGTAAAAGAGAGTAAAAGAAAAGGTTCAAACCAAAGAAAGTAGAGCATTCTGAAAAATAATATTTCAAACAAGATATTTCATCAAAGCACATAAATTTTCCATCTTTAATCACCAATGCTTAACTTCTTTTGATTTCAAGCTTTTTCAACGTAAAATCTTAAGAACATAAAGAAACACTTTTTTTTCTTTTCTTTTTCTTTTTCCTTTCCTTTTCTTTTCTTTTTTTTTTTGTTTTTTTTTTTATCCTTTGGCAACTTTGCCCATCTTTTCATCAAGCATCACTTCTTCTTCTTTCTTTTCACATAATTTCCAACCATAATTCCATGAAATATCACTAGTATATGCTCTACTAATCCTTGTCCAAGGGAAAAGGAAAACATATATAAAGTTAAGGCTTATACATGGATAAAGCAAAGAAAAGATAAACAAGCTCAAAAGGGGTTTACTAAGGATAATTTGCTTTAGATTGGCTTTTTAGCTCAAGTGGTTAAAATTTCTAATGCCTTTATCATCTTCATGTATATATGTAATGTGAATGTAATCTCAATAAGATATGAAACAAGTTCAAGAGATACATATCATTGAAAGAAGGCACAATCAAAGAATATAATGTTGAAGGCTCAAAAGCTTGCATTGGTATAACACTATAAAGTCAACATGACATATTCTCAAAGTCAATCCCTAAACCAATTAAACATTAAAACTTGCATGCACACTCATTCATTTGATTTATATCTTCATTTATCTCAACTAATTCTCATACATACTCATATTCTCAAAAACTAATGGGAGTTCAAAAGATCAAACATAATTTTTTTTTTTGAAAAATAACAAAGAAAACCAAAATTAGAAAACCAACATTCTCCCAATACCCCCACACTTAAAACACAACATTGTCCTCAATGTTGAAATAAAAGAAAAGGAATATTGGAGAATGACAAAAATAAAGTAAAATGCGAAAAATAAAAGATAAGGGAAAAAGAAAGCAAATCTGTTTTTTTTATGCTGGGTTGCCTCCCAGTAAGCGCTTTTGTTTTATGTCATTGGCTCGACATGTTGCATGCTCATTCTTCATAGATTGGTTCAGCTAACTCCATAAAAGCGGTGAGTTTTGCCGTCCAACCTTCATAGAAAGGTTTCAAGCGATGCCCATTGACCTTGAGTACTTTGTTGGTTTCTAAACTTGTAATTTCAACTGCACCATAAGAAAAAACATTAGAAACAACAAATGGTCCAATCCAACGAGAGCGTAACTTTTCAGGAAAAAGTTTCAAATGCGAATGATAAAGGACTTTGTCTCCAACATTAAACTCTTTTCTTGTAATCATTCCGTCATGGAGACTCTTAGTCTTTTCTTTATAAATCCTTGCATTCTCGTAAGCATCATTTCGAATCTCTTCCAACTCTTGCAATTGCAACTTTCTTGCAATCCTAGCAGCATCATAATCCATGTTACATTTTTTAATGGCCCAAAATGCTTTGTGTTCAAGCTCCACCGGTAGATGACATGCTTTTCCATAAATCATCCTATAAGGTGACATTCCTATAGGTGATTTGTAAGCAGTCCGATAAGCCCAAAGTGCATCACCAAGTCGTAGACTACAATCTCGCCGGTTAGGTTGCACTGTCTTCTCCAAAATGGACTTGATTTCTCGATTTGAAATTTCAGGTTGGCCATTCGTTTGAGGATGGTATGTTGTGGAAGTCCGATGAGTCACATGATATTTGCGTAATAATGCTTCCATTGAACGATTGCAAAAATAAGTGCCACGATCACTAATGATAGCTTTAGGGATTCCAAACCTGTCAAATATGTGAGTCTTGACAAAATCTAAAACAACCTTAGCATCATTAGTTCGTGTGGCTTTCGCCTCAATCCATTTGGACACATAATCAACAGCAAGAAGGATATAAAGATTGCCAAAAGAAGAAGGAAATGGACCCATAAAATCAATACCCCAAACATCAAAAATTTCACTTACAAGAATATTCGTTAAAGGCATTTGATTCTTATGAGTGATATTACCTGTTTTTTGGCATTTTTCACACGATTTGCAAAAATAATATGCATCCTTAAAAATAGAAGGCCAATAGAAACCACTTTCAAGTACCTTATAGGCCGTTCTTTTTGCTCCAAAATGCCCACCACAAGAATGAGAATGACAAAAAATGAGAATGGAATGAAATTCATCCTGTGGTACACATCTCCATACTACTTGATCCACACAAAATTTCCACAAGTAAGGAGTATCCCAAAAATAATATTTAGCATCAGCTCGTGACTTGTCCTTTTGGGATGTAGACAAACCTGGAGGGAATTCTTTGGTGACTAAATAGTTCACCAAATCAGCATACCATGGTCTTGTAGAGGAATGTAGCACATACAACTGTTTATCGGGGAATGTTTCTCTTATTGTTTCGGTTTGTATATCCTCAGTCCTTAGTTGGCTCAAGTGATCAGCCACATGGTTTTCGGCACCTTTTTTGTCTTTGATCTCAAGATCAAATTCTTGCAAAAGCAAGATCCACCTAATCAATCTTGGTTTGGACTCCTTTTTCTTTAAAAGATACCTTAAAGCTGCATGGTCAGTAAAAACAATGACTTTTGTACCAAGTAGATATGACCTGAATTTTTCAAGAGCAAACACCATTGCAAAAAGTTCCTTTTTAGTTGTATGGTAATTGCATTGCGCTCCGTCCAACATGCGGGAATCATAGGCGATAACATGCAAATTCTTCCCTATTCTTTGCCCAAGCACAGCGCCTACTGCATAGTCACTCGCATCACATATTATCTCAAAAGGCTCATCTCAATTTGGTGGTTGGATGATAGGGGCAAATGTGACACGCCTCTTAAGCTCATCATGGGCATCTTTACATGCTTGATCAAACACAAAATCCACTTCTTTGGCTAATAGTTTGCACAAAGGTGCTGTAATCTTCGAGAAATCTTTGATAAAGCGTCGATACAAACCTGCATGGCTAAGAAAAGAACGAATCTCCCTCACGCAGGAGGGGTAAGGCAATGATGAAATAACGTCTATTTTAGCTTTATCAACCTCTAATCCACGTGAAGACACAACATGCCCAAAAACTATTCCTTGTTCTACCATAAAATAACACTTTTTATATTTTAAGACAAGGTTAGTTTCAATGCACCTTTTCAAGATCAAAGATAAATTTTCTAGACATTTATCAAAAGAATCACCATACACCGTGAAATCATCCATGAAAACCTCAATTATTCTTTCAACATAGTCAGAAAAAATACTCATCATGCATCTTTGAAAAGTTGCAGGTGCATTACAGAGACCAAAGGGCATTCTCCTATATGCATATGTACCAAATGGACATGTAAATGTAGTCTTTTCTTGATCCTCAGGATTAATAACAATCTGATTGTATCCACTATATCCATCAAGAAAGCAATAAAAAGACTTACCTGCTAGGCGTTCAAGCATTTGATCCATGAATGGTAATGGAAAATGATCTTTGCGTGTAGCAAGATTTAGCTTTCTGTAATCAACACACATTCTCCATCCACTCGAGATGCGAGTAGGAATGAGCTCATCATTTTTGTTTTTCACCAACGTGATTCCGGTCTTTTTAGGCACCACATGGATTAGCGCCACCCATTTACTGTCCGTGATGGGATAAATGACTCCTGCACTAATAGTTTCAAAATTTCAGCTTTCACTACCTTCATCATAGGCGGGTTCAACCTCCTTTGCATTTCCCTTGTTGGTTTTGCATTGTCCTCCAATAATATGTGATGCATACACATTGAGGGACTAATGCCCTTGATGTCAGCTAAAGTCCATCCAATGGCCATCTTGTGATCACACAACAACTTCACAAGTTTTTCCTCTTGCGTATTTGTCAAACCTGTTGCTATAATAACGGGAAGTGTATTATTGTCGCCAATGAATACATACTTCAAATTATCAGGCAAAGGTTTCAATTCTAACTCGGGTGCCTGTAAAATAGATGGCAATAGCTTTTTATGTGAAAGTACTAAATCAATAAAGACATTACCATGGGGAATAGTTTGCAATGATTGCAAAGCCAATGCTGATTCGTGCACGTTTTGGGGAACACATATGTGCCTCTCCATCTCTTCTATCTCGGTAAAATCATAGCCATAGCTCAAAGCTACGCTTAATCCATCCTCACAATCAAAATCAAAAACTTGTTGTACACACTTATCAACTTGGTCATAGCATGTGATAGAATAAACATTGTTATAAGGATATTTCATTGCATCATGAAAATTAAATTCAATCTTTTCATCTCCTACTTCCATAGACAAAGTATCCTTACCACAATCAATTTTTGTATTGGCAGTTTTCAAGAATGGTCTCCCAAACAATAGAGGAGTGTTGTTTGATGAATCACAAGAATCATGTTCCATATCAAGAATATAAAAGTCGCATGGAATGACCAAACTATCAATCTTGACTAAGACATCTTCTATCACACCAAGTGAGTAAACAAAACTACGATCCGCAAGTTGTATGACAATGCTAGTTTTATTCAAAGGCTCAAGACTAAGAGAATCATAAACATGTTTAGGCATAACACTAATGGATGCACCTAAATCGCACAAGGCCCTTTTGAAACTAGCATTACCAATAACAGATAGTAAACGCACCTGGGTCGTTTTGCTTCAAAGGCATATTCTTTTGAACAATAGCAAATACAACTTCACCCATACTTACCATTTCATGACCTTTTAGTTTGAAAGCTCTCTTAGTAGTACACAACTCCTTCAAGAATTTGGCATACTTGGGAATTTGTTTGATAGCATCAAGCAAAGGAATGTTGAGTTCCACTTTCTTGAAAACCTCTAAAATCTCTTTTTCTTTGTCTTCTTTCTTTGACCTAGAAGAACTCATAGGAAAGGGTGGAATTTTTTTAAAATTGAAATTCATTGAGTGAGGAATTACCTTTGGAGTGTTGGTCGATGTTTCAATTTGTAGAGGAGGAGGATGTTCCTTCTTTGTGCTCAATTCAGTTTCTATCTCTTCTTCTTCCTCCATCTCAATTTGTTTCGACTTTTTCTCTTCAAGTTCTTTCCCACTTCGCAGCATGATCACACTAACATTCTCTATTGGATTCAATGCTTGGGAGGGCAATTTTCCATTCATTTGTGCTTCCAATTTCCCCACACTTGAAGCTACTTGCCCCATTTGCTTCTCCAAGTTGTGAATACTTGACCTTGTTTCCTATTGAAAAGACATGACATTTTGTTGCAAGGTCATAGTGTTAGAGGCCAAAGTTTTCATCATCTCACGAAGATCATCACTGGATGACGACCCCATAACATTAGAGTTTGTGAATGGAGGGGGTTGTCTTGCTTGATAATTCTGTTGGGATTGAAATCCATGGGGATGGAACTGTCGGCCTTGATTGCCTTGTTGAGGTGGGTTCCTATAGCGTAAGTTGGGATGATCTCTCCATCTAGGATTGTACGTGTTGGAAAAAGGATCATATTTACGTCGGGGTTGTCCGTTGAATGCTCCATCAACTGCATTAGCATGTTCAGTGTAATCTTCTTGCATTGTTGGGCACATATCTGAGGCATGTCCTTGTAAGGAACATATGCTGCAACCTTTCACCTGTTGTACATTTCCACAAGCCAAAGAACGCACAAGAGAAGTAAGATCATTAACTTTATTTTCAAGGTTAGAAATATTTACCTCATTTACTCGTTTGTTTGCAAAGTCTCCACGCGTGCCAAATTGTTTTGAGTTGGCTGCCATATTTGAGATCAATTGGCGTGCAGTCTCAGGTGTCTTATCTACCAATACCCCTCCCCTTGCCGCATCAATGATACTACGGTCAGTAGGCATCAGTCCTTCATAGAAATATTGAATGAGCAGCTGATCGGGTATTTGATGATGAGGGCATTGAATGCACAGTTGCTCAAATCTTTCCCAATACTCGGAAAATGTCTCTCCATGAGATTGTTGAATCCCACATATTTCTTTCCTTATGTTGGCAATTCGAGATGCTGGGAAATACTTTTCAAGGAAAATCTTCTTCATGGCATTCCAAGTTCCAATGGAACCTGGGAGAATAGAGAAAAACCATGTCTTTGCTGCCCCTTTTAAAGAGAAAGGGAAAGCTTTCAACTTAACATGTTCTTCGTCAACTCCATTCGGTTTCATGCCAACACAAACCATATGGAACTCCTTGAGATGAGTATGAGGATCTTCTCCTGCAAGACCATTGAATGTTGGTAGCAAATGTATAAAACCAGATTTGAGCTCAAAGTTTACATTATTATCAATGTTTATGCACAATGGTTGATTTTCCACGTTAGGAGCAGCAAGCTCCTTGAGTGTTTGTTGTCGTGCAACAGCCATGGTGTAAAGTTTTTTCTATTTCGAGATCCAACTACACTTGAATTTGATTAGTAGAACGGGTTACTGGCATAAATCATCAAGAAAACTCAAAAGAAACCAACCACACAAGAGATCGAAAACAATGCAAATTGTACGAAAATCCTACGCTAGAAAACTAAAACTGCCTAAAAACCCTAGAAAACAGCGGAATTTGGCCTCGATAGGTTGGGGAAATTTTATCTTTTCTTAACGTTGATTAATTAACGGATCCGCCGTGTAACTAATCCTAACCAACAAACAATCAAAATGTCCGCACTAATGATTCAATTTAATGGTAGCTTTAAGAACTAGATAATTTCATCAAGATTAACACACAAGTTGTCCGCAGCTTGTGTCACTTTGTTCAAATGTTCTTCCTAAGTTCAATAACGTAGTTCCGCCACAATTATCAAGCTTAGTTGCTTCACAAGTTAATATATCACAACTCCAGTTTTGATATTAAACTTAGCAATAGATTGTTCACAACAATAACTTAGAGTCCGCTCTAGCAATCATCAACAACAATCATAGGAAATATGCATAGGAAAACAATCATACTCATTCATAACATAAACTGAAAATAAAAGGAAGAATAAATCTCACGGTTCTTGCAAGCCGAAGGTTTTTGCGTCCTTGCAACTAAGAAAAGAGCTTAGCCTTGCATAACTATTGAACAACTACTTCTAAAGATTGAAGAGAGCATGATTTTTGGGTTTGTAGAGGAGAGAATTTGTGTTTATTCTCTGCTGGCTGCTGCCTCCTTCTCTTCTCTCTTCTTTTTATATCCTAGGAAACCCTAGGTCTCTATTTTACAAAATAGTCCTCCATTAAATAGACTGTTTACATTTAAGTACTTCAATAACTATTTTCCTAAAAAAGGAGAAATAGCCTTGCATGAAATCTTCAAGCTTTGACTTATAGGAGCTAAATTGCTGAAATAAAAACTTGGATATCAGTTTAGATGCTTCGGAACGTAATTTGGACTCGTTTCGTCACGAAACCTGTTTGCTGGCAGAATTCAGATGTCATCTTTGAAAAATCATATCTCCCTCATATGACATCGTTTGTTGCTGACATTTGGAGCGTGTATAGACCTTTGAGTCATGAATCCAAAACAATTGAGTTTGCATCAATGGAACTTCTGTAGCTCCAGATATTCAAGTTGGAATGGCCGAAGGTCAACATTGGCAGATTGCGAGATTTGACTTTGAAGGCTGCGATTTCCATGCTCTTCCTTATTTTATTTTCTTGCCTTAGATGTCCAGAAAGGTATGGATGTTAGCTTTTTAATGCCACTGGAATCACTTCATTTCAACCTCTAGAGCTCACGCTCTGCACAAAACATCGACTGAAGGTCAAATCTGTCAATTATCTCCAATTTACTCCTTTTTGCATCTTTCATCCAAAAGTGCCTTCAAAACATAAAACAAAGAATATCAAGGCATTTTATATATAAAACATAGGCAAAACACTAGTTAAATGTGGGTGAAACTATTGAATAATATGGTTGCATCAGTCGACAATGCAACAAAAAGTGCCACGTATTCAATTATAGATGGGTTCTCGGGATATAACCAAATTAGAATGAAAACTGTCAGGTTTTGTAGTAAGCAGTTAAGGGATAAAAGTTTATCCAAACAAAGTAAAGGCAATCCAGGATATGCTAGTGCCTAAAACAAAAAAAAAAGGTGAGAGGTTTTCTTGAGTGTTTGAACTATATAGCCCGATCCATGTCTTAGCTCCTGGTAACATGCGAGCTAATTTTTCTTTCCATAGAAAGAGAAATCCTAGGGTATAGGACGTTGATTACGAAGAAGTCTTTGACAAGATCAAAAGGTATTTGTAGAACTCGTCATTGATAGTGCCTCATATCCTTAATAGGAAAGGGTTCTTGTTAATTCTTTGTGTAATTAGGGATGTTGACACTTTATAAAAGCAAGGAAATTAAGTTAATGCATGAGAAAGTATGGAAAGAAGGGGTTTGTTGAATTCTTAGAAGTTTCTAGTATTAAAAATTTAGGGAACCTCATGTTTACTTAAGGAATGAAAGAATAGACATGTTTAAGACTAAAACTATAGGTATTGATAATGTAAGAGGAAGAAGAAACCTTAAGAGGGGAGAAGTGGTGGTTTTGGCCATCATGGGAGAGGTGAGACTATAGTTTACAACGAGTGTTTAATTCATTGTGATTGAATAAGATGAAAGAACTCTTGCAATTGTGTAAGATAGATAGATGTATTAAAGTAATTTAGGGGTTGATTTATATTACAATATTTATAGGGGTGTAAGGGCTGTTATTGATGAGTATTAACATGTAAACTATGATGTGCGGAATACCCTAAAAGGGTTGAATAGGAGTTGTTGAAACAACCTTAGAATTTGAAAGGAAAAAGGGGTTATTAGAGGGATTTACTTTTGAGAGACTTTGGAGCTATTGTAACAACTTTAAAAATCAGTATTTAGGGGACTAACTAACCCTCCAAAATGATTAAAAAAGGGAGGGGGAGGGGCTGGAGTGACAACTTTAGGTGTAAAGTTGTTTAGGGATAAACAAAATATCTCTAAAAGACAAAAAAGCAAGGTTATCATTACTGCCCTATTATAGAGTATGAATGGGCTGATTTGGGTAGCTCAAAAAATATAAATAATGGAAATCTAGAGTCCCATATATAATAATTAAGATGAGTTAAGTTTGGGTTAAGGTATTAGCTTGGAAAAGTCTAAGCATTTCGAGTAAATGAATAACCAAATGAACGTGAAATAATGGTTTAGTGTAGATATGAAAACTTTATATGTATTTGTATGGTGATGTTTGTAAAGGAATTAATGTGAATATAAAGAATGATGGGATGCAAATTCTTGATATTAAAGAATGATGTTTAATGATGGTCTTGTATGGAACAAGAGAGACATTGAATGCGAGACCACAAGCTAGTGGAACAGGACCACTGAAAGGAACAAGTAGGTGTCTACCACCTTTTCCTTGTCCTTTTGAATTTTTTTATATTTTGCATTGTCATAACTCAATTCTGGGTTATTCCCTAAAATTCACTTTTTTCAAAATAAAAATCAAAAAAATAAAATAAAGGCTGGCAACGTGGAGAAAGCAAGCTAGGGAATCAAGCTGCTTTTTTTTGGGAGGAAATTTAAGACCTAATTGTACCCCATTATGCCCAAAAATGAAGAAAAAAAATGCAAATTCAAGGTCAAATTAAATGATTATTGGATGAATTTGCATAAAAAGTAAGTACGATGACATAATTAAATTTTTAATAGGCCAATTTGATTTAATCATGGGCCAAATTAAATTTTAATTATGTTTAAGAATTAATTTGGATCCAATTGAAGGATTTAATTAAGTGCACGGACTTAATTATACTTTCAATGGGTCAAATTAATTTATTTGGGGCTTAATTGGTGAAAAATTAAGTTTGGGAGCCTAATTTGGGCTTAATTGAGGAGATTGAAATTTTAAGAGACCAAATTTAATTTTTTCCAAGTTAATTTATTGAAATTAGGGGCCAAATTGCAAGAAAATTGAAGTTTTGAGGTCAATTAGGGGTTAAATTGACAAAATTCGCAGCCAAGGACCATTCTGCAACATGCGGCAAACTTTGGGGTCTCAATTGACAAAAACCGGGGGTGAAATTGAAGAAATTGAAAGTTTGATAGTCAATTAGGGGTTAAATTGATAAAATCCGAGACCAAGGACCATATTGCAATAGGCATGTAACTTTGGGGTTCCAATTGAAGTTCATCAGGGGCTTAATTGCATTAAATCCAAAGTTTAGGGTCAATTAGGTGTTCAATTGAAAGAAATTGAAAGATGGAGGACTAAATTGAAAATCAGTTTAAATCCCTAATTCAACCTAAAACGGCGTCGTTTTGAGTAAAAACACAAAAAAGAAGAGCACCAGACGACACGTCGTCTTGTCACTGTTCATTGTCTTTTTTTACCTGAAAGAAACTGTTTTTGAGCCTTATTTGCAGGTGCATTTAATGCTTGATTTCTCCATCAAATCAAACAAAACTTGCACGAAACGGATCCCCTACAGTTCCTCTACAACCCCATGTGAACGTTTCAGGATGAATGACAGCACGGCGACACCAGCGATGGCGTGAAGAGGTCAACTCAGGCAGCCTTTTCCTGCAGATTTGACAACTCAGGGAGGCTACTTTGAACCAACGGTTGAGATCCTTACCAACCAAATCAAAGGCTGAAATTTTACCTCGGTGTGGATGAGATTACCCTCTTCCACTGCTTATAAATAGAGGCTTCGTTGATGACCTGAGAAAAGAGAAAGTCAGCCAAAAAAACAAGTTTTTTTTCGGTTTCTGCACATTTCTTCTCTCTTTCTCTCTCCACCGCGTCCTCAGCTATTGAAGACCCCACAGAAACCTTTTCTCCTCCACCAACAAACGACTGCTCAACCTCCCCATGAACCCAAATCCTCACCGGCGATAGGGGCAGCCACCGCGAGGTCTTCCCTCTCCCCTCTGCAGATTTTCTTCTTCTGCTTCTTCTTCTTTCTTCTTCCGCCACAAGCAGCCAACACTGCCACCATTTCTTCCACCAGTACCTTCGCCAACTTCACGCCAGGCCAGCGACAGCAGCTCCTTCTCCTCCGCAAGGTTGCCTCCCACTTCACTCCGCCCATCTGCAGCTTCTGCAACCATTTGGTTGCATGCAGAACGTGAATAGTAACTGTTCACGTTTCTGCAAATAATTAGCATTGGATTTGGGTCGGACCAGTGTTGGCCCAACCCAATTTTATGGACCGGGTCCGGCCTACTCCAAAAAAGAAGAAAGATTACGGTGGGCCGAGATCGGCCCAACCATTTTTGAGCTGAGATCGACCCAACCTTTTTCTAGGCTGAGCTCGGCCTAGTAAGCTGGGCCGGCCCAGCCCATGTATATTTACTCTATATATATAGACACACACACTTATAATAATTTATAATATTATAATATTAAAAAAAATGAAAATTTTCACACAAAAAATCAAAAATAAAAAATCCTTTCAAAAAAAATTGTGATTTTCTCAAATATTTTTCTACCAATTTTGCATAATATCGGGTTGTATATTTACACTGTAAAATACAAATCCGGTATTAAAATACCCGGTTTTTTCCGAAATATTTCAAAAATAAAACATTTCAAAACATTTTCAAAAAGAAAAAAATATTTTGTTGCATACGGCCAAATCCTAAAAATTTTCCAAGCATATTTTTCATTAAAAAAATTAAAAAAAATCCAAAAATGGATATCATAACCAGTTTATGATCATCCATTAGGGTTTGACCAAAATACCTTTTTCTAATTTTTTAGGGTCCAGATGTAGACTTTAATATCTGTGGGTGTAAAATTACATGAATAAAATACACCCTCATGTATTAAAGATACAAAGTGCAAATAGATGCAATGCTAAAATTCAGACTTTAGAACGGTTAGGATTTAACCCGATAAGGTAGAGACTCCCTCATGAAGGGAGATCTGCCTTGAACTTTAGAAAAGACCAACGAATAAAAACCCGACCCAAAAAAACAATCAAACAACAATGCAGCTTACCTTAGGTAGGGTGCACTGGGGGTGATGTGTCTTCCCCTTGCACAACCAGTCCCTTACCCAGACTCTCGCAGACCATAGGTTCCTAGTGATCATAATACTAGGTGACGACTCCTAAACATCAATCATAATTTTATGATTAAATCCAAAAAACCTTCCCAACACACCACACCTCACATAGGAGGCACGACAGAAAGCCTCCGTCGTCGCAAGACGACGTCGCGCCGGCTCACACCCCGCGACATGCATTCTTATTTATTATTACTAAATGATGATATACAAAAAAGGAATATCTAAGTGTTTAAGGAATTGGACTAAGGTTGAGATGAAAGTTTCGTGTCATAGTGTTATATGATGATATTATGCATTTTGCATCATTTTTATCAGGTTGGATAAAAGGAAATTTGAAGATTAACTTTGTATTTTAATATAGTTGTTTTGAGAGCTAGCCACATGAGTGGGGGCAGATGATGAATTGTCGGCCACATGAGTGGGGGCAAATAATAATAGCCGACCACAAGAGTAAAGGCAAGGGTATATCAACCAACCACAAGACTAGGAGCAAACATGAAATAGTCGACAACAAAAATGGGGACAAGGGTATATTAGCTGGCCATAAGAGTGGGGGTAGACATGAAATAGCCGACCACAAGAGTGGGGAGGCAAGGGTTTGGTATTTGACCCTAGGAATGGAGGGGTAAATAAGTAGATGTATAGTTGATCACATAAGTGGGGGCAAATGCAATATCAATCTTTACATTAGTAAGAGTTGAAGATGTTAGAAAAGGATTGACAATTTAAATGTAAGAATTTAAGATCTTTATGATTGTATTGTACCAATGGATACTTATGATTTTTTTGGAACTTAACAATTGACTTAATGGTCAGTTATATGTATGTCTTTACTTTTAAATAATTATCTTTGTATATGTTGTTTTTCTTTCAGGACCCTCTCATACCTACAATGACTAGAGGAATATCTGCTTCAGTATTTTAGGTTTAGGTTCTCATGTGTTTTTCTCATGGATTTGTATTAAGGTGTTAGAACCATTGAACTATGTTTTTATTTGAAAGTTAGACTATGAACCTATGTTTTAGTTGATCATGAAGTTAAGAATAATAAGTTTGTAACTTTGCACATTATTATCATTTTAATTTCTTAAGTCATTATTGTTGTTGTTGTTATAATTCAATTATAGTGTTATTATAATATGTACTTGTTAATTATTCTATATTTTATGAAATGTATATATAATTGGATGCCTTTTTGGTACTTGACACATGACTGTTGTCATATGTTGGCCTCGTAAAAGTAGGGGTTGTTACAGATGAAGCCTAATTTGTTGATTAAGATTAAGAAGAAAGTAAATAAGCGATTAGAACCGGGATTCCTAAAAGACATCAAGGACCCCCAATTGGTATCCAACATTGTTGCTGCCCTTAAAAAAGATGAGAAAGTTTAAATGTGTGTAGATTGCAGGGATTTAAATAAAACAAGCCCTAAGAATGACCTTTCTTTATCTTATATTGACATCTTGGTTGACAATGCTGCTAAGAAGGCCACCTACTTTTTCATGGATTGTTTTTCCAAAAATAACTAGATTAGAATGGCAGAGGAAGACAATGGGAAAACTATCTTCATTAAACCATTGAGAACATATTATTATAAAGTCATGTCCTTCGACCTCAAGAAGGATAACCTATCCAAAGAAATGGTCATGTTATTCCATGATATGATGCATAAAAGAATTGAGGTGTATATGGATAAGATGATCGATACATCAAAGGAGGAAGAAAATCATGTCCAAATTCTAAAGAAGCTCTTTGACATATTGAACAAATACAAGTTAAAATTGAACCCTATAAAATTTACCTTTGGCGTTAGATATGGGAAGTTATTGGGCTTTGTAGTAAACAACTAGGGTATCAAAGTGAATCTGAATAAGGTTCAAGCAATACAAACATTGCCAACACCAAGAACTAAAAAGGGAGTTAGAAGCTTATTACAAAGATTAAACTACATTGCTAGATTTATCTCCTAACTGACCTCTACACGTGAACCAATTTTTTTGCATGCTGAGAAAGAAGAACCTACGAAAGTGGAATAAAGACTACTAAGAAGCATTTGACATAATCAAGTAGTTTTTGTAAAATCCACCATTGTTAGCCTCACAAGTACCAGGAAAACTATTGATACTAGGTAATACGATGACTGAGGTAAAAAAGAGTAGACGATCTATTACTTTAGTAAACATAAGTCTCGTTACACTATATTGGAAACATTGTGTTGTAGTTTGGTATGGAGTGTTAAACACCTTCTATAATACATGTTCTACTATATGACTTGGTTAATCTAAAAAATAGATTCATTAAGTACATCTTTGAGAAGCTATATTTGTTAAGCCGAATAGCAAGATGACAAGTTTTGCTAACACAATATGAGAATGTGTATATGATAAGAAAAACAGTAATAAAAAACGCAATTACAAATCATTTAGTAGATAACACAATTGATGATGAAGAGTCTCTAAATCTTGACTTCTATGATGAATATGTTATAATACTTAAGACTAAAAAAGACAATGAAGAAAGTTTATAGTGGACCATGTATTTTGAAGGCACTATAAATATGTCAAGAAATGGTGTAGGAGCACTTATAATCTCTTTGAATGGCCGTCAAAACCTTGTTTCTATTCATTTATAGTTTGAATGCATTGACAATATGTTTGAAAATGAGGCTTGTATCCATGGATTAGAAGTTGCCTTAGAAATGTGAGTTAAAAGATAGACATATATAGGGACTTGATATTGATAATTTGCCAAGTCAATGAGGAGTGGTGAACAAATAAAGTTAGAGTTGTACCAATAGTTCCTTAGTAAGCTAGCAAATGAGTTCGAAGAAATTGAATTCATGCACATAGATAGAGATAAAAATCAGTTTGCATATGTTTTCATGATGTTAGCATCTATAGCCAAGAATGATTGTGGGGTCAGGGTGTAACCTATTTGTATTAAAGCTAAGAGTACCCGCTTGGGGCATCCAATGTCGATAGGAAGACATTAAGAAGGATAAAATTGGAACATTACTTAGATAAGGAGATCTTCTATAAAAAGGCATTTGATGGTACCTTGTTGTGATGCTTAGACACTAATGAAGCTAAAACAGTCATGTAAGAAATCTATGAAAGGATTTATCCTACTCATGCAAATGGATACATGATGGCTAGATAAATACAATGATTAGGATATTATTGGATGACTATGAAAAAAAAAATTGTATTGAATATGTCAGGAAGAGCTATAAGTGCTAGATTTATGGTGATAAGATAAACACACCTACAATACATTTGTACAATATGGTGTCACCTTGGCTTTTCTCTATGTAGGGGTTGGATGTCATTGGGATAGTTAATCCAAATACAAGTAATGGGCATCATTTCATCTTGGTGGTAATAAACTACTTTATAAAATAGGTCAAGGCTTATTCTTATGCACATATAACCCAAAATATAATTAAAAAGGTTCATAAAAAGAGGTCAAATTTATTGATATGATTCATAAGGGACAGTAATAAAAGACAATGCTTGGACTTCAATGGGGGGAATGATTGTGGAATTATAAAAAAAAATTATAGATGATCAAGCATTTGAACTCGTTCCCATGTAGTTTAAAAATGAATGGTGTTGTAGAAGTTGCCAACAAAAATATCAACAAGATTATGAATAAAATGGTTGTCACTTACTATGCTTTTCATGCATATCAAACTACAATAAGAATATCCACATAAGCACAATATATTTTTTTTGTTTTGTGGAATGGAGATTGTGATGCCTCTAAAAGTGAAAAACCCCTCCTCGAGAGTTGGAGTGAGCCAAGTTACGATATGAAAAACTAAACACGATTAGTGAAAAAATACTAATTGTTATTTGCCATAGTAAGTTGTATAAAAAAAAAGATCAAGACATATGACAAAAAGGTTCATCCTAGGAAGTTTGGAGGAGGTGAGCTAGTACTGAAAAAGATTATGTTAATACTAGGAGAGGAGAAGAGAAAATGGGTACCTAATTATGAAGGCCCATATGTAGTAAAGAAGACCTTTTCAAGAGGATCCCTCATTTTAGCAAGAATGGATGAAGAAAAATTTCCTAAAGAACTAAGATTTTATAAAGAAATACTAAGTGTAAAAGTACATTATCACAATTAATAAAGTGACAATCATACCAAAATATCTTTACATATTCTTTATCCTTGTTCATTTCATACAACTATTTGTTGCTCTTGTCTCATCCACTAGATTCACCTAAATAAATTCTTCCCAACCAAACATATGACATGATCTCATTAATAATGGCTTTGTGATTTTAAATGGTTTGGTTTTGCAAATAACTCTTTATCGAGTTTTTGTTTCATGTTTTTTTTTAATATAATTTAATTGCATAATAATTTTAGAAAATGGCTTGATATTAGTTGAAAACAACATTTAACATCTCAATTCCATCACCTCAATAAATGGGATGGTAATTAGGTTAAGAAAATATTTGAATGAGCGATTATAATTTAGAACACATTTAGCAACCTTCACTAGGGTAGCCACGTTCAACCTAAATAAGCGAAAAACAAATCAAATAAGAAAACCATCCATTTTATAGGACCCTTTTTGCCTCACATATCACACACTTTGCTTTAGCATTATGATTAATGGTACATAGAAGAATCAAGAGCCATAGATCTACAGTAGCAGTTTTTCATGGAGTCCAAAAATTACATCGGATAAGATCAATACTTATCAGCTCGATAGTTTGCATTAGAAATTAGGAAATGCCATTGTAGTTTTCCCATATTCCCAATAAAATATATATCCTTTGTTGTTCCGTTTTTAGCCTAAGAAACTTTCTTCATAAAACATCCTAATTAAGACCACACTCCATATTAGAGGGGGGAAAAATAGAAGTTTTGATAAGCATGTGTCAATAAAGCAAAATGTTAGGGGGCATGTCCAAAATTCAAAACCAAAATAAAAGAAAAAACCAAAACTAAGCATGCTCTAAGAAAAGGCATAAAAAATGTCTTAGAAGCAAAAAATTGAACAAGTAAAAATCAATGAACTGCACAACTGATGATGACCCCAAGTTTTTAAACCTGGTAAACACATTTTGAGATTGTTAATCCCTTCCTTTCATAGCTCAAAAATCATATCCTACGTTACGTGCATTTATAATTCCTTTATAATTTAAAGGTATATTGTAAAGATTGGTAAGTTGATCTCAAATAATATGACATATGCCTTTTTAAAAGGGTCAAGGTTTCTTGAGCATTATATTTAATTATTATTCATGGTACTAAAGCAAATGACCCACACTATAGGCAAGAACGAACCCTAGATTTTTCCAAAGTTCATAAATTTAGAACATGTCGTTAAACCAAAAAAAGAAAAGCTCTAACAAAATAAACATCCATTCTTGTTAAAAAAAGTCAAACAACCACTTTCCTAAAAATACTTGAGGAGGCCACGAGGCTTGTCTAGGTTTGCAATCATACGAAAACTTGTATTTTTAAAAATAAATTGCTTTCAAAATTCACATTAAGAAAATTTTCTTTAATTGAAATGAAAGATAGTCAAAATTAAGAACATGACCAAACACTCAAGTGAGGAATCTACCATGAAATTAAGACAGCTACGATGGAAAAAATGATGAATTTCTATGTAAAGGACAAGACTTACAAAACTATAGGCTGGGGTAGAATTGTCACTCTTCGAGTGGTAGTTGATGAGGTTGAGTTTCTCAAGATTGCAAATGAAAATAAAATCACAATTAGGGGGCAAGTCATGATTTTCCACCATTCCAGGTCTCTCATAATGAATTAAAAGCAATATAATAAGATTCGAGGTTGGGGTAATGAAACTCTCCAAACATAAACTAAGAGGTGCAAAGTCTCTGAAAAGAACAAGTAGGTAAGAATCACAAAAAAAAGGGTAAATTGTCATTTTCTAAGTGGCATGAAAATAAGTAGACAATTTATTCTAGTGAACTCGAGTAGAACAATGAGCTAGATGACTAAAGGACATTAAAACAAAAGCAAAAGACTTAATTCTTCATGGGAAATTGGAAAAGGGGACCCACATTTCCATTGGGTAAGTAATTGGTGTCTAATCCCTAATATAAAATATTGTGCAATGCTCTGCAAAACATTCTCTTTAATCCAATAAGGTCCTAATAAAATAAAGTCTAGACATGATCATACAACTCAAACTCGCGTGAGAAAACTAAACTTTGCCATCAGAAAATTTAACACCATTATAAGGTAAAACTTTTCTTTACTTTTATACTCAACAAGGCTTCAGCAAGTCTGAGGCAAACCCTATATTCATGGGGCTTTCTTGTTTGAAGGCTCTCGTAAAAATTACCTTTACCTACCCAGAAGTTTTATTAATGACACTAGAATCCAAATCCAAACCAGTACGCATCACTGAAATTTAAACCAATACCAAAAAGTTTGAGTCTACATCACTGGAATTTAAAACAGTATAAGAAATGTCACCTTGCATCATTGGAATTCAAACCAGTACTAAGAAGTTTGAGTTTGTGTCATTGGAATTCAAACCAGCATCAAAAGTTTACCTCGTATCATTGAAATTCAAACTAGTACCAAGAAGTTTAAGTTTGCATTAATGGAGTTTAAATTATCCTAAAAGTGTTACCTTACATCACGGTAATTCAAACTAATACTACAAGCATTGTAAAGAAGAGATACTAACCTAGTTTTTACTCCTTTAAAAACAAAAACAAGATTGCATAAAAGATTTATATAGATAAATTTTGACATGTTTTGTTTTTTTGAAAAAGACATTTGTTAGAAAATATTCAAATTACAAAAAGGAAAAAAAATCCAAAAAGATAAACAAAAAAAAAACATAGTTAGGAACAAAATTAGATAAATTATAATTTTTTAAAAAGCTAGGACTAGGCCTGAACAATTAAAAAAGGTATATGATAATTTTGAGAAACAACTAAGGGTATGATTGAAATGAAAATTGAAGAAAAAAATTTGAAATTGGCCAAATTTTCATGAATTAAAAGACTATGGACAAAATAAAAAGAGGTGGAAAATTTTGAAGGGTTTACTAATTCAATTAGGAGCTTAATTGAAAAAAAAATTAAAATTTAAAGTTAATTAGACAAAAAATGAAAGAATTAAAAAGACCAAGTACTGAAATGAAAATGCATTAAAATTAAAAGGGTCCTTTTAATTAAATTAGAGATGTAATTGAAGAAGCATTTTGAGGTTGAGAGTCAATTTTGAGATTGAAAGTCAATTTTTCTAAAATTTCACAAATTAAGGATTTAAGGAATGTACTGAAAAGCATGTTAAAATATAAAGATCAAATTAAAGATGGATTAGAGTAAAATTGAAAGATTTTAAAAGGAAAGACCAATTTTAGGCTGAATTGAAAATTTTCATTTACTAAATATTGAAATAAAAAAGTCATTAAAGCTCCAAGTCTAAAATTTACTATATAAAATACCATCGTTTTAGTCCCAGTTCAAAACCCTAATTTGACTAGGACTTAAATCTTCTTATTCTCCCTCAAACTATAAACCAACAAAGTGGGTAGGGGACTAGTTTTAAGCCTTCAATCTCGTTGATGTCTTGCTTGTAGAAGACAAAAAAACTCACCCAGTCTCACCCTTAACATGCCATCTACAATCAAAACCTATACCTTTTCAACCTTTAAATTACTACCAATTCATGCAAAAAACTTCTACCTTAACCATGCCAAAACCTGCAAAGCATAATAACATATGAGTACCCTAAGTTGTTAGCCTACAACTCATGCTAGGACGAGTGTGAACCTTAACCAATAGTGGCGATAGCTTTCTAGGAATCAAGAGTCTTGGTCTTGCCAAATCAAAACCCTTAAGATCCCCACTCTCATATATAAATAGCCTAAAAAACTCAAAACTAAAAAGGAGAGCAACAATAGGTAGAATAGTGGCGAGAATAGGAAGAAACAAAAACAAAGGAATAAAAGAAGAAAGAAAGGGGGGGGAGAGAAGATGAGAGAAAAAGAAAAAATAAAATAAAAAGAAAGAAAGGGAGAGGGGGAAACAACATAAAAGAAAACAAAAAAAAAACCCTTACTTTTTGTAACTATTGAAGTCTACCCACCACAACCATTCTAGCCTTTCTTGTGAGAATTGTAGACCTCAAAGGTGTGCTCACAACGGCCCAACAGTAGCTCAAAACTACCATGTAAGCTCTCGGTAGTGGGTAACTTTGGTTTTGGCAGAAACGGTATAAATTGAATCTATAATAGCTACTAATATTGGTATTTGAGTTTCTGGGCTTGTTCTTTGAGTTTTGGGAGTTCTGACAATATGGTGTATGTTTAGGAAGTGTTAGAGATTAGTAGTAGTGCCAACAACATTCACAAACTATTATGGCCGCTTGTTGTTTTGGAATAATCTTGAAGAAATAGCAGCAGCAGTCCAACAGCTTCCAGGTCAATTTATGCCCCTTTTCTAGCTGTTAAATTATTTGATCATTTTATTATTCTTATATGCTGGTGTAATCTTAGTTAGAAAGTGTTGATGTTATGGAATGCAAGACATGAATTTATCTAATGTAAAAAGGCACCTATATGAACCATGTTTGCTTGACTAATGCATGGTTAAAATTTTGTGTTGTTAACTTATGTTTTATACAAATATGGGTGAAAAAACCTGAAATGCAAATGTTAGGAACTCATAATAAAAAAAAATAGAAAGAAAGGGAATGATGCAATCTTTAGCCATTTCCTACTATGAAAGCTATATAAAAAACATATTTTAGGGTTTGTTGTTAATTTGATTTGTACTAGGTTTGGCTATTAGGGTTGGTAATGAAAACCTGACACAACCAAAGAGTTGATGTCTTCTCCCAAGTGTAGGAGTGTCGAAGTAATAAATAACCCGGCAAGACTGGGGTCGAACCACAGGGAGGTTAACTATATAAACTACAAATAAAGAAATAGTTAATAACAGAAAAGGAGTTGAAGAGAGCTTTGAGATATGATATTGATATAAGGATTAAACAAGTATAAAATAATTATCAAAGTTAGAGGATCTACTAATGGTATTTCAAACAAGAATAGTATAAACTCTTTTTATTACTCAACTGGAAACCACATACAAAGGAGGTTCCAATCGGATTATAAATTGTTAACATGATTACATTAGTTATTTTATTCGAATAATGCTAATACTTGTAAATGTTGTCAGGTATTCATGATTATAACTTATGTTAACAACAAATCAAGTTCCTTTCATAGCACAGGTGTCGGTTAGATTATAAAAGTGTTAAGTATTTGTTGTACCAAGGGTTATACAACATAAATCTAGATTAACCATTTAACAAGCAAAGTAATAAAAGTGAACAAGATAACAAATACAAAACATGTTAGTATCAAACATTAAAGTCCATGTTGAATTTATACTATACTTATTCTTACACCATTAGTGTAACCTTTTCACCTTAACATAATAAACTTAGCTGAACATAATGAAAGAGAAAAACATAAATAAACAAGATAAGAACATAAATAAGATATAAGTTAACTAAGTAAAGAAAAGGAAATGAAAAGCATAAACAAGAGATTAATATAAACAAAACTTAAGCATTACAAAAATATAAAGAGAGAGAGCAAGAACATGATCTTGATTTGAAAACCAATATGCCTAAATGCATGGCAAATGCCTCCTTTTATAGCCCAAAATTCGAAACTATTGATTTGATGACTAATTGTTGAGTGGGTGGCCACATCTTGACTTGGTGACAATCCTTATCTTCTTGTCTGAACAAAATGTCATTCTAGGAAATTGTCTCAGCTTTCCAACAAAAAAAGAATAGGTGCATTTGGACTTCTAGAACTTGAGATATGGGTTGAACACTAAACAGTGTCTGGGCTACAGGACAGATTCTGACTTCTCCGTTGTTGCTACAATTTGAACTTGAAAACGGCCTTTTTGAATCTTGGATTCTTCATGAAAGTTTTAGGCCTATGTCTTAGCTTTCCATCCATATAGACCATACCTAAATCCAAGTTCTACAGCTCCAGGTATGATCCAATAACCAAATAGTGTTTCAGTTTGGACTGAACCAACATCTCTTTTCTAAGCTTGCCCCTCTCTGTCTTCTCAATTTTAGTAGTTAAACTCATCAATCAATCCTTTGATTTATATGATAGGCCTGCATTTAAGATGAATATTTACCATAAATTAAAGGTATCTTATAGTATTAGACTTGTTATTATAAAACATGCTTTAGTTAAGGAGTTATTGATACTTCAAGTGCAAAATGATGATATAAAACCTTGATAAAAATGCACTTTTAAGTACTAATCAAAACCTTTACATTGTTTTTATTATTAAGGTTTAGGGAGTATTATGGTATAATAAAAGTCAAATAACTATGATGGTAATAAAACTTTATCCATTAATCTCTAAAAATAAAAATAAAATTAATTAATTTTGGAAATTTATCAAAAATTCTAAAATTAATACCTAAAAATAAAAGATTTCATTCAAGCCTGAAATGTTGATGTGTAGCATGAAGAATTTCTCTTCTTTATTTCAATAGGTGTGGACATAAAATGTTGGGTACGGGTAGACTATTTGAATCCAAAGCATGCTAGTCATTATGGATTTAACTCAAGCCATTAGCATAAGTCATGTTTGGTTTTTTTGGATTTAATATCAAAATTTTTTATAAATTTTCCACATTGATGAAATCTTCTATTTTTAGAGATTAAATTCAAAATTTTCGATAAATTTTCCAAATCAATAAAATCTCCTACTTTTAGGGATTAACTTCAAAATTTTTGATAAATTTTCTAAATCAATGAAATCTTCTATTTTTAGAGATTAAAGTCAAAAGTTTTATTAAAATTACTTAATTAACAAACTCTTCTATTTCTAGGGATTAATGTTAAAAGTTTTGATAAATTTCCCTAATCAATGAAATCTTCTATTTTTAGAGATTAAAGTCAAAAGTTTTATTAAAATTACTTAATTAACAAACTCTTCTATTTCTAGGGATTAATGTTAAAAGTTTTGATAAATTTCCCTAATCAATGAAATCTTCTATTTTTAGGGATTAATGTCAAAATTCTTGATAATATTCCAAAATTTACAAAATCTCCTATTTCATTTTAATTCTAAAATAAAAAGGTTTAACATGAAAAATTTTCGTTCCAGTCAAAAATCAATGAAATCTCCTTTTTTAAGGATTAATATCAAATTTCTCGATGAGTTTTCAACCTCCCTTGTAAAAATAAACTTCATAAATTTTTTTTAAAAAAGTAGGCCCTAACATAAATTTAGGAAATTAATAGCACATGTAGAATAAATTTAGAATAAAACATACAGTAAAGGTAACCTTTCATTTGAAAGGATGCAATATGGGTGGTGCCAACCTTCCCTTAAGTATAAGTAACTTAGTACATAAATATCTGAGACAAGTGTCAACTGTAGGATTTATAGTTTCATTCAATTTTTAGGTGGCAACTCACTTTTTTTATTTTCCCTTTTAATTTCAGAAAGTCCTGTATTCCTCGCTGTGTGACAAAGGATTTGAAAGATCCTTCAAATCCCTTCTTAGGATTTCGTCCATCTTACAAAACATAGAAAGGACATCATACTTGTTTTTCATCCATCCATCTATCTGTTTTGGAAAAAGGCTTTATCTTGCTTCAATGTTGAATACCATAAATTTCAAAGAAAATTGAGATTATTGAAGCTAACAATTCAAGAGTCTCTAATTTTGTTGGATTACATATTAGCAAGCTTTCTAATTTAAGCATAGCTTTTCATAATTCATATGATGAAACCTAAAAGTGATTAAGCATCATTTTAAAGAACATAACCTATACTATTAGGTAGCGTTTGGTTGTTGTTCCAAAATAGAAGAAACGGAAATAGTAGGATAAAAAACATGTTTGGATGAAGGGACAAAGACAAAAATATAAAACAATATATCTTAAGGAAAAGTTTCACAACTAGAAAATTGAAAAATGCTGATGAAATATTATGTCGGCATATAACAAAGATTATATCAACATTAAAAATTATCGAAGAAAATGGAAACGAAAAGCTACTGTTAGAAAATATCTCGTATGGTTTTTATTCCATCGACAATTCCGTTGATAATTTTAGATGCTGATGGAATCATCAACAAAATATTCACGCCTAAAAATCAACTTTTATTTTTCAATTTCTATCATAAATTTCATCACCATTTATTATTCCGATAGATATTTCATCAATGATTCCATCACTAAGTTCCTTCACATTCTGTAAGTTTTACCAAAAGTTCCATGATAAATGCAAATATTTTTGTGGAATTTCCAACAAAATTTCCTTTCCATCAGCAATTTCATCAGAGATTTCAATTACTTTTTTTATTTTGTTTTTTTTATGATCTTCAAGCCAATAATTTCTTGCTCACAAGAAACTCACAACAAAAAACTTTAAAATTGACATATTCAAATTTCACAATGAATAATGCTAATGAATTATAGAGACCTATGATTTTTATAGTTAGAAGATTTAAGTAGAAAATTTATATAAATAGTGCACAACAATGAGATTGGAAGAATTTCATACTCAAACATTAAAAAAATTATATATAGAAATGAACAATAAAAGATATCAGTAGGAAACCATTCATATTCTTATTGAAATACAATCAGAACTACAATGTGAAATATATATACCTAGTACATTACATCGGAGGTTAAGAAGATAGAGGTGAGAGGGAGGAAAATATGTTGAACTAGAAGGTCTAGAGAGAGGAAAAGGTAGAATCATATGCACTTAATTGAGCCCAATACATCTTATTTTGTTTTAGGATTGTGGTACTTATCTTCTCCATCTCCATAGCCATTTATTTTTGAACCCTCTTCTACACAATCTAATTAAATTACTATGATGAACAACTTGGGTTAGAATATAGTGTGCCAAAAGTTGAAATAGTATGGTCAACCTATAGTTATGGTGTCATTGTTATAGGCAAACCATAAACTTGATTTCTATAAGATCCATCACTTGCAACAATCTTTAACCACGCTGAAGGATCATGAGGAGGACGGGTAGAAATGCCTTTGCCAAATTTCTCAACCATGATCATGTTATATCTCTCCTATTAAAAAAATCAAGTTTTAAAATTCAATTATATTTCATATTATTTATGCAAATAAACATTCTTAAACCAATGATAACTATAAAAACACTTACAATGAAGGCTTTCGCTCTTTTATCGATAAACATTTTTTATTTTTTTTCCCTTTCCCCCTTTATTATATGAGTTTCCTCATATAACTCCATTAGATTTGGTTCTCACCCAAGATATTTTTCTTGTAAATTAAATATTTTGTTAAGATTCTCAATAATAAATATGTAATTAAGAATTCAATAAAATTAATAAAATATATAATAATGAACTCTTACTAGACACTTTGCATGGTGGATAAACGGAATCGCTCCTTTGATGTGCTTACTCATCAAACCATTAGTTTTTTTATTTCTTTTTTATTTACTGGAGCTTGAGCGCTTTGTAAAACCTTTTGATACCACAAATTCAAGATACACTGCTCAATTATGATCTATGACATACTTCAGTTTATAGCTTTTTCATATCTCTATGCCATTCGACTTGACCTTTTTTATTGCTTATTTGTGGGCATCATATAGAAAATCATGCAACCTGGTACAACAAATAGTTAATTCATATATGTTTTAAATTTATTATACCAAAAATAGGTGAGAAAATAAAAGAATACAAGTTTACAATAATATAACATTAATTTATTTAAACTACCCTAGTTTCACTACGGTTTTTTCACACTGTCCTCACAATTTCCTCATTGCTTTTGTTTCATAAATTTTCTCCTTAATTGATTTCATACATAAATTAGTTTTCAAAAAAATTTAAGTTACTATCTCGAGTTTGGGATTATTTATCTAACCTTAAACTTAACCTACCAAGCATCTACCATTTATGTCCATTCAGAACGGTTATCAAGTTAACTCCATTGAAACAATAGTTCTTCAAATGATCACTTCGTCATAGAGCTGATGAAATGAGCAACTTCAAGATTGGTAAAACTGATAATCAATTTAAGAAATTCATTTTGATATAATTACGAAACTTAAAATAACCCAATAAAAATAAATAATATCATGAGACAAAACAATTACATAGAGAGGTCGTCTGTCTATTTTGTTATCCATTTACCTAAAATGAGCTCTATAAAAGAAGGGATACCTGATCTAATGTCCTTAGTGGTTGAGGCTTGATTGATAACTTCTATATTAGGTGTCTCTTCATAATCCTCACCTAGATTCACAACACAATCACCAACATTACTGCTTGATAAAGCATGAGCGCTCTTATCGGACTTGGACTTGTTTTTTCTTGAATACATGATGCCTAAAAAAAAACAATGAACGCAAATTAGAAAAACATACAACAAAATAAACCAACAAATTAAAATATTTATTAAAAATGAATCACATTTATCTTACACAAACCAACTAATTACTTAATAACCTTTTTTTTTAATTCCAAAGTAACTCAATTCCTCCGTTTTAAAAAATATAATTCATAATCCAATAATTATCAAACACCCCATAAGTTGAAACATATTTAACCCCTAATTATTTTCAATTCCACACAAAATCATTTTCTCCAGATTCTCAACTAAGCCATAAAAATTTACAAAAAATTAAATGGTACCCAACTAAGTACCCATTATTTATTCAATTCAAGAATAAATAAAATCAATTAATACCCTAATTATTATCAATTACACATTAATTTAATTGCACCCTAAATTCTTATCAAAACCCTAAATACTAAAATTAATTAGTACCCAAATAATTATTCATCATCTCTTCAATTCAAACTTATTCAACCTAAATTAATACCTTTAATTATTATCAATTCCATACAAAATTAGTTTTCCCCAAATTTTCAACTTAATCATAAAATTGACAGAAATAATTAGTACCCACTAAATTTATAAAATCACACTTCATTTCATCAAGTGAAAAATAAAATTCATTTCATCCAAATCTTCAAACAAATCCTAAAATATAAATCATACATTAGTGCAACAAAAATACCATTATAAAACAAGTAAAACACTTACATATACAAACAAATTATAAATACTACAAACAATTATCAATATATTAACTTAGAACATAAAGGGGAGGATTTGCTTACTTGGTTGAGTGAAGCTTGAATGAAAGGGAACTAAAGCTTAGGCTTTTAAGAGATGTTGCATTAGCACCGACAAGTTGTGTTGGCTGGATCTGTGGAGCTTATGGCTATCATACTTTTTTTTTCCGGAAAGGAGAGGGCTATTTTTACTTGTTTTGAAAGAAGAAGATGAAATGTGGAGAGGAGATGACTAATAGGTTTTCATTTCTCTTAAACTCATCGATGAAATTTTCGTTGTTAATTTGACACGTCAGCGATGCTAGCAGAATTGCTGATAATTTCTTTTATTCAATTTTTTTTGTTTGCATTTAGTGACAAAAATTTTCTCTCATAATTTTTGTTGATTTATAAACCATAACATAATATTTTTTATTATGTTGCTTTTTTTTAATTTTCTAATAGTGTTTGAAGTGAATTTTTGTACTTTCAAAACATGAGGTACGAAAGGGACATGTCTCGAGAGATAATGTTTTTTATTTTTATCCCTAAAATACCCCTGTAAAATACTTTTAATTTTAAAATTGTCCAACTAAGAAATGTAAGGATAAAAGTGATTATTATCATAGTTTTAAAACTCGACCTGGAACAAAACCCTGAGACACGGAGTAGGAGGACCAACCTTTGACTTGGGTTAACTTATTTTTTTAAATGATCAAAATGATGCAATTTGATTAAAAAAAATCAATGGGTTTATGACCTAAGTTTTACCTAGGGGTGACCAAATTATAGGTTGACCTAGATTTTGATCGAGTCAAATAAGATCAATTCTTTCTCTATTTCTCTTAAACCGGACTGACCTATGCTCTTGGTGTGCTGGATCCCAGGTCAATCAAGTCCTAAGTTAACTCGTCAGACAGGTTTGGGCTTTATAACTAAAGTTATTGTACTATTATTAATTTCAACATTCAATATAAATTAAAGTAAAAAAATAATATCTAATTATTTTTTTAAATATGTAAATTTGATAGTGACACATATTAAGGATAAAATAGATTTTTTTACATTTTATTTTGTCTTATTCGCCATCAACTAAATAGAATACAGAGACATTCATTTTATCTTGTACACACCACTATCAAATATAATTTTATATTTGTCTATTGTTTTGTCTTGTCTTATTTGTTTTTATTGTATTTGTATATTATATACGAGGACAATAATTAATCAAATGTTTTTTAATTACATGAGACGGTAATTAGGTAGACAAAATGTAGAACAAATCATGGGGCCCCTGAGAAACCAATTTTTCTTTTTCTGTTTTGGTAAGTTACAAATTAATTATCTAAGGTCCATATTTGTAGGAAAGGAAGAAAAAGGATTGTTTTATATTTTTTATTTGGATAACTTACCTGGCCATCCTAAGAGTTTACACTAATTTTATTAGCCAATATATTGTTTTGATACAGAAACTAAATAAATTTGTTTGATTATATATAAAATTTTAAATCAACAAACTGAATACAATCATATAGTACAAAGAAATAATGGAGATGAATATAATTTCGTTTATCGAGGCTAAGGTTTTCAGATTGGATCATGAAATGGTCATATATATATATATTCAGATTGATGCATTCACAAGCTAATTTCCTTGAAAGGCTTATCAAAGTTCTATATAAGAGAACAGGGAGGATTCCTTTATCATATTGCCGGTCCCATACCTCATTTGGTCCACACGCTATGGTAAAGATGAACAAATTCAATAATGCATGCCTTTTCATTCTGTGTTTTTTTGGCCTGAGAAAAACTTGGATGATTTTGCTTTGCAATGATATTTATCTAGATCTTATTGCATTTCCACCAACAAGTGTAGTAGCATAAGATGCCATATTTTAATGTGTTGAACCTCATGAAAGTCCATATTAATTAATATTTGGTCGATTTGCAGGATCTATTTGCTATAATAATATCTATCACTGCTCTGATATCCATCTTGCAAATTAGCGTTAATGCTGAATTTAATGTCATAAATTATGGAGCTTCTGGGAATGGGATCAGTACTGACGACTCCTTGGTAAAAAGTTTTTGTTGAGGGATTTAATCGTTTTTATTTTTCTTTGTTATTTTCTTGGTTTTTATTTTTATTTTTTTAACCAAGTATTCTATTTTTATTTGATCTAGGCATTCTCAAGGACATGGAACGATACGTGTAATGCACCTGGCACTTCTACGATGATCATACCGAAAGGAATGACATTTTCCTGAACCCTTTGACCTTCAACGGTCCATGCAAGGCTAACAAAATCAGTGTTATGGTAAGAGAAGTTAAAGGAGAGAGTTGGCTTGATTGTGTGCTCTTTTCCTTAATCATAAAAGGTCAAATTTTATTAATAGCATGATTTAAACCGGGTAAAAAAAAAACTTAATATGTAAAAATTGATTCGAAAATACTTTTATTCATAAACTGAAAAAATAAAAGGAATTAATGGTTGAATGTCTTGGCCATAATGTAGCCCAAGATTTCTATCATTGCATGATGAATTATGTGACTTCGCTCTTCTTCTACTTCTTCGTAAAATAGAAAGACCTCGACTTGTTAATTTGTTCATTCATTTTAATTTTCTTGCAGTTATATGGCCGTGTTATTGCGCCTGATGGTCCAAATAATTAGAAAGAAAGGGATTTGTCAACATGGCTACGCTTTAAGGACATAGCTTGGCTAACAGTAAGTGGATCTGGGCTCATGGATGGACGTGGTAAAGGCTGGTGGGATGCCTCCTGCCGATACCGCCATGGAAAGGTACGTAGACTGGACTGGTGGTTCATAAGAGATACACTGTAACTAGCATGCAAACTAGCTTTATTTATGGACACCAGGCTTTCACTGCTTCATTTATTAATTTCTGATTTCTATGTTGCCCTTAAAAGTCTTAACAATTACTGTGTTCGAATTTTTCTGAACAGGGATGTTTCATTCTTATGCCCACTGTAAGTAATGCTTTTCGATCTTGTAGTTAAGTATGGATGCTGGAAATTAAAACATTGTGTTAAAGGCGAAGGAAAATGTAGTTGGGACAAATATGGTATTTGCTTTCGATACATTTTTTTTGAAATCTTTACAGAAAACTTCTACTGTCTGAAAAAACTGTGTGATGTACATAATAAAAATATTAGTTAATTGCTCTTGATCTACACAAGTATATGTCGAAGAACTACACAAGCCCAGAAAAGAAGAAAAGAGAGAAATTGATGAACTTTAGAATCTTAAAGCGTATAATACATACAATGATTTTGTAGGCTGTAAGATTCGAAGGATGTGAACATTTGCTTGTGGACCACATCAACATTGTAAACAGTCCACAAATTCATATCACTCTCCTGGGAAGCCGAAATGCAGAGTTGAGATTCTTAGACATACAGTCTCCTGAAAGCAGCCCTAACACCGACGGAATTCACATTTCATCCTCTAACGATGTTACGATCCACGACTCAATTATTGGTTCTGGTAATTAATAGTTAATTTAGATTTTGTATGTATGTAATCAAAAGTGCTGATCATGCATGTCAACATAACAGGTGATGATTGCATCTCCATTGGAGATTACACTTCCAACATTACTATTCTTGATGTTTCTTGTGGCCCTGGTCATGGTATTAGGTAAGTACTTGTCTTTAGTTCTTCATTAAATTACTACATCTATATATTTTCAGTTTTTTATTTCTGCTAATTTATGATCTTTTTATACATAAAATATGGAGAATGTCATTGCCCGTTTTCAAACAAATTCAAAAAATATTCTTTAAAACAAAAGGAAAAAAAAACGAATGGGATCAAGTGGATAGTTTTCTCCAAGACATCATCCCATGAATTGTAGAATAACTAAATTGCATGAGATCACTTTTCAAATGGGATCTGTTCATAGGATAATATTTTTTAGAAAAAAACTCCGAACGCGATTATCAGCAGTAACCTCAGTATTTTTGTTGCTCAACTTCGAAACAGCATTGGGAGTTTTGGTGGGGGTGGAAATGAGGTGGAGGTGGAGGGCATATTTGTAAGTCGCGCTAACTTCAGTGGTACAACCAATGGAGCTCGGATCAAAACATGGCAGGGGGCTAGAGGTAATGTCAGAGACGTCCATTTCTCTGATTTAATCTTCACAGCAGTGGAAAATCCAATTATCATCGATGAGCACTATGGTGATCCGCAAGAAAAAAATGTAAGCCAAGTTTAATGATATGATGTTGGATTAGAATAAACATTACAATCTGGTTTCTGAAATAAATGGTGTTTTCTCTGATTTATGATTGTGAAAGCAAACCGGGGTGCACATAAGCGATGTGAGCTATTCTAGGGCACAAGGCACGGCGAAGACAGCAGTGGCTATCAACTTCAATTGTAGCAGTAGCGTTGCTTGCACCAACATCACGTTAGACAATATTCAGTTGAAATCATCTATTCGAGGACAACAACTCTCTTCTTTCTGTATCAATGCTCATGGTATCACTAAAGGGATTGTGTACCCTAAGTCCTGTCTTAATTCCATGAAATATCAACGTGCATGAAGCCCGATTAAGTTATCTTTTATTGCAATATTGATATTCGATTGGTGCAAGTATTATAAAAAATTAATACTGTGCAATGAACTATTGCATTATTTAAAGTAGTCATACATATTTCTTATTGTCTCACCCAACATTGCAGCAACCTGTTCTCTTTCTTAAAAAAAAAAAAAAAAAAAGGTTTTTTTGTTGTTGTGAGGGAGAAGGTCTTATGTTATGAAAAGAAGTCACCTCCTAGTATTATGATCGCTAAAAAACCATAACTGGTTTACAGAGTTCTAAGGTAAAGGACTGGTTATGCTAGAGAGAAGATGTTATTACTCAAAAGCATCATAGTTAAGATAAGTTGCATTGCTAATTGTCCTTCATTTTTAATGGTCTATTGTGCCTAATACCACTAGGTGGATGTGCGAGCTTGAGTCTATTCATTCTAAAGTTCAAGTCATCTTTGACACTCTTAATTGTTTGGTGAATTGACATATCTACAATCATTTACTCTTGATCACAACCTGTGACTATTAATAATCCATCAAGCTATGCAAGTGAATAATTGGATAGGCTTTTATTGGGCTAATTGAACCCAACCTAAATCCTAAGAGGCGTTGTCTTTAAACATTTTGTTTATGCAATAGTGGCCTATAGATAATGCTTGTTCAAATTCATTTATCCTATAGTACTAAGGTTCACTCATAATATTTTTGTTAAATGAGGTTTTTGTGCCCTAGTTCAAATATCCAAGCAGTAACTATCATGGGTTGATTTATTTGGAGGTTGAATCTAGTGACACAAATACTTTGGACTTACTATGAAAAATTAGTACCCCTAATAGACACTTAAATTTCATTGATGTATATTAGACTTAAAGGCTTAAAATTTTGAAAGAAAAACATGTTTTGAAAACAAAAAAGACATGGGCGTACTCCTTTTCAACATCTAAGATAGTAGCTTATTATGAGTCGATTAATCTCAAACACTAAAAGTGAATAACAAAACATTTTTTATGTGCTTTTAAAAAAGAAAAGTTTATGAAAGGGTTTATGGAATGTCAGCTCGTAAGGGTTTTTTAATGTGGGTCGAACCCTCAGTGAATTTTATAAATAAGTTATTAAATAAAATGCAAATATATATATATATATAAGTGTGACCATTATCCTTTTTTGAAAAAGCAAACTTTCACATAAATAACATAAAGGAATGGTCAGGAACATCAAACATGAACAAGATGCAAACGTTAAAGGATTTGACCTAGAAACATAAAAATCAAAAGGATTTGAAAATACATTGAACACATTCATAATGAACGGTCATCCACAAAACAAATTCAAGTATTCACATACATACGCAATCAATCTCAAAGTTTATACAAACCCAATGATTTCATCACAAAAATCAAAATAATCATTCATCAAATGTTTAGCATTTGAAATGGACCTTTTAAAGTTGATGAGCTAGAATAGATTAGGCGGAAACAGTAGGTGGAAATGGCAAAAAGAATGTTGGAAAAGTTGGTAGTGGTGGCTCGAATTTCATCATGCCATTTGGCTACACCATGCGGAGAAAAGGCAGTGGCCTAATCCATAGAAAGCACCACTTTTTTTCTTTTTCTAGTGGTAGTGTAGATATTGGTCATCACCATTTAGAGGAGTATATTAGTGGTCAAAAAGTTTCAGTCTTTTTTTCCTTTGATAGTGTTTATTTTGAATAACTTGGCTTCCAACTCATCATTCAGCTTATTGGTGGCAGGATGTGGCACGTGGACCACTCTATAGGCTGCACCATTCCTTGGTTTTCCTTCTAGTGGTGGTGATGTAAGCCACCACCAGTGGTGGAGCGAGTTTTGGTGGCTTGAGGTTTCAGTTGTATGTTGTTCCCTTCTTTTATTTACTATTGTTTTGTTTTTTTTTATTTTTCTCTCTTGGTTTCTATATGATTTGGTAAAGGATATAGGTGGCAAAAATGTTTTGTTTTTTTATTTTTCTCTCTTGGTTTCTATATGATTTATGGTCGCCATGAGTAGCGATGCTGCTAGGGATGTTGTGAAGGAGCTTATGGTGGTTGGTGAGGGATATGGGTGGCAAAAATCCAATGAGGTAGGTAAGGATATGGTTACGGTTCTTGGTTATGTTTTGGGTTTTGGTGGAAATGAAGATGAGTTCATTTTTGCTCTTAAATGATGGATATGTTTTCAAGTGGAGAGGATGATTGTAATGTCCAAAAATTCTAGGACTAAAAACATAAATTTTGAAATTACCAAGAGTTTCTTTCTCCCCAACCACTGTAACTTGGTCAAATGGCCTTATTATGGCTATGCATTTCCTTTTTCTTTTTCTTCATATAATCTGTCATAATTCATTTTTAGGTTATTCCCCAAAATTTATCCTTTTTTCTTTTAAAATAAATAATAAATAATAACAACAAAAAAACTGGTATTTTGAAGAAAACAAGTTAAGGAGGATCCCAAATATACAGAAAAAATCAAGTTGAAATTTCATGATAAATTAGGAGCCTAATCATACCCTTTTATACCAAAAATGGAAAAACAATGCGGATTCTAAATCAAATTAAATGATTTTAGAATGAATTTGCATAAAAATTAAGCATAGGGACATAATTAGATTCTAATATGTCAATTTGATTTAATCATGGGCCAAATTGAGAATTTAATTGTGTTTAAGAATTGATTTGGTTCCAATTAAAGGATTTAATTAGGTACAAGGACATAATTATACTTTAAATTTGTCAAATTAATTTTATTAGGCGTTTAAGTGGTGAAAAATAAAGATTAGGAGCCTAATTTAGGCTTAATTAAGAAGATTGGAATTTTAGAGAACCTAATTTAATCTTTACAAAGTTAATTGGTTCAAATCAGGGGTAAAATTGTAAGAAAATTAAAATTTTGGGATCAATTAAGGATTAAATTGAAACAATTCACAGCCAAAAATCATTTTACAAAAGGCGTCAAACTATAGGAACCTAATTGGTTGAAATCATGGGTGAAATTGAAGAGAATTAAAAATTTAATGGTTAATTAAGGGTCATTGTGCATAAATCCAAGACCAAGGACCAAAAGAAAAAAATCATTGAAATCCGAGACTGAAATTGAAGTTCTTCAGGGGGAAAATTGCATTAAATTGAAAGTTTGAAGCCAATTAAGGGTGTAATTGAGAGAAATCACAAATCAAATAACTAAATTGAACTTTACCAAAATGACATCTTTTTTGTTACTATTCATTTTCTTCTTCAATTTTCACCTGAAAAGACTGGCTCTACTTTTCAGAGGCATTTAATGCTTCATCTCTCCACCAAATTTGACATAACTTACATGAAAATGATCACCTTACATCTCACTACACCCCGGTATAGTTCTTTCTGACCAATTGACACCATAATAGTTGTGGCGCTGGCCTAAAGAGGCCAACTCAGGCGGTCTTCAACTACCAAATTTGACAATTTATAATGTCCACTTTAAACTAACAATTGAGATCCTTTAGGGCTAAATCAAGAGTCATGATTTGGCACCATTAAACCTAAAATATTCCTCTCCCGCCCCCTATAAATAAGGGTGGATTTCATGTCCTGAGTATGAAGAAAATCGGGTGCAAAGTTGACAAAAAATCAATCTCCCTCCCTAATTTTTTTTTCTTTCTGCCGCCAGTTCTCTCTCTTCCCTCTCTCTCCACCGTGATCTTTGGCCACCAATAATCTCACCACCAGCTTATCTACCACCAGCTCCACCACGAGCCACCAGCGGGCCACCCTTACGTCAAGAATTGCTTCTGTAAACTTCATCTCTCCAACACAAATCTCTCTTCCCTCCTGTTTTTGCACCGCCACACCTTACACTAACAGCGCCTCCAGCCTTGCATCGATGTTCCAACACGATCAGCCATCACCGCTGCATAAGATAGCCTACTCCACTTCTTCTTCTTCTTCTTCTTCTTCTTCTTCCCTGATTCGCCTAATAACTACATGCAATTTTGCATACAGTAAAAATAGTTAACAAGGTCGTTGGGCTGGGCTAGCAACCCTGTGGTATGGACCCGTTTTGGCCTAGCTCATATGTCTGGGCTGGGTCCAGCCCACCCAAAAAAAAAGATGGGTTTGTTGGGTCACCAATCAGCCCAACCCGACTAAGTCAGGTTAGACCTGTTTTAGCCCAGCCCGGATGGCTAGGCCGGGTCCAGCCCAATTTATATTTAATAATATAATAAAAATAAAAATTATATATATATATATATATATCCAAAAAAATTCCAAGGGTCATTTCAAAATATTTGTGATTTTCTCGCATGTTTTTCCAACAATTTTGCATAATATTGGGTTGTAGACTTATATTGTAAGATACAAATCCAGTATTAAAAATATTTGCTTTCCTCTTAAATTTTAAAAAAAAAGCAAAAAATCAAAAAAAAAATTCATTTCAAAAAAAAAATTTTGTTTTCGTGCATACGGCAAAATCCTAAAAGTTTTCCAAGCATATTTTTTAAAAGATAAAAATCGCAACATTTTCAGCATGCTTTCTAAAAAAATTGGATATCGTAACCAGTTTATATACAATATCAAAAAAACTTTCACCTATCATTTTGTTCACTTTATATATAAAGTTTTAGGGTTTAGCTGTAAACTTTAATACTTGAAGGTGTAAAATATACAATAAAGTATATTACTAGATATTAAAGATGTAAAAATAAAAAAAATAATGCAATGCTAAAATTTAGACTTTAAAGTGGTTAGGATTTAATTCAATAAAGTAGACTCTCTCAAGAAGAGAGATCTGCCTTAGACCTTAGAAAAAAAACCTACGAATAGAAACTTGACTTAGAAAAACAATCAAGCAACAATGCAGCTTACATCAGGTAGGGTGCACTAGGGGTGATGCAGCTTCCCCTAGTACAACCAGTCTCTTACCAAGACTCTCGCAGACCATAAGTTTTCTAGTAACCATAATATTAGGTGGTGACTCCTGAACTTTAATCATAATTTTATGATTAAACCAAAAACTCTTTCCTTTTCCAATACCTCTTAGAAGGTTAGTGCGTCATTCGACGTCGCTCTGAGAATAATCCATCATCACAACACGATTTAGTTTCAAAACATATTTTCATGATATTTACATGGGTGATTCATATCAATATATTACTCTTTTTTATTGGCCAATTTAGCCAAATTATGCCCATAAAAATCAAGCTTTTTCTTTTGCTCCCACACAACCAAATCATCATAATTCATTTATTATACCCTTATTCAAGCATAATTCAACTCAATATTCTAACAATTAAACCAAATTAAATTCATCCCTCGTATAGCAAGTCTTGGCCAAAAACCATCACTTAGGTGCCCTAGAGTTTTTTTCTTTTTATTAATTTTTCTTCTATATCTTATTTCAAGCACCAATAACTCAAATACAACCAAAGAATTTAACAAACTTCCTCCCCCCACATTTTTCTACTCTAGCTAAAATTTCCAACCATGATGAGGGGATGGACTTTTCTTTCAGTTTTGTGCAATTATCACTCTAGCCAAAATCTTTATTCCTTCTCTTTTTTCCCCTATTTAACATGTATCAAGTGTTAAACAAACAATTTCAAACATTCCTTCATAAACCCTAACTTTATATAAACATTTCATTAAAGTGTATAGATCCACAACAAAACTAAATCAAATCATGTATAGTGTGTTTCTTACCTCCTAATCACCGAGAAATGAGAAGAAACAAACCAAGAACCATGCTTTTTCCTCACTTCTTCTCTTCTCCTCCCAAAACCATCCCTCTATACCCAACAAATCCTAGAAAATCTTCAATTTCTCTAACTCCAATCTTCTTTTAAATCCTTTTGATTCCTAAAACTAACCCTCTTTGATGTAATTTTCCAAGATTTAATAAGGTTTAACCAAGAAAACCTTAAACCCCCCCCCCCTCCATTTCTTATTTAAAGTTGCCAACCAATAATAAGAGGAAGGGCATTTATAGTCAATTTTGTTTGCTATTTACAATTTGACCTCATTTGCCTTTATATTTTTATTTTGTCCCCACAAGATTCTCTCTTTCTACTAACTTAGTGTTATTTATCCTTCCTCTTATTGAATTTAACCCTCTTTATATATTTTATTATTTATTTTAAAATTAACTCTTGCATTACCAGATTAAATTTTCAATATTTCACTAATAACGTGAATTCTTTTAACCAGGGATTTACACATCGGACATTCCATCTTACCTCATTTTTGAAATAATGTACACAAGAGTTTTAAATCTTTAAGAACTTATTTTATTCTATATAATATTTCTTTATTTATCTCCTAATTAACCCATTTCATTCCTCGGTTAAGACTTAATTTTTTTTAATACTGAGACTGGGGTTTATAATAAGGGTTCCATTTCATTTCTTTATCTTTTTCTCTTTCTTTTTCTTTCTTTAGCCCTATGGTGGCTATGGTTTCCTATACTCTTCCTCTCTTTCTTCTTTAAATTCCTATTTTTATATTCACTATTCACTTTGATTTATAACCCTTTACATAGGAATATTTTTATTTTTTATCCCTTATCCCAAACATATTATGAGAATATCTCTATTGTATATTTTTTTGGTACTTCATTCCTCTTGTTTTGCTCTTATGCCAACTTGTCCATTTTGTCCACTTTCTAGTTGGATTCTTACGCGTAAAAGCTCCTCTCCGAAGAGGTTGAGGCTCCCTATTTTGATTCTTATATTTTTCTTTTTGTTTCAAAACACAACTCTAAAATTAATTCGATAAGAAAAATAATCAAGAATTACAAAATGGATGTGTTAAAGGCCAAAATGCATACAAAGTATATTTTTAAATTTTGGTATTTTTTTTAAAAGACATTGAAAATTAAAAAAAATGGGAGAAAATGCGTTGAAAACATATTTTTGACTTTTTTATTTTATCAAGAAGATATCAACAAGAGAAAAATAGTAAAAAATCACAAAATAGATGTCTGTATGGCTAAAATGCATTGAAAACACTTTTTTTAAAATTTTTGTTCTTTTTTATTTTTGGAAAATATTTTTAGAATTAAGGGTCAAAAATTGAGTTATGACACTTATTGTTTATTTCATTGCATTACATCATATCAAATATAAACATTCACAAGTTTAGGATTTACACCTCTAATCACCTACCAGGTCTATGACACATCGCACGAGACAAGACCTAAATAAAGTACCAATCCAAAACCCTGATGGGACATAAAGCATACCAAGGATCTAAAAGTCAAGTGTGAATCACACCTCTTTAGGTCCAGGTGTATCATTTGACTTGTTGCTTCACAAATTCGAAAAGAGGTGACTCAACATCCAAGAAGTCTCGTTGACCTAACTAGCCTAAAAACCACTAGTCTCTAAATTAAACCAAAAGTGTCTATATAGTTCAATAAGGTAACACCCTAGGTAGAAGGATTGATTCACCTGAAGACATATGTCTAAACAAACATGCCCTAACCTCAAGCTACTTCACTTACCCTCTATAATGTCGGTATCAAATATTACATGTTCAAATGTCTTCTTGTCATAACTATACCCACAAAATTATATTAGAGTATGTCCATATTTAGTGGATGACCAATATGACATTGACATGATCAAATAATTGATGTTTTTTCTCAAGTGCAGGAGTGTCAAAGTAATAAATAACACGACAAAATCAGGATCGATCCATATGGAGATTAAGGATACAAAATCATAAATAATAAAAGAAACAAAGTTAAAGAGATCTAAAAAATGTGATATTAATGTAAAGATTTAACAGACACAACACAATAGCCAATGTCAAAGGATCCACTAATAGTATTTTAAATAAGTATAGTCAAAACTCTTTTTCTTACTCAATTGGAAACCACACATAATGAAGGTTCTAAATGAATGATTTATCATTAATGGCTCATTTGAATTTATTAACATGATCATATTAATTATCTTTAATTACCTTATTTGAGTAATGTCAACACTTGTAAATGTTGTCAATTATTTATGATGTTATCTTATGTCAACAACAAATCAAAATCTTTTCATAGCATAGATGCCAATATACCATGTGATAGGCTATGAAATAATCAAGTATTTATTAGGCCAAGGATTGTACACTACGAATCAAGATTCACCACTTAACAATGAGGATATTACGATTTATTAAGATAAAAATTACAACACATGTTAATAACAAATTTTCTTGAATTTAAACATTAAAGACCATGATGAATTGGTACTATGTTTATTCTTACACCATTAGTGTAACCTTTTAATCTTGGCAAAAATAAACTTAACTAAACATTAAAAAAAACATAAATAAACAAAATAAAAATATAGCTATGATATAAATTAAATAAGTATATTAAAGAAAATGATAAGCATAAACAAAAGATTATGGATAATATAACATGAAATAAAACTTGAATATTACAAAAAAAAAAACAAAGAAAGAAAGCAAGAGCGGGATCGTGATGTAACACCTCCATCAACCAAAGGATGTTAAAACATGAAATTTTACAACAATTATACACATTCTCATCGAATATGAGCTTTTATTATGGCTAATTTATTTTTAACACCTATTTATACAATTAATCATGCTCCTTTATTTATTAATAATTCTACTAACATTTTGGCAGAGTTTCCTCTATATATAGATGAACCAAGTTATCGAATATTCCTTCCATATTACAAGTCATTATCACAAACATGATCCAATTGTCCTAGATCTTATTCCACATCATTTCAACCAAGAATCAACCCGACCTATTCTTTAAACCATCATTATATCTTACACCATTTGGTAATTACATTATGTTCATCCCACAAAAATTTAATTATAATTAAAAGCTAAGGGAGAAATAATCCAATCTCATACACTTATATTTTGAATTATAAAAAAAAAAAAAGAATAACCACATGTTTTTAAACTTTTCTTCCATAAATGTATATATTATGCTTACCTTACTCAATCTCTAACAAATCAAGTTGCTACTTATGTGTACACTTATGCGTACTTTTTATTTTTATTTGAATTTAAATTAATGTCCAACATAAAACATGATTATATTATTGATGCATGCCATGGAAAAATTATGTAAGGATGTACATCAACTTGCATAATTATATTCTATATATGGATTTCATACACAATTTCAAACATAAATAGAAAATGTCATTGAAGAAGGAGAGAAAGTAAGAGAGAGCTTTAAGTTAGGTTTACAAAATTATTTACATATACAATAAAAGTTCTGAATTTGAAGTCCAACTATAACGTAACTATTAGGTCCGCCAATACGAGAAGGTCCTGCAACAAAAATTTACCAAGCACAAGTTCGTATTACAATATAATTTGTCTTTTTAACATGTATGATAGTGAGAGCACCCATCCTTTTTATCCAATCCTATAAAAGATTTCATGAACAATAGTCATAATTTCACAATAATAACACATCAAGATATTCGTACTTGACAAGAGTAAGGCCTTACTCTCAATTTCAAGTCAATTAGTGTACTTTGATTTTCATAGTTATCAAATATTTCATAATGACTTATTATTGACTTTTGATTTATCGAAAACAACTTAATTTACCATAATTCTCAAAATAGCTTGGGCAATAAGACAACATTGGCCTTCATATTTGTAAAAACAACCAAAACACATTTAGTCTTCGAACGATTTTGGAGACTTCATAACATTAGTTTTTGTCTCAGCAAAAGCAACCCAATCACATTGATTTCCATACAACTTTGAAAAACAATCTCAACATTGGCTTTTGTATTCGCGAAGGAAATCTAATCACATTGATCTTCGAACAACTTCGGAAATAATCACAACATTGGCTTTCATCTTAGCGAAAGCAACCCAATCACATTCATTTTCGTACAACTTTGGAAAAAAATCTCAACATTGGCTTTTGCATTTGTGAAGGAAATTCAATCACATTGATTTCCAAACAACTTCAGAAATAATCATAACATTGGTTTTCGCCTTAGCGAAAACAACCCAATCACATTTGTTTTCAAACAACTTCTTAAACAATCACAACATTTCCTTTCACCTTGGAGAAAGAAACCCAATCACATTGGTTTCTGAACAACTTTAGAAACAATCACAACATTAGCTTTCATATTTACAAAAGCAATCAAACCACATTATTATTTCACACAACTATTTACAATTCATTTGAATTCATTTCATACATAGCATTTATAATTACAACCAAAAACTTAATTGACATCACAAAATTATAGGTAAGACCTTACTTACCTACTCATCCAGTCAAGTGAGCACCGCCAATAGAAGATCTTGTCATCGGTGTTTCCCCTGAACAATACAAATACTTTACATTAATACATTATTTACAATCCACATACTCATTATTTACACAAGAAATACTTCTTTTAATTTCATATGTAGACACACTATGTTTAAGAATTCATAACAAGGCACTAGAACACTGTTTAATGTTTTACTCCTCACCGGAGTTGTAGAACTTAGTTTTAAATGGGGTTTATTTCTTTCGTAAGCTAAGACACAAATACACAACTTTGTTGAAGAAAAAAAACCCAGTTATGTCATTTACACACTTTAATTCAACAAAATACATTGGCATATGAATGTTCCCTTAACATCCAATCAAACCTTTCTCTAGTGTTTTACCTATATTTGGAGTTCTATAACTCCAAATGGGGTAAGGTTTGTTTCTTGCGGAAGCTAAAATCACTAACCATAGTTTCCATAAGACATCCACTATAAAATTTCTCATTTACTAATCTCAAATTCCAGTTTAAAGCTTGATATAAATTTTGTTCACTAGCTTTCAGCCTGACCTATCTTCAGGTTTTTATCTATAGCTAGAGTTTTACAACTCTGATTTAGGAAAATTTAGTCCTATTTAAAATTAAACACCCTTATCTACAACTTTCATGAGGGATAACATTTCAAATTCTATCCTCAACTAGCCTAATTTCTAGCCACAAATTAGTCAGTAACACTATCCAGATTTCAAACTTTTAGGTCTAATACACAACTAATTATTTTCATTCATTTCTTTCACTCTTTTTATCACAATTTCATACAAAACATGTCATTTTCACAGCAATAATCATTCATAAGATTTTAAATACTCATAATTTAATTTCACAAGAGCATGAACCATATGAATTTATTTAGATGTTTAGATTCCAACATACAACAATTTCTTACATGATCATAAACACTTTTTCATTTAACATGCACATATAAAATCAAAATTGCAAAGGTTTTTCCCCTTCATTTTCTTCTTTGGCCAAAGGTTTCAAGGCCTTGGTACCCATCTTTTTCTTCAATTTGTTTTTTTTTTAACAACATCATGTCTCATTCACTCTCATTACACAATCTATCCTCAATTTCCATTTACCCCAAAATCTCCTAAAGAACTCTAATTTAAGAACTTAAATTTTTGTATAAAACTTACCCAAAAGTGTTAGAAACTGATTTAGAGAGGTGTTAGAAACTAATCTAAAAAGGTGTTAAGTTTGTTTCTAGCTATGTTTTTGCTTCCCAAAGCTTATTCTCCCGCAACTCTTTTGATCTCCCCTCATTTTCCTTCTGTTACTGCCAGCTTTAACCCTCACTCTCCCTTAAATTTTTTTTTTATTTTTGGTGTTAAATCCTCACTCAAACCCCCCTATAACTATTGAGAAAAATCATTAGCAGTCCTGTATTAATAGGAGTTGCTCTTGCGCTAAATGGATATGGAATTCTTATTGAGTTATTTTTGTAATATGGAATTATGAATACTCGTGTAATAATTCTTTAGACTAAAGTAATAACAAATTATGGTTTGTTATAAATAAAAAACAAGTAAGAACATACATATTCAAAATAAAACTTAAAAGAGAAACTCATGCTTTTTATGATATATATTTTTCAATACTCATAATACAAGACAAATGATTATATTTATAGGAGAAGAAAATGAGAACATTAAAAGACACTAGAAAACCTAAATATCATGGAAAACCAAGAGACCAAACCCAAGAGTTATGAAGTCTAAAAGATTTTAATGGGCATTCAATATATATAATTATAGGTTTTATAACACTTCCCCTTGAATGATTATGTACTAAAAATATGTCTCATTAAAACCTTGCAAAAGAAAACTCAATGGAAAAAAAACCTAAACGAAAAAAAAAGTACAACATTCCTGTGATTTCTGAATACTTTATAACTCAATTGAGGGTTTTATATAGATACTTTAAAATCCATATTTGAATACTTCAGGATTCACAAAAAAATATCAAAATACCTCATTAAAACCTTGCAAAGTAAAACCCAATGGGAAAAACCTAAGCGAAGAAAAGAGAATACAATTTGCATTGACTTCACCTCAAAAGTACATGTCTTATGAAAAATCTTTAAGATGATGCATTCCAATATTATGAACAAGCTTTTTGAAAGTTGAGGCTGGTAAAGACTTTGTAAATAAGTTTGCTACTTGACTTGATTTATTGAATATCAATTTTTTACCTTTATGTTGAAGCTCATGAGTATAAAAAAAAATTAGTGAGATATGCTTTGTTTTGTCCCCTTTAATGTAGCCTCCTCTAGGTTGAGTGATGTAGGCAATATTATCTTCAAACAATATTGTGGGACTATCTTCAATGGTTAACGATCCATATTTTTCTTTTATGTGCTGGATAATTGACCCTATACATATACATTCTCGACTTGTTTAATTGATTACAATAATTTCTAAATAATTTGATGAAGTAACCCCTAATATTTGTTTGACAGATCTCCAATAAATTACAATACCTTCATAGGTAAATAGATAATTTGTTTGTAATCTCCTTTAGAGGGGATCAGAGAGATAACTAGCATCTGCATATCCAATCAATTGTGAATTTGATCCACTATAAAAATAATCTCATTTTTGTTGTTCTAAAGAGATAGCGAAGTATATATTCGACCCTATTTCAATGTCTTTTTGTGGGAGTGGAACTGTATCTTACCAATAAATTGATTGCAAAAGCTATATCTAGTCTTATATAATTTGCAAGATATATAAGTGCTCCAATAGCACTAAGATATGGTACTTCTAGACCAAGAATTTCTTCATTCTCTTCTAGCGATTGGAAAGGATCTTTTTTCGCATCAAGTGATCGAACAACCACAGGTGTACTCAAAGGATAAGCATTGTCCATGTAAAAGTGCTTCAAGACCTTTTCTATATACATCGATTGATGGACAAATATTTCATTTGAAAGGTGTTCAATCTGTAAACCAAGACAAAATTTTTGTCTTTTCGAGATCTTTCATCTCAAATCCATCTTTCAAATAGGTTGCAATTTTTATCAGCTCTTCATAAGTACCAACAAGATTTAAATCATCAACATATACTACAACAATAGCAAATTCGAATGTGGTTTTGAGGTTTTCTTAATAAAAATGCATGGGCAAATCATATTATTCTCAAACCCTTTTTTTAGGAGGTATTCATTAAGAGGATTATACCACATTCAACTAGATTGATTCAATTCATATAAAGATTTTTGTAGTTTAATAGAATAAATACTTTTGAGTTTATCATAAAAGGCTCCAAGCATTTAGAGTCCTTTAATCATTTTTCATATGGATATATTTATCTAATTATCCATATAGATATATTGTAACTACATCCATTAAATGCATATCTAGAGTTTCTGAGACTACTAAACCAATCAAAAATCTAAAAGTAATTGCATCCACAACTGGAGAATAAGTTTCCTCATAATCAATGTCAGGTCTCTATGAGAAACCTTTTGCAACAAATCATGCCTTGTATTGCACAATTTCATTGTTATTAATTTTTTTTTTTAACAAAAACCCACTTATATCCAACATGTATAACACTTTTAGGTGTATAAACTACGGGTCCAAATACTTCATGTTTCGCAAGTGAGTTTAACTTTGTCTCGATTACTTCTTTCCACATTGGCCAATCATTTCTATGTCGACTTTCTTTGACAGTTTATGTTTCAGTTTCATCATCACTTCTGGTGATGCCAAAAACAACCTTAAATGTAAATATGTTATTTATGACAATTTTATTTCAATCTAAAATCTCTCATGTATGAACATAGTTTATGGAGGTCTTATTATTTCTAGGTATTTTAATCTCTTTAGGAGGATCAATATTAGGAGATGGTTTGGACAAAATATTTATCGCCTATTTTATGGACGAGGACTCTTCAGGAGTACCATTATCTATTTATTGTAATTTTTGTTTTCTAGGATTTTTGGCTTTAGCGCCAACAGATCTTTCACGCTTCAAGCGTGGTATAGATTTATTTGCTACTATTTTGGCTTTTTTTTTCTTCAGGGATTTCAATTATAGATGGAGCATTTGCAGCTAGAATATGGGACTTGACCACCTTTTTTCTCTGTTGGTGGTGAAAACATTCGATAATTGATTTGTAATATTTTATAAATGAATTGTCTTTTTAATTTCAAGTTCATATTGATTTGTCATTGGATCAAAATGAGATAACTTCGGGTTATTCCAAGTAAATTCTTGTCATGCTTCAGGCACTAACTTTTATTTCCCTAATGATGGGAAAACATTCTCATCAAAATAACAGTCTTCAAAATGTGCTTTAAAAACATAATCAGTCAAAGGTTCAAGAAATCTAACAATAGTGAAAAATCAAAACCAACATAAATTTATATTCTATGTTTTGGATCCATTTTAGTCTTTTGTGAGGGTGCTACAGGCACATATACCACACAAACAGATGTAAGAAATTTTAATTTCATAAGTAATGGTCAAGCAATTAATTAAAGTCTCTTTATAAATAATTTTGCTAAACCATTTTGAATATGTAGATGAGCAATAGGATGTTCAACATCAATTCCAATAGAAGTGCAAAAATTATCAAATGCTTGAAAAGTAAACTCACTAGCATTGTCCAGACAAATTTTCTTGATTGGATAATAATGAGATTATGCTCATAGTCTGATAATTTGTGATATTAATCTAACAAATGCAACATTTCGATTAGAAAGTAAACAAACATGTGACCATTTACTTGATATATCAATTAATACCATAAAATATCTAAAAGGTCCACATGGTGGATGAATAGGTCCATATATATTTCCTTGAATTCTTTTGAGAAAAGATGGTGATTCTATAACAACCTTTGATGGAGATGGTTTGGTAATTAATTTACCTTGAGAATATACAGCTCATGGATTTTCACTTGGTAAAAGAATTTTCAAGTTATTTAAAGGATTCTCATGTGAATTTTCAATAATCCATCGCATCATTATTAATCCTGGATGTCCAAGTCAATTATGCCAAAAACATAAATATTTTTGGGTCAGAACACTTCCGGTGTATCATAACATTTGTTTCAGTAGGTTTCATGATCGTATAATAAATTCCAGAAGAGAAGCAAGTGATTTTTCAAGTACAAGCTTCAGGCTCGAAATATGTGAAATAATATAAAGATATTCTTTTCCATCTTCATCTATTATTTTAATATGATAACCATTAGCATGTATATCTTTAAAACCAAGTAAATTTCTTCTGAACTCATGCGAATATAATGCATCTTTGATGCCCTGTTTTGTGTTATTTGGTAACAAAATATTAACTCTTCTGGAGCCCTTAATCTTGTCTATCGAACCTGATATTATAGTGACATTAGCTTTGATTAATGTCAAATATTCAAAGTATTTCTTTTCCTTGAGAATTATGTGCATTGTTACACTGTTTGCCAGACATAAATCTTCATCATGAAAAGTCATGCCTCTATTCAAAATATAATTAAAGTTTATTATTTAACTGAAATAAAATTGACATTATTTATTGAAAATATAATAATATAAATATCCTAAAACAAATAAAAAATATATTAGTCATCCCCAAGGATTCCACCATTAAGCATGCTATCTTTTTTATCTGGGTTTTTAAAGAATATATTACCATTAAGATAAGCATTGTGATCTTCAAAATTATATTTATGAATAAAATTAGTTTCAGCTGTATTTTGTTTCGAAGAGTTTTGATATAAATCTGTAAGATTTTTTTGGAGTGCGACAAGTGCAAGATCAATGACCATACATTCCACAACTATATATGTTTAGGGACATGTTATATTACATGCTACATCATTAGTTAGAATTAGACCAGGTGCTTACTATAAATATTCTCCTTCGTAATTTGTTTGGGTTCATTGTGTCTCCACTTTTGATGGTATGGTGGGTTGTCTTTTGAAGGATTATCTCTTCTCCTTTTCCATTTATTTTTTCCATATCTATACCCTTGGTTCTTTCTTGTTTTTTAGACAAAGGTTCCATTCACTTCAGGGAATGGTTTAGAACCTGTGGGATAAGATTGATGATTTTTTATAAAAAGCTCATTATTTTGTTTAGCCACAAGCAAACATGAAATTAGTTTTGAGTACCTCTTGAAATTACATTCTCTATATTGTAGTTGCATGACAATATTTAAGGCATGAAAAGTAGAGAATGTTTTCTCTAACATTTGATCTTTTGTGATATTTTCACCACACAACTTTAGCTGTGAGGTAATTTTAAAAAGAACATAATTATATTCATTAACCGATTTAAAATCTTGCAACCTCATGTGCAACCAATCATAACAAGTTTGAGGGAGTATGGTAAACTTTTAGTAGTCGTATCTTTACTTTACATTTTGCCACATAATAAGAGGATCTTTTATTGTGAGATATTAAACTTTTAATCCTTCATAGAGATGATGGCAAGTGAAAATCATTACTTTTGCGCAATCTTGCAAGGATGCGCAATTTTCTTCTTTGATGGTCTCTCCAAGATTCATAGCTTCCAAATGAATCTCGACGTCAAGAAACCATGACAAATAATTATTCTCAGAGATATCAAGAGCAGTAAACTTAAGCTTCGTCAGATTCGACATTATCTTTTATTATATAAAAAAAATAACTTATTAAATAAAACCATGAACATAAAAGGAATAAAAATTTGTCTTTTAAGACTGTTATTTATTTAGTTTTTTAGAAATACTAGTTCTTCAAGAGTTGTATTTAATTTATGTAATTCTTCAAGAACTTACAATACTAATTATTCAGGAACTTTAAATCTTGATGAAGAAAAAGGAAAGAAAATTTGCTAAAATATGTTACAAAACCAAATAAATTTCATAAAGTATGAACAATAATGAAAAGAAAAAAGAAAAAGAAAAATTGATACAAGCCACGTAACATAAGAGTTCATGCATGACAAGAGTTCAATATAAATTAAAGTGATTTTGCTGATAATATTAAAAATAAAGAACAAGCAAGAACATACATGTTCAGAATAAAACGTAAAAGAGAAATTCATACATTTTATTATATATTTTTCAATACTCAAAATACAAGACAAGTAATCTATTTATAGTAGAAGAAAATAAGAACATTAAAGGACACTAGAAAACCTAAGTGTCATGAAAAAACAAAAGACTAGGGGGTGTTTGGAAGTGTGGTAGTAGTTGTTTTTCAAAGGGTTTTTCGCTCGAAAATATATCAAAATATTATTTTTTTTTATTTAAAAAAATTATTTTTAACAACAGCACATCAAAATGATCCAAAAAACATTAAAAAATCAAATTTAAGCAAAAAAATTCAATTTTTTTAGAAATATCGTATCCAATTGCATTTTCTAAATTCAAGACTCATAAAATCTAAGAGATTCTAATAAATAACTAATATATATAACATGTATATATTATTACAAGTACAACAAAAGTAAACCTTATATAAAGTCTTCTTGGCTACGTCATGCTTATAAATAAAACATTCTTTTTGGCTTGTTCATTGCAATCAGTTTTTACTTTTTTTAAGATAGCATGCATATGCATGAGATTTAACAATACAAATAAATTTAGCCCTCGAAATAAATATAGATGAATTTACAATCATGATTAAATGTATTCATAAATACGCACACAAGGGATTTATTTAAAAGGTGTAGTTCAAAAATTATTTAGCAGTCTCACAATCTAGCATATTGGAAAAAATGGAAAATCTTAACATCCATCCCCACAAATTGACAAGCATTTAATTAAATAATTACATTTATTCTTGTTGGGCCTGAAGAGCATCTTCCATAATAGAAGGATCTTTGAATTCCACTTCTCTAAATATTCTCAGACTCGTCAAGTTTATGAACATGTTTTGCATGCCGACAGGTTAAAAGACTTGAAAGGAAAATGAATGAAACTAATCCTGAAAAGTAGCTTAATCTTAAATGATTACAAGTTCAAGTCTTCTTAGAGCTACTAAAGATTTTCATGGTCATTAACTTCAGGTCTCGTGAAATTAATCAAGGAATACACAAGCTAACCCGAACACACAAGTTAATTAAAAATAAATAAATGGAACCTAACCGTATGCCGATAATCTTTACATTAATTGAATAGAATATAATCCATTATATTACAGTCAAACTACAACTAGTTTGGGCCCAAAGAAAAAAAGCATGCCCACCACTATGATCAACAAATTTACCACACTGGCCTAAAGAATAATAAGGTACCCCTTTTCTAATAAAAAAGAAATAAATACAGTGCTTGAAATAGGGCATAGAACAAGGGACAAGAACACGTTATCAATCCCAATAGGGATAACGAGTAACTTGACCCCTGATGCATCTTACCACACAATCACCGATAAACATAAGAAATGGCAAGACAGTGCCAGAAAAGGAACTATAATTTACAGTGCGGCTGGGGAAAAGATTACTATTCACAGATTCTGGGGCGCGGCCCTTGGGAGAAGTGCCAGGATGTCGAAGCTGAGCTAGCAAGAAAATATAATCATGGAATCTCATTCTGCACGTTGTAACAAGAATGAAAAACCTGAGTTTTCACGGATTAGAGGTGGAGGGTCAATATCAGAAGCTTCAACTTTTTGCATTGACTTCGAAATGTCATCCACTGTGAATGGAATGCTGCACAAGAGAATGACGTTTTTTGTTTAGCTGCAGAAAAACACGTATCAAAATTAAAGCCAAAGGCGTATGGTTACCAAAATTTATTACCTTGAGTCATCGTCCAATAAGAAAGAACTGCTCAAAGCATTGTTTGAGTCCTCCGTCATCATAACTCTCATGCTTGAAATTACCTAAATATGGGAGAAATCTTAATCAGTGATACTTCGGATATTTAGTTTTGTAAGTGAAAGAAAATGAGGGGCATGGATACAAAGACTGGTCATAGCAAAAGAAGTGAATAAATTCGGTATCAAGTTGGGTGGTTGAAGTTACTGACATTTTAATGAAAAAAACAACATCCAAAAAGGATGGGGCTCAGAGGGAAACCAAACCATTCGCATGAGTTATGCAAAACAAAGGGGCCACAGCAGATTCCATATTAACGCTTGGGAATTGGGAGGGAGAAAGAAAAGGGGGGAAGGGGATTCAAATTACACGAGTGTGCCTAAACCTTGCACATAAAACCTTTAATGTTTGGTTTTCCATCAGTTGGTGTCTGCAGAAAGTCTCAAAATAGAAATGAAAGTGACTTAAAAGTGAGAAGAATTTGACTTGCATCTGAAGATACACTATGCGTGCCATATTTGTCATCCCAGTACATAGTGCTGATCCTGTATAACTGCTGTATGCTAAGCACCTGAAAGGAGAAGCACAAAAAAATTGAGAGAGAGCCACCAGGGGGGGTGGGGTGGGTGGGTGGGTGGGGGTGGGGTGTTACTCACCGGGCAAAGATCATTAGTTATTTCTTTGAGAGTCTTTTTGGGCTTCTGATGTATAACCTGAATAACCAAAATAAAACAAATGGAAGGAGAAGAAATAATAAGTAAAAGTTGTTAACTCTGATACAGAGAGAGAGAGAGAGGATGTATAAACAAACCAGAAAGCCAACAGCTTGTCTAATGTGCTTCAATTCATCCCATGCTGAGCCTGCAAACTGGATGGCGGGGAGACGCTAAATTTAGTCTTCCAAAAGATGTGAAGAATGAAGGATTACCAATTGTTAAGACATGTTACCTCCTCTGTTGCATCGTGGCACCACTGTTCCAACTCAGCTAACCCTGCTTTTACATATTCCCCGTTGCTGAATGAGCAGCATTCGCGCCGCAAAAGAAGGCTGCGTAATTGAAATATTAGTTAGTAATATCATGTCGTCAAAGAAAATTAGCTACATAACAAATTTGAGTTGATTGCAATTACCTGTTAAATAATTGAACATTGATAAATGAAAATATCTGAGTAAACACTTTCTTGACTACAAATGGGGGAACCTGTACAGACAACACAACTATGATAATGCAATTTAAACAGGAAATAAAATTGTTGATCATCTTCGTTATACAAACTTCCCACTCACATAGTTGGCTCTCATAGTCTTTAGGCAATTATTTAGACTTTTTACTATGCTTTGCCAGTGTGCAATCAGAGCTTGTTGAGCTACAGCATTGGCTTGAGAGCGCCCCTTGACTAAACTTGCTCGTGACGTCCGGGGAGCCTGCGATTAATATTTCAAACATGATTAGGGAGAAGAAACATGCTGGATGCCATAACAAATCAGGATCACACAACCAGGGAAAGCGATAATGAATGCTATGCAATCACAACAACTTAAAAGAGTTCAATCCAATTTTATAACGTACTTTGAAGTACAAACAATTTTAAGAAAAATAACATGCAGTGATTACCTGGATACACAATCCAAGCAAAGGGGAAATCTCTTTCTTTAAGTTATCTCTAATCATCCCATATATCTTTTCAAGGAAAGCTGTTAATTGCTGTTTGAAAAGCAAAGCAGGATATTTAGCCTCAACTTGTCGCAATTCATCCAGTCCACTAAGCACCCGACCATTAAGGAATGAGAACCCAGCATTTTGTGGTGAACCACGAAGCCCCTAATATTTTATTGAGATTCAAAAACAAAATTCATTATGAACTGCAAGGCAAGACAAATGAAAAGTATTTTCCCAAAAAAAATTGATAGAGAAGAGAGAGTTGTTCTCACTTGGGACATCCTTCCAAACAATGAAGCTGATGTTGATCTTCGCCTTTGTGGAGTTAAGCTTGCTGCTCCACTTGCTTTTAGGGTGCGTTGTAGTAGCAATAATAGTGTGGATGAATTTGATAACCAATATGACAATACATCATTGTTTTCTTGGACCTAAGCAAATGATAAAGGGTATATTCTATGAATATAAAAGCAAAACTAATATTTCTAGATTCCAGGGACTGATTAAAAACAAACTGGGACATAGACTCAGCAAAGAAGTGAGATTGATTTATTTCGTACCATTAAAGATACGGTCAATGAGAATGTGTATATTCTAATATGTAACAATATTATGTTATGCCATAAATGAGAATATAGGCTAGATCACCTCAATTGCTGAACCTATTGTTCGAATGATACTGTCAAAAATACTTGTTCTTTCAACTTCAAATGACCTCCACTGAATAAGGCATCTGTATATCATACAAGCAGCAACAGGTTTGCCCCCACTGAATCCTAAATCTTGTGACACGCATTTAATTAGCAGGTCTTGGTTCTCCTGCACCACAGAAGACGACATGTCATGACAAAGCATAGCAAGAAAAAAAATGTCTGGGAACCAAAAAAAAAATAGCATTCATAACTTTATGCCATCACAATTATGCCTCCAAAATTTCCAAAAAGGAAAACTGTAGGAAGGCAATTGAATTTGAAAATTGAGTGTACTCCTATCAATGTGAGTGGCTAATACTAGGGCTGGAATAGGGCTGATTTGGAGCCAGAGCAGAGCTGAATTGAAACTCAGTAAGGCCTTTCTTGTGAAGAAGAGCAATTTTAATGGAGTTTCACCACCAATAAAACGCAAACTTGCAATAAAACAAAAAAAAAATCCAAGGTCATCTATCTAAGTAGATTTTGCAACACTCAAGACTCATAGAAATCTTAATTAGAAAGGATAATCTGAAACCTATAATGAAAAGCAAGAGAGCTTATAAATCCAAAAGGCAAAAAACTTCGAAAAGGTAAATGTCCCGAAAAACATTACGGTTGACTAATAACCTAATTCCTGACAAGGCTTAAGTGCAAAATTACAGAAACTCCCCCGCTAAAAGGACTCTTCTCCATCACAGACTACTTACCTGCTGTTTCTCATTAAGAGATTTCTGGGGCCTATCCTCATTTTCAGCTTCCCGAGAATTAGATCGGGCAAGTATTGAATCCTGAGACATTCAGAAAATGGTGTATAGAGTCATGTGAATTTTTTCTACATTAGCATGAACCAGATGCAACAACATATATTCATACCGCTGCTTTCTTCGCATCTCCATCTTGAACATTACCATTCTCTGGGGTCCTCTGCATTCAGGATTCAACAATAAGTAAAACATTTCCATCAATATGCAAGTGTTCATCCAAATGAAAGGTAGGGCATGCATTCTTTACCTGGATGATTGTTGTCTTAGGTCTTGCAGTTAAAGCTTTGGCAGTTGGTGATATAGCAAGTGCTTGTTGACGAAGTACTTGATTCTCTGATTCTAAATTAGACACCTTGTCTTCTAATCTGCAAGAAGAGGACAGAATTGCAAATACGTGCAACAATTTTGTAACATCAAAACCCAATTTGTATGTTTGATAACAACCCCCCCCCCCCCCCACCCAAAAAAAAAGAGAGAGAGAGCACCCCAAAGGCTTCAACAAGCAGACTTGTTACAAACCTCTGAACTGAATCTTGGAGTTGATCCACTTTCTTCTCAGCATCTTCAAGCTTCTTGGTTAGTTGCTCATTTGTGGCCTGAGCAACAACATAAGCTTGTTTTTCATTGTCAGCAATTTGTGTTTCTGAGAGCAACTGTGCCTGTACAAGCAAAAATTTTCATCAGATGCAGCCTGCATCTTCAACAATTGTTCTTGTTTCATATTGTCAGGTATAAACCACAACTAAGTACATATAAAAACTAAAGAATTATTAAGTTTACTCAAAAGATTAGTACCCAATGCCTCAATGCAAGAGTTAACACCCAAATCAAATATTTTTCTTTCACTTTTGGGTAAATTGATCATACTTATTTCAACACTTGAAGTCAAACAACAATAACAAAACCTCAATCCCAAACTAGTTGGGGTCGACTACATGGATCCTTTCGAGCCTGATCATAAACCGAATCCATTTACACTCAAAATCAAACATGCACACCTATGCAGTTATCATTTTTTATCAAGAACAGCAGGGACTTTGAAAGTTCGATTTTGTAGTTGGAGATCATCACATAGCTTTGCAAGTATATTATATTCCTTCCATGTCATATACAGAAACATTTACCTAGCATACTTCCACAATTTCACCATATGAAGATTAAATTCAACATCAATCAAAAAAAAGAAATGCAATATTTCTGCAGACAATGGTGCTCATTGGAGCAAGGAAACAATAATGCATAACACAGAAACCAAAAGAATCTGAAAGTGATGCTAAAACATAGCATACATACCCTCAACTTTTCAACTTCAGCTGACAATGAATTGATTTTTTCTGTGTCTTGAACCATGACAGGCGTTCCCTTAATGACTGGAGGTGCTTCTTCAATGGCTTTTCGAGCTGCCTCTCGTTCTTTAACAACCATAGACTTTGCTTCTTCTACCTGTACTTGCATGGCATGCAATGCATCCTGCAACTTGGCAAATTCTTGGGCTTTTGCCTCCTCAAGATCAATCTGTATTCAGAATAAAAAATCAGCATTGAAGTCATCACATTAAAGTGAGCACAAAATAAGTTGTGAGGTTAGAAATCAACTTCATTACCCTTAATCGCTTTTCCAATTGCAAACGCCATGTAAGTTCTTCTACACGCTTTTCCAGCTTATCCTTTGCTTCTTTAAGTGCCCCGGTCTCTCTAGCAGCCTAAATAAATTTCAAAAGCAAAAATTTAGCACGAGCTCTTTATACAGATCTGCATATTGCTGAAGTTATATGGTGTTAAAAGCTGACCATTTTGAGCATTCTGAGCTCTCTTCTTGCAACTCTGCATCTCCAACCACACTGAGAAACTATTATTGCCTTCTGAAGATGTCTATAATAAGAATGAGCTTGGTGGCAACGCCAATGAGCCTGTAAGGAACCAGTGCATGAGAGTTTCCAAAACAATTTTTCAAAATTGAAGAGTTATTCACTAGAGCAGTAAAAAGAGAAAAAATTATACAGCTCAAGAATTATAACTACAAAAAATGGAAAGAGATTGTTATGTTACAAAAGAACAACGATACCTGAATGATGGTGGTCGCTTTAGTTTGCTTCCGGAATCTAAATTCTTTTCGTGCCGTCATTGCCCTTAAGCCTGTCTGTAATGTGATTGCAGATGACTTCACTCTCAAATAGGATTTCCTGGCAATGTAGAGACGGAAATTCTTCTCGATCTTCAAAGCTGCAGCTTCTCGCCTCAATTGCTCATACAGTTTTCGGGCTACATTACCTGGAAAAGAGGAAGCGTAACAATTATAGGGAAATCCACCAATTAAGATTCTGATGAGAACAAGTAGGAGGCAATTCAAAAAGAGAGTACTGTGCTTTTAATATTGTTAGGAAGCGAGACAAAGGGAACCTGATTTCTAGCATTCTTTTAGACATCTCCTTTTTAATTAAAATAAAGTACATAAACTTAAAGAGTGTCATAAAACTGTATAATGCATTTATTGGTGATATTCCAAATACAGAAAAAAACAAACTCACCAAGGCAATTTAAGAGAGTCCAGGAAATTACCTCTTAAATAAGATTGCAAATTGATAGCAGTTTCACGCAATGAAATGAACTCCTTGCGGGCAATGTAAGTGTGAATTTGCCGTTGAATGGTTCTGGCTGCATTGCCAAGCACTTCTGCTCTCCTAGCATCCAACTCAGCCATCTGACCTGCTCTCAAGAAGACCTTTGACTTGCCTATCTGCCAAGGGTGAATCAAGATAATCACTGTGATAAACATGGACAAAGACCTAAAGTAATTTTCATATGCACTATATGAAGGGCCTTTAGGAATTTGACAAGATGTTCGTCAACAGTGGTGCAGAAGAATATTGTCTCCCTAAGTAGTTTTGAATTTGTAGCCATCTTGCTATGAATTAATGAAGGAAAAGAAGATGAAAAATGGATTAAATAGTAATATTTTAAAATCTCTTTTTCTAAGCACACAACTAGAGAAAGTACAGTTGAGTTTGGGATAGTTATGTAGATCAATATCCAACAATCACATAAATATTGTAGATTCAGTTATTAATGCTAAATAATCAAAAGCATGATTATGAACAATTGAAACTCTTTATTAGTTCAACAACCACAGGAAAGAAAATTCTGACGGTATAGGTTATGAACAAACAAATTCAATAAACTTTAAATTAATTTATTTTAGTTTTGTTCCTCTAATTTGAAGAAAATCTAGCACATTAACTACACAATTTCAAATGTGTTAGTTCATAATAAAGAAAAAAAAGTTAGGTGTCGAGGAAACGTTTTTCCAGTTAACACTCCCCACCATCACAGCGATAATAGTCCAAGCAACAAAAACACTGGAGATCAAAATCAAATAAAAAAATAAAGTGATCTGAAAAATAAAGTAAAACAGAAAATAAAAAATAAATAAAGGCATTGTCACCTGGTATCCTATCAGTCCCTTTTTATCAAGAATCATTTGACATGCAACCTTATCATCAGAGCTGCCACATGAAAAAATAAAACATATCTATTGTAACACATGACCTAAAGAAATTGGTGGTGCACAATCCTTAATCTTTATCGTAACACATGACCTAGAGAAATTATGAAATGATACTTACTTTCCTTCCAAAACTTCAGGAGCAAGTAATCCAAAACGATTAAGAAACTCATAAAAGGTTCGCCTGGTTGGATATCCAGCGCAGCTAATCCTAATTGCCTCAAGAACACCCTAATCATAAGAAGCTAACATAATCAGTTTATTGGAAAGGTAAACTCTGAAATTTAGCTTAAAGATGTAAACTTCTAATGATTGATCAGATGAAAGGAATGCTTTGAAGCATATTATACTCACACCACATCGTAACTGTTGGATGATGTTGAAATTCTCAAAAATAGCAGGCTTCAGGATGTTATTTGGCTTCACACATCGAATGTAGTGGGGTTCAGTTGCACTCAAGGTCTCCATCAAAGATTGAAGTTGTAGCTGAGAATTCAAAAAACAATATTTGTGACATTATCCTTGGAATGAGTCACATAACTCATAAATAATGCAAGAATTTGCTATCAATAAACCTGCTATGTTGTCTTTTACTACTATAACGGAAAAGGTTGTAAGCTCAAAAGCTAGAGATTAGGGTTTTCTATTGGGAAAAAGCAGACATAACATCATACATACATAGCAACCATAAGATAATCATAAGAGTGCAACATGAAACTGGCTATTAAAAGAACCATAGAGATGCTACCTAAAATGTGACTGGTAACACTTCGCAGTTCATGATGCTATTCTAAAGTGAAGCAAATTTAAAATGTCAACACCAAAATTCTCTGAAATGTAACAAGGGTGGTCTTTATTAGAAGTCAACCCAATATTTTTTTGCTTTCAACCATAAGAGTATGTTGTAATTTTCAAGCTCTCACAGAGTAATGTGTGTGGGAAAGTGAAGATGTGGTGCCACTAGCACCAATCCAAATCAAACACATATTGGGAAAACTGCCCTTGACCTGCATGTCTGAATTCTAACTTCCAACTTATTAAAATGGAATGGGAGGCCACACTATTAAGTGATGTCAAAAAATTGAACATTTAAAAAACCATGCAACAAATGTCACAAGTGGAGAAGGTAATTAAACATTGTCATGATAATAAAAATAAGAATATGAAAAGGCATGGCATGGCATGAGCATCATATATAGATGCAACGTATTGTTTCTTATAGAAGCATCTTTTCACAAGAATCCAAAAGTACTCGACAACATAATGACACGTCAACTTTGGACAACAGGACCAGTAACAAGGACGCTGATAATTTAAAGCCTACCAAATACCAATTAAAGAATTGAAGTCAAAAAGAAAAAATTACCTTAAAGCGTGAACCAATGGAAGAGAACTTGGATGACTTCGATGATTCTTCTGGAAGTGGTGGGAATAGGCCCGCCACAAAGGAGCAATTTGAAGCAGTCAACAGGGCTTGATGCTCAGCCACCACATAATCTTTGTTTTTGTCCAGAAATTGATTGGCTTGATAATTTACCTTCACATCAGGAAAAATTTAACAAGTTACGAAAATTCCTAGAACTTCTCCCCCTGTCAATAAAAGAAGATTGAAAGTACATATAAAACAAAAACTATAATTAGTTTACCTCCCCTGCATAGTGTGATATGGTGAAATCAGTGCGGGAAAGTTTTGGTTTGATAAAACGTTTATGATTTTTGAATGTCTGATACAATTTTTGCGCAAATGTTTCATGTGTAGACTTGGGAAACATGCTGCATCAACAATTAGACAAACGTGAGTAGTGACTTCAAGATGACCTCTAAAGAAGAGCAATATATAGGAAAAAACCCATTTCTGATTAATAAACACATAACAGTAATAAAAATGGAATCAATAATTAAAGAGAGCAGAATACCAGGCTTCATCTAAAAGCGCAATTATTCCTCCAGGTTTCTGTAAGAGAACAAAATGACTTATTTATCATGTGAATTACAAGACACAATAGCAATAAATTAAATAGGCTCATTTCTTCACCATCACTAGATAAATACTCTGAAAACGGTGAAAGATGATGAAACATCAAATCCTAGAATTGAAAAGGTGTACAATTGAGAAGCTAAAAACCTTCTCAATTAGGTCCAATACATCCTGGTTATCAACAAACTCAATGTAGCTCCAGTTTATCTCCTCTTTGGTGTACTCTTCCTGCTCCATTTTAAACACATGCTACAAACATACAATTGGAAAATAACAAATCAATATTAATCTGTTGTCAAAAGAGCAAGCTAAACTAGTTGATTAAGAAAGATAACCTGATTGAAATGTTGCTGTAGTTTTTCATTTGTGAAATTGATGCAGAACTGCTCAAAACTGTTTTAGGAGAGCATACACAAGCAGAGAAGCAGTAAGTCATATTTCAAGCACAATTACTTTATTTCCTTCTCCTTTTGGTTTGGAAAAAGGAGTGGCATGGCATAGTTGTTATGGAATGAGCATTTGTGATATCTAAGGCCTGATGGAAAGTATTGTTCAAAGCAATTCCTCATTAAGAAAATCCTAAACATGGAATGTTGGGTTTATTTGTTTTTTGTGAAACACTATCCCAAACACCGTGGAAACATTGGTGATGGTTTCGATTCAAGAGTCTGAACACACATTCAAAGGCAATGAACTACCAAAGATTTACAAAAAGAAAAGTTTCTGCAGTTTCCATTGAAAAGTGGAAACATGTTTCATGCATCACTAAAAAGGCTTCGTTTAAAGCCAATTCCAAGCAAACAATTGGATAATAATCTGGAACAGTTTGTTGGGTAGAAAGAAAGAAAAGCATCTTGCTCAAATGATACAATTAGCATGTCAAGTTAATGACTTACCTATTGCACTTAAAGCTTTCAAAACCATAGATGTCAAGTACTCCAATTATTGATTTTGAGTTTAAATCCTGTCCAATTGAAACATTAATTTTATCCACAAGCCTGTGCACAATAAATGTAAAAGTCATTAGTAAATTCTTATCTAACTTGATGAATAAAACATTGAACATCCAACTATTTGGGAGCCATGGGAAAGAAACATGGTTTACTGAGCTTTTACCAGTCAAACAAGCGAGAATATATCGTCTTCGCCAAAGCATCCCTGCTAGAAACTGCATTTTCAGGGTCAAGAGTCCTTGTGATAATTTCTTCTGGTGTAACCATTACACGTTTAATTAAGGCATCTTCCAAGCTCTTTGCATCACACCTATGCATTATCAAGATTAGTTAGAGATACAATAAATAACCAGCAGATCAAGATACGGGCAATTATTCAAACATGGAAAAGTGCAGAATATATACCTGAGAAGTTCTGAAGTAAAACTGAGATGGAATCTAGACTTTTCATCCTTAATAACTGAGGAATCTATCTCCTGTCCCTTGGCAAAATTAACATTTCCAAGATGAAGAATTGCAGCCACAACCCTAAAAATTCCCTCCTGAAAATAATTGCATACATAGAAATTATTTAGACCATCACGTAATAATAAAACCAAACTCTTGAAACTACAGAAAGAGAACCTGTTCTTGGTCACTAATTCCAACTATATCCATAGCCCTTCGGGTTGCAAGATACTCATGAGAATCATTTACACCGTCCAACTCATAACAATTCGATTGATTTAAATAATGGAAAGATTTTGGGCTTCCCAATTTGTATCTCTCAATATCCTGCAAAAATAAAAAAATAATAATAATAAATTTATTGAATTAACATTTGTATACATAAGCAACTTATGATAGTAATATACTGCCCATGAAGTAACATAAAGAGAAGGGAAAATGAGTGCAAATTACTTCAAGTGGTGCAGCACAAAGAAGGTAAAAGCAATGGTAGTTTCTTTCAGGATCTGAAATTTGACAAACACGAGATCTTTCAAGTAGATAAGTTCTGATAGCAGCCCCAGATATTCTCCCACTCTTGTCAAATTGGATTTCCACAAATTTACCAAAACGACTGCATTGACACACCACAATGAACATCAAGAAAACATCGCTAAGAACCTCAATTACTAAGATACCTTTAAAGATATCCAGAATCAAGCAATATTGCTGTAAATACATGCATAAAACCATTAAGCAGTGCACACCTTGAGTTGTTGTTCCTAACTGTTTTCGCATTGCCAAATGCTTCAAGAACTGGGTTGGACTGTAATTTTCAGCAGTAGTAGAAGACATCAACACACAAGAATTACACTCTTGATAGCATACAGTAAAAAATGCTATAACTAATCATTACTTATATAAATGCAATGGGAAACCTGATACATGGCCATCAGAATACCTTTCATGCATGTGGAGGAACCAAGGCAAGGAATAAAAAGTTCCAACATGCAAAGATACATTCATCTTACCTCCAGAACTTGTTGTTCAACTGTTCTTCCTTCTACTCCAGATCGTCCTCCCAGGTAGGCAAGATATCTCATAAGCATCTTTGTCGTCTCTGTTTTACCAGCACCACTCTCCCCACTAACCAGAATTGAATTGCTTTTTCCTTCATTAATCATTGCCCTATTTTATTGTTCTATAACATATCAGTAAGAAATAACAAAAGAATGTTTAAAAAATGGTCAAATGTAAGAGATGAATCTCCATTCACCTGTATGCAGCATCACCAACAGCAAAAACATGAGGACTTAGCTCCCCAAATGTTGCTCCTTTATACTGTTCCATCATGTGAGTGTCATACAGATGAGGCAATCTTTGAAATGGATTAACTGCTATCAGGATATTGCCAGTGTATGTCTGGAAAGGGAAAGTAAAAGCAGTATCATCATGGGAATATTTCCTTTTCCTCCAATATTTGTTACTTGTTTCAGCATCAGAACAGTATTAAAGTGGGGAAAAAGAGTAATATGGCTCACATAGATTTCATTAAGTTCATATCTAGCAGCTAGATTTTGCAGAACTCCAGGTTCATGCAGATATGAAAGCTTCGTCATGTCATCCACCCCTCCAGGAGGGGCTTCTGTGTCCTTTGGAAACACTTTTGATATGTTTGAGACAACCTACAGAAATTAGCCGTCCAATCAGAACCATGAGGTGGTTTCTTCATGCACAAGAATAGCAAGAGTAAAGCAACATGCAGATCACAAGTTTCTCCTTTTCTTTTAGATACAAGGAAGGGCTGTGTGTTACAACTTGAAACTTTAGCATCCTGACAAAGTATTCACTTAGACATTAGCAGCTTGAACTTAGGACATCATTTCATCAATTTTATCCAAAAAAACGCTATATGGGACATCTAAAATTCCAATCTATGCTTTCTACCTAGCTATGATCTAAAACATCTATCTTACCACCTCTTGGCATCATAGGAGAAGCACCTGGTAATGAAGAAGATTCTTACTGGATGGTTCAACATGTTTATACACTCAATTTTGATGGATATGTGACATGCAGTAATGAGAAAGGAGGAATTCAAGGAACAGCTGAAGAACATCTATGGATTTAAGATTCACAATCTCAATAAGACAATTGTAAGGCATGAAACAATTACCAAAGACAAGTTATCTTTGCATGAAGCAATAACCTATCAGATTGAGAAAATGAATAACAAAGCTCATAGTGACAAATGAATCTTAGATGATGATTATTTAATGGCAAGCTAAAGACTAATGATGATAATGTATCACTCTACGATGATATGAGTAAATTACTGGAGTGCAATAGGCCCCTTGACAATAAAATCTTCCTCTTAAGTTTGATGCTCATAGATGCAGACATTGATTCAAACATGGCCCATCCATCAGTTCATTACAAATCAAGTAAAGCTTTCCCAATCTTAAGAGGAAACACAGCCCCCCAAATTAAAGCATTCCCAAAGCTTGGAAAATCCGAACCCTGTTTCTCATTTTAGTTGGAAGCAACACATGCTTGGAAATGCATGATTTATTAGCCACCATAGTGAAGAGGTATAATGATGTACACAGCAAGGAAGAACAGAACAAGGAAAAGAAAAGACAGATTTTCCAACTCTTGCAGGTTAGATCCATTTATATATCAACAAACTTGGAAGCTGAAAATGATTGCAAATGACATCCTCAAGCCTTGTTTGGGATCTAGTCTGAAGATGCAACACGGCCTATAAAAGGCCCAGTGGGTAAAGAAAATTTTGGTAGACAGGTCCACATTATGTTCCCAAACAGGCTCAATCATTTTTCAACACCAACATCGATGATCACAGATATTAATCTCTGATTTCTTCTACATGGGGGTGGGATGGAGGGTCTATTGAGATGTACTGAAACACAATTGCAAATATAAATGTGACTAGCAGGTTGGACTATAGATGTTTCAGAATTCCTCAATTCAAGTGATTCCAATCACCAAAGCAGCTTATTAATCCCCAGAAGAATGTTGGTGGCAATGAAACTTAAGCGACCCTGATCTGGAGAATCAGGAGTAGAGTTGCTCAATCTGCTTCAGATTATTATATTTACTCGGTTAGCCTAAGGTTCCATATTTTTCTTCTACTTCCTCGGGTGAAATGTTAATTATTGCTTCTTCAGCACAAACATTCTCATGAGGGGGTACCTCCTGTCCTAACAATACAAAACTCTGACCTTCAAACACATGTACTACACACACTAATAACTAAGTTTTAGACTTCCAAATGACTGTCTCCAAGAGAATTTTTTATTTTAGTTCTATAGTAATATATATATATATATATATATATATATATATATATATATATATATATTTTTCATAAGCACTGTCACTATTAAAAAAGGAAAGGATCACTTCCATCACAGCACTAGTTTCCTAGTAATAACCTAATGCATATAGAAGGGAAGGACTGGTGGAATTAGTCTATGCACATCAGAACAAGTTAATAACCAAAAATTTTAAAAAGATGCAAGGGCTTACCTTTTTTCCATTTGCGGTATTAACATGGACCACATTGCCATTTATGCGAGTAACTTCACCATCAATCCAAGCCAGAACAGGATCTTCAACCCATACATGAGAACCAACAATTATATTGTCCGGTGCTGCCTGCAAATATTTTACTGTTCAAGCAACACCGAGAAAAAGAACAGGGGAACAAAAAGCCTCCAACACAACATAAAAGATAAGTACCTAAATATAATTGTATGATCAAAAGCAAAGTAAGAACTAGTTAAATCCAATTCTTATGTGTTGGGAAATGACAGCTGTAAGAGACAAGCTTTCATGAAAGCCTCTCGATATGGATATCATTCAACTAGAAATCCCACTCGATAACGAGGCAACCAGATGGTAATAAAAGCATTTCCATTTTTGAAGGAAACAAGAACTATAAAAGATAGTTACACTCAATTTCTCAAGTTCTAGTAAGAAATTTAATGTCTCGGATTGAAAAGAATCACTTAGCCAGGATTATCATTTGCAACACTATTTTAGCTTCCTAATGCAAAATCTGTAGCCTGACATTCAAAATAACTGCCACTGAATAGAAACTGGCATGAAATTCAAGACTATCAAAAACTTCCTGCTACCTGAAGTATTAAAATTCAAAAACAGAACAATCCACATCACCATCCAGTTACCAACCACTATCATTTCTTAGTTTTCATTTTCTCCCTATCTCAATTTTTTGTATTATTTTAATAATAAAACCCAAACTATTCTGGAACATATGCAAGATTGCTATAACAAATAACTTCAGTGCAGTTTCAAAAAATAAAAAAGGAATACCCACTTCTTCAAAAGATTCAAATAGCACATAGTCGTAAACCTAAATTCAAAACTCAAAGCAAACATAACAAACCAAACAAAGACATTTGAACTAAACAAAAACCAGACACGAAGTCATAGCCATGAAATTTAACTAAAACAAGAAGAAGAAGAAGAAATGCCTAGAATTTTATTTATGTTTGCTTTGAATTACCATTTGATAATACCGAAGTGGTACGAAACTCTTAGGCTTAGCTCATCCAACTAAGAAGAAAGGAGAAAAAGAAAGAAGCCCACAAACTCTAAGATCACAATTGACAAGTTTAACTCTTTCAAATTCAAAAATAAATAAAAAAATTCAAACCCCACTTTCTCCCTCTCTCTTTCTATCTCTAACAAAACCAACGCAAGCCCACTTTACTATATCTCTCTCTCTAAACAGTTTTGAGCTTTTTCTTCTTTATTCTCTCTCCTGAGCTTTCAAACTATTTGTGCTTGTTTCTCTCTCTAGAGTTGCAGTTTTTCGTTTGATTGTTTGGTCAGCTGTGAGGGGGGAAAAGACACACCTCTCTCCCTCTCTATATCCCATCTGTTTTCATAAATTCAAGGAAGAGATTAAAAAACTGGCATCAATGGAGAGTTTATGATAGGTATGTTTTTATGTGTTAAAAATGTTATTAAAAAAGTTTTAAAATTTTTAAATTAATATTATTTTTAGTATTTTTAAATGATTGTGATGTATAAAAATATTATTTTAATATATTTTAAAAAAAAATATTTTGAAAAGTAACCACAACCAAATTTCCAAACAGACTGAAATGATATTTTTTGGAAAAAAAAGATTTATTTTTTTATGATTAATATTTTTATATTTTTTGAATTATTTTGATGTGTTAATATTAAAAATATTTTAAAAAAATAAAAAATTATTATTTTAATATATTTCCGAGCAAAACACAAATTAAAAAAGAACTATTACAATATTTTCAAACACCTTTTTAATTACCCCCTTGCGAGTTTGAACACTTTTCTTAGGTTATCTACGTTTACACCCTTCTTTTTTTTTATTATAAAGATTGGAAAACACGTGAGTTATTCTTTCCATTTCAGTTTTTGCCATGACTGTTTTCCAGGGGATTTGTCATGAATTTGTTTTTTTATTTTCCAAGGATTAATAAAAATATTATAAATTGAGAAACCTACTAAAAATACCAGTAACTTACGGATACAAGAAAGATTATTTTATAAATATTTATAATGTTGTTATTACAAGTCAGTATGACTTGGTAATCTCATGGTATAACGGTAAATAAGCTCCTCTTAAAACGCTCGTTTTGAGAATAAATATCACATCTTATATTCTTCAGTCGATGACGTGTCAACGGTCGTCACATAATATCGTAATTAAAATAATATCTTCTAAATTGATTGCGAATCTCTTTTATTTCCTTTTTGATTTATTACCTTAACATGGATTATGGATTTGTTAACTAAGTTTGCACGCTTTGCATGTGATTTCTTAAGAACTTCTAGGAAACCAAGGATCTGTTTGTAAAAGTACAAGCCAGATTCCCTAAAGATTCTGTTTTTTTGACCTTATTATTATTATTATTATTAAAGATAAAATCACAAGTTAAAGGCACCAGGTATTTTTGTAATTATGAATTAGTGTAGAGGTTATATGTAAGAGTGAAAGTTTTGACATCCTTACACGACAAGACAAAAGGATTCCGCCCGTCTTTTCCGTAGCCTGCTCCAACAAAATGTATTCTGAATTTTTCTTTCTTTTTATTTATTTTATATTCGTGTTATTGAATATTTTATTAATGCCCCAAAAGAATAAAAATCGTGATGCTAGTCCCCAACTCGTGGGCTAGCTATCAAACGGCCCAAAATCCACTTCCTAGACGCATGAAGATATCCTGTAAATGACCATCTTATCCCCAGTAGGGCAGGAACCCCCACCGTTTTTGCACCAGATAATAACATAACGAGAGGGTGCGCTTTCGAAATGTTTACGATCACGTGTGTTAATATTTGCTAGTTTATTTGTAGGCGTTACACAGCGAGGTAATATTAATTTTTTAAAAAAGTAAAAATATAATATTAAGAGAATTAAAAATATTTTAATAATGTTATTAAACTTAATCAAGTGAGTTAGTAACAACCAAATGTTAACCTAGAAGCCTTGGATCTAGAGCAGCGCATGACCTAAGAGCCTGGGCTTGAAAATCATGCCGGACTCATGTATTTTTTTAAAAAAGTAAGAGAATTCACTTATAATTGTTCTAAAAACATATTTATTTTGTATTTTCATCTGTCTTTTTAACCAAATATATTTTTATATTTTTATATTTCTTTCTTCTATTTTGAGACATTAATCACACGCGTTCCTAAAATTCTATTAATTTTTTTTATTAATCTCTAATTTTAATGAAGAAATCATCTAAAAAATTGCACAAATTAAGATGGTCAAAGGGATAATAACTCTTTTACATAAATAGTATTTTCTTTTCCTACAACATAATGTATCAATTCAAAAGTTCAAAAGTTTTCTCCTATAATCATATATTTCAAATTCTCGTATATACTAATAGTTCTAATGTAGAATAAACTCTTCTTGTTATAAACTTTGGCAATTAGATCATATAACATCTCAAATTTAAAAAAGCATGAACTCTTTAAAAAAACTATCCAACACTTGGATACAAACATAAAATTAATATTTTCATCCACAATACATCCAAAAAAAGAAAGTTTATTTTTTTAAGACTTAAAATAAATCACTTAGAACTCAACTCAACATTTTTTTTGTCATTCTTTTCTCTTTGAATATAACAAATTTATAAATATAAGTTGCACAAATAAAAAAGAATTTGTAGTTAAGTTCTACTACATATGAATGGAAAATCATACTTGCATGAGGTAGTGTTTATTTTTGTAGTCCAATTATGCGTTTGAACGCCAGACCCAAGCGCCTTGGTCTGGTATGACTCAAGCACCTGGATCTCGCAACCATGTTAGACCCATGAATTCACTTATAATTGTTCTAAAAATATATTTATTATGTATTTTCATCTTTGCCCTTTTAACTAAATATATTTTTATTCTTTTGTATTTCTATCTTCTATTTTAAGACATTAACCACACGTATCCTTAAAATTCACTCAATTGTTTTTATTAATATTTAATTTTAGTGAAGAAATTATCTATAAAATTGCACAAATTAAGATAGTTAAAAGGATAGTAAGTCTTTTACATATATAGTATTTTCTTTTCCTACAATATAATGTATCAATTCAAAAGTTCAAAAGTTTTTTCTTATATCATATATTTCAAATTTTCATATATACTAATAGTTATAATGAAGAATAAACTCTCATTGTAACAAGTTTTGACAATTAGATCATGCAACATCATCTCAAATTTAAGAAAGTATGAACCATTTAAAAAATTATCCAACATTTGGATGGAAACATAAAATTAATATTTTCATCCACAAAGCATACATAAAAAGAAAGTTTATTTTTTAAGACTTGAAATAAATCACTTAAAACTCAATATTTTTTTTTTCATTCTTTCCTCTTCGAATATAACAAATTTTTAAAATAAGTTGCATAAATAAAAAAGTGTTTGCAGTTAAGTTTTATTGCATATGAATGAAAAATCTTACTTGAATGAGGTAGTGTTTGTTTTTGCAGTCCAATCATGCTTTTGAAAAAGTTTAAATTTTTTGCAACCATGCTAGACCTAAGCGCTTTAGGTCTGGCAAACATGCCTGATTTGACAAACAATAAACAAAAAGGATAATTGTGCACTTTAGTTGTCAGGAGAAAGAAAAGAAAGAAAAAAACGCAAACAATCGATCACTAGTGGCAATCCAACCATTATCTGTCTACACACGCCACACCATGTGAAAAAGGGCACGGTTGTACATCCAATTAGACGACAGATGGCTAGATTTGACCACCGGAAAGCGTCATATGCGCCTTCGATTAGTACTTAAAAGTGCATGCTCATTAAGGCTTTATATCATCATATTGCACTTAAAATATCATTAAATTCCCTAACTTAAGCATGTTTTATAATAACAAGTCTGATAATATAAGATAGCTTTAATTTATGGTAAATGCTCATTTTAAATGTAGACATATCTCACAATTCAAATGATTGATTGATGTGAGTAACTATTGAAAGTGAAAGGACAAAAGAAGGGCTAAGCTTAGAAAAGAGATGCTGGATTAAATTGGAACATCATTCAGTCATTTGATCATATCTAGAGTTGTGGACCTTGGATTGATGTTTGGTTTATTGTTCTGGAAAGTTAAGACATGGGCCTACAACTTTCATAAAGAGTGGAATACCCAAATCAGCCATTTTCAAATTCAAAGCTTGGCCACAAAAGAGAAGTCAGAATCTGTCCTGCAATCCAGCCTAAACACTGCTCAGAAGTTTACCCATAGATGGAGTTCTAGAAAGCCCAATGACGTCAAATTTGGTGGGTGAAAATATAAGACAATTTACAATAACTTTCATGGGACCCCTGCTTCAATTATGATGTTAGCAATGACATTTCATCCAGACAAGAGCTTGAGGGCTATCCATCACGTCCACCAAAAGCACTACTTAGTATTTTAACCATATCTCGAGCTATAGTGATCCAAATGCTTTGAAATGTTGCGGGTGGAAAGAGGAGATTATTGCCAACAACTTTCATGAAAAACACTTTGTCAAATTCTGATTTCAGCAATGTCATTTCATCCAGCCAAAATATTTGAGTGCTGCTGTCCACCAAGTCCACTAAATCAATAGTTGGCCACTACATCAATAATCAATTATCAAATGAATAGTTCTGAATTTTAGCCTATAAAATGAGGCATTTGTCATTCATTTAGGCATCTTGGTTTTCAGATCAAAATCGTTTTCTTGTTTTCTCTCTTTGTAATGTTCAAGTTCTATTTCATGTTATATTTTTATTAATCTCTTGTTTATGCTTTTCATTTCCTTTACTATTCTTAGTTAACTTATATCATAATTATGTTCTTATCTTATTTATTTATATTCTTATCTTATTTATTTATGTTCTTATTCTTCATTATGTCTAGCTAAGTTAATATTGTCAAGATGAAAAGTTTTCACTAATGGTGTTAGAATATGTATAATATAAACTCAACATGGACTTTAATGTTTATATCCAAGAAAGTTTGTTATTAATATGTGTTATCATTTTATCTTACTAATTCTTAATACCTTGCTTGTTAAATGATTAATCTAGATTTGTGTTGTATAACACTTGGTACAACAAATGTTTGATCCTTTATAGTCTTCGGCCGACATCGTTGTTATGAGAGGAACTTGATTTGTTGTTAACATAAGTTAGCATCATGAATTCCTGACAATATTTAAAAGTATGGTGTTACTAAAATAAGATAATTAATATGATCATGTTAAAAATTTATAATGAACTATTAAAGATAAACCATACGATTGGAATCTCCTTTGTGTGTGGTTTCCAGTTGAGTAATAAAAAGAGTTTATACTATACTTATTTCTAATACCATTAGTGGATCCTCTAACCTTGACAATTTTTTTTATCATTGTTTAATCCTCACATTAATCTCACATCTCAAAGTTCTATTTAATCCTTTGTTATATATGGATCGACCCCAGTCTTGCTGAGTTATTTATTACTTTGACACTCCTGCACTTGGGATAAGACATCAAATCTTTGATCGTGTCACCTTCTTAATGGCGCGGGTGCTGCCTACTCGCTGGGGTGTAAGGAACATGTGTCCGCAGCTTTTCAATTAAAAAATAACAAATACATCGTGAAAATATTAAAGCGCCCCTATGGTCCTCTTCATTACACAAAATACTCATGTAAAATATCAAAATACCCCCAAAGTCAAAGCTTCGTTTTTGTCTTTTCTAAAGCTAAAAGTGTTATTTGACTATACTTGGAAATTGAAAACACCTGAATACCCTTGTGGAAGAAAGCCAAAAAAACATTTATCCGCTTGTGAAAAGATGAAAAATTGAAAGTGAAATCATTATTACAATATCTACAGTGATTTCCTTACATCATTTAGCTTTTGTTATAACTAGACCGTGGGTCCTACTAAAATTGTTTTGGGTAAAAAAAAAGGTTGAGGTATTGGTAACATGTATTTCTTTAAAATTTATTTTAACTATGAATTAAATAATATTTTAATTTAACACTATGATGAAAAATATATTTTATCTACCTTAGTTAATTTAGGTTTACCAGTGAAACTCTTGAGTATAATCTTAAAAAAAATTAGAATGTCGAAGGATAAAATTAGTGAAAAACAACATTTGATTAAAAAATATAGTGAACTTTGAGTCAACCAAGCAAATCTAGATGCGCATCATTAGATTCAATAAATTTTTTAACTTAGAGATTTTTTTTCATTTAATTACATGACAATAAAGTGCATGATATTTTTTGTTGTAAATAATATTTTTTTTAAAAGTAAAAAAAAAAAAACATGACAAGCATATGGGCCAACATAGCAAAAATAGATCATTGACAATAAAAAAGTGAAATTGCATTCTTTTAAGTTCGAGTTAAATAGAAAAAAAAATCATTGATAATAAAATGTGAAATTTTTTTTTTTAAAAATTGAGGATAAAAAAGCATTAAACAAAAACAAAACAAAAAACAAATAATACCCTGGATGTCGTAGATCAACCCGTCAAACTGCTAACCAAATAATGAACTCAACTAGGTTCAATAATTTGTTTTACCAATTTTTTAAAACTAAATATAAAATAGAAGAAGACAGGAGCTTAGTCAAGCGGTCTAGGCATTAAAAAAAAAGCCCAGCAAGCTCCCCTAGGCCTATCTTATTTTTTTCTAATTTCTTAAAGGGGTGAACCATTTTTCTTAAACAAGACAATAGACAATGTGTTGCCCCCGCTTTCTATAAATTGCTGGAAAACTAGGGATTCGGTTTTTTTCCATTTAAAACTCATTCTTGACCAAAAAAACCTGGAAAACAATGTAAACACCTTAATAAACTTATTCATGGCCATCAAAAACCTAGAAAACATCCCAAAAAACCAAAATCAATTTGAACCCAAAATGATTCTCGCAGTTAGATCTACTTCCTCGGGCAAGAAAAAAAAAAAACACTTAGGTCAAACTACCTTTAGAAAATGGAACCCATTTACACAAAAATAACACCTAGGCTAGCCCATTGGCCCGTAGTACTTAAAACAAATGACCAAATAAAAAAAAAAGTATTGGTAACATGTATTTTTAAAAAATAAAAATATCTTATCCATGAATTTCAAATCAGTTATATATTAAAGGATATTTTTATCTAACATTGAGAAGGAAACACATTGAATCAATCTAGGTCATTTCAGGTTGACATGTAAAAATTGCAGGTATAATCTTAAAAAAAAACAAATTGGGAACCTAAATATCGAATTAATTTAATGTTAAAGGATAAAATTAGCAAAACAAAATGAAGTAAACTTGAGTCAACCAATCAAACTCTTAATGCAAGTAATGCATGCCATCAGATTCAATAAATTTTTTACTACATAGATTATTTTTCATTTAACAAATTTATATGACAATAAAGCGAATATGATATTTTCTAATGAAATGTTTTTTAAAAAGAAAAAAAAACATGATGGGTGCGTGGGGCTGAGATAACAAATGCAAATCATTGATAACAAATGGTGAAATAACATTTATTTTAATTTTAAGTTAATTAAAAAAACAGATCATTGATAATAAAGGGTGAAATTGCATTTTGTTTTTAAATTGAGGTACTAAAAATGCATTAAAAAAAATAAACTGGATGTTGTCACTTTACTTGTCAAACTTATGATCTGGTCATGGAACTAACAAAGTTAATTTTTTCCTATATCTAAAAAAAAAGGCCAAAGAAGTTCAGCAAAGATGACTTATAGCCTAGCACACTGGCTTTTAAAAGGAACAACCCAGGCACATGTTCCTTTAAGCCCAGACCCGCGCGTCTAGACTTGTTTTTCTTTCTCATTTAAAGGGGCAGACACCTGTCATTCGCCTCTATTTATTTTGTTTCCTTTAAAATACGAAGACGACGTGTTACCCACTAAGGCAAATAATGTGTTGTCTCCCAACCTAGATTCTGACCACCACTGTGGTGGCCGAAAAATTAGAGCTATAGGTTTTTAACCCACTAAACCTATTTTTCAACCCATTTAAAGCCAAAAATACCCAAAAATAAATCCTAGAACATGTAAAAACCGATTTAGCAACTCAATAAACCCCAAAAAAGACTCAAATCACAAAATAAAATGGAATAAATTTTCTCTTCCTCAACTTAGATATGTTTTTAGACAAATTTGAGGCTTAAAACAACCACTATAAAACTCCCCTCATCAAATATAACCTACTGAAACCAATCTCAACTATTTTGGTTGTCGAAATAGGTATAAATGATGACTTTTTCTCTCTAAACCGAGATTTGATGAGCTTCTCTCTCTTCTCTAATAAAAAATGATTTAAAAATGAGAGAAATAAACTTTGATACTAAAATTGAATTTTTAAAAACTAATTAAAGGGATTGATCACCTATAAACCAAAAAGTATGGGGGACTAAAGTAAAGTTTTTGTATGAAATTTAAAATCACCACCCATAATACCCTTCATTTTCATTTTGGTCCTCTAACTTTCAATCCAACCCTTCCAAAAAAAATGCAATTGGGAAATTTAGGCTTAAATGAGCTTAATTGTTCAAAAAAATGTTTGAGAACTAAATTGATCTTATTATAAAAATCAAGTATTTCATTCTACAATGATTTGTGAGAGAATGCATAGTAAAAATGGCTACAGTAAAAGCCCCACATGTTTTAGCTTTATACTTAATACCTAATTTGTTTTAAATAAATGTGTGAACTATTAAAATCTTAATAATTAAATAAAAATTGAAGATGTGACTAGTTTGATACTAAAATTTTGTTTATGTGTCACTTTAGTACGAAGTTGATGGTGTTATATGAATTTAAGGAATGATATAGTATTAATGATAAGAAAAATACTTTTGAAGAAAAAATTTTCTCCTTTTCTTTTTTCACTTTATAGCTTCTTGGTAAAGTTAGCTAATTTTTACATTTTTAAAAAAATTGAAAAAAGTGGGAACCCTTCTAATTTATAGGATTTATAAGTTGATTAGTTTTTTTTTAATTGGTTTTTATATTTTGTCCAAAAAGTAAAAAGAAAAAAAAGAAATATTTCCTTCCAATTATGTGCTCACCTTGTTACTTGTGCCACTTGTTTTTAATATGTAATAACTGGTGTATTATTCACTTTTAATAAGTATTCTTCAATTTTAGAAATGAAATTTAAATTTAAATGCTATTATTAACAAAAAAAACCTAAAAGAGATCAGGAAAGTACTATGGATTCATAATGCTTTTACTTAGATTCCAACGGTATTTTGGTATTTTCATGGCAGTTCTCTCCAATTTTGCGAGAAGTTTTCATCAATTTCTTCTCATGCCTTGTAAATGGACAAGAGATTTATTTCCCTCTTTTTTTCTTTGTGAACGTAGGCTCTACCACATTTCTTCTTGTTCTACCTGGCTTTTATACATCTAAAATTACATCTTTCAAATCTAAAACCTTTTATTTATGAGCAAAAATGAGAAAGGGGAGAAAGAAAATATAAACCTCTAGTTAATTTTTTTTCCAGTATTATTAAAATATTAAAAATTGAACCAAGTGATGAAATGGGTTGATAGATAAATAAATAACAACAACAACAACAACAAAATGGTGTAGTATTAAATAGGGGTGTTCAAAATAACCGATCAACCGAGAAAACCGAAGAAAAATTAACCGAAAAAACCGAAACGAAATGAAAAACCGATTAAACCGATTGTCAAAACCATAAATTTTAACAGGTCTGGTTCGGTTTCGGTTTTGAACCAAAAACCGGAACAAACCGAACCGGACCCATTAAAAACCAAAAATTACACAAATCTCTGAGTCTGAGGTATAAATAGTTAATTGTAACCTAACCCTCCTGTCTCTCACAAAAAGCCGCCGCCCCCCTGTCAATTAATTTCTAATTTTCCTTTCCCGGTTTCCCAATCTTCCTCTCAATTAATTCCCAAGCTTCCTTTCCCATTTCCCAAGCTTCCTTTCCAGTGGGTTTTTTCTAATCTTCCTTTCCCATTTCCCAATCTTCCTTTCCAGTGAGTTTTTTCTAATCTTCCTTTCCCATTTCTCAATCTTCCTTTCCAGTGGGTTTGTTGAAAGAGCTTTCAATGCAAAGGTCACATTTTTCAACTTCACATACGAAAATTGATGGCAAAGGGCAATGGAAACCATAATCTTCCTCTTTTTCTTGTTTTTATCTTTCCTCCCTTTTCATTTTTAGCTGTCTTTCTTGTGGTAAGTATTGGTGGTAATGGTTGAGATCGGTGGGACTAATGGCAATGGAAACCATGGAGGAGTTGTTTTGGATATTAAAGATAATTATCCTTCACCTAGCTCCATCAAGAAAGTTTCTGTTTTGAATTTATGTGCCTTTCATGCAAAGGGTGCTGTAAATCCATCTTCTTTCTGTGTCTGTATTTTCCTTGCCGTATGAAAAATCTGGATGATGGGATTAGGTTTCCCGGTTTTTTGCCAAAAAAACCGGATTTAACCGAACCGGACCGGTTCGGTTTGAACCGGTTTTCGGTCCGGTTCAGTTAATATTTCACAAAATTAATGTAATTCGGTTCGGTTGGTTTTTTGAGTCTAAACCGAACCGAACCGTGAACACCCCTAGTATTAAATAATCAAAGAGGGAATTTTTTTGAGGGAAATATTTATATGCGGTACTTTAAAAAATGAGCTAAGACGAGGTTTATGGTTAAATGAAAATATGTAAATAATACAAAGGCATTGTCATAAATAAATGGAACCTTGGACTTAAATATTTGCCCATATTTTTCTCCTTTTGGCTAACGACAATCAAGAGAATGGAAGGCTAGGGTTTTTTATTTTTTAATTTCTCTTTATAAAACATTAAAAAGATGTTAGTTTAGGTGGGTTAAAAAGGTTTTTGGTGGATCAAAGAAGGAAATTTAGGTGATTTAGGGGTTTTGGTACTTGAAAAAAGAGAGTTAGAAGTTAGAGAAAGGATGAGGAGAAGGTGAAGAAAGTTTGGTTTCTCTATCAAAAGTTTCCTACTTTCTTGTGTCTAGGAGGTAAGAATTACTTTATTTATAATTGGTTTTGATTTTGGCATGATTTTGAGATTAGTAATGTGAATGTATATTATGGAATGTTGAGAAAAATGAGTTAGGTTGTTGTAATAATAAGTTCGGTTTGGAATCATGTTCTTAGACATGAAAAAAAACTACTGGGTCATATGTGAATTATGGAAAAATGACAAGAAAACATAATATATATTCCCTTAGTATGGGAATTTCGACCCAGGTAATGTTAGGGAGAATGAACTTGGTTGATTTGATTGTTATAAAAATTGTGTTTAATGGTGTTATATGAGGTAATTGAAAAATAGTTATGAACTAAATTTTCATAGAAATGGAAGAAAAACTCATGCTCTTATTTAGAGTAAGTTTCAGTTAAAGAATGTGATGGGAAAGAGAGACCAAGATATTTCTTTTAAAAGATTTGGAATAAATGTTTATTTATATGTACAAAGATAAATTGAAATGGAAATGTTTTAAAAAATCATATAGGAACACATGTTTACTTTGATGAGGGGGTGTTTGGCTTGATGAACAAAAAAAATATATAAAAGTAACAGGTTATAAGGTTATAATAATCCATAATGTAAATGAAAAATGACCAATTATAGGTAGCATGATGAGCTTAAATGGGATGGAACTTTTATGGTGAATTTCTTTATGATGACCAAAAGTTTCCATTTATTATAAATGCATTATGTGATATGTTAATTGGTTAGAAGTTGTAGAATGAATTGAAAAAAAAAGGTATTTATTTCACGTATGTTAAATATATGATGTTGAGATAATTAGGATTGCTATCTTGGAATCTAGATATGATTCCTAAGTTAATGGAAATGATATTAATGAAATTAGCCTTATGATGTTAGAGGATATCGCGATAGCTAGGCCTAAAATTTGGAGGAGGTATAGGATCGTCACACACGACAGGTGGGTGCGCAACACTTGTATTAAATAGATTTTAGAAATATTATATTCAAGTTATATTTAATGTTTTTTTTTGTTCATGGCCTATTATGTAAAGATTGGAATTAAGGAAGGAATAATTATGATCTTGATTAGTCATCCATGTTATGGGGACTAATGATATTAGTTGGTCTGATATGATATTAAATGAGAAAAAAGTGTAAATGTAAAGTATTTGATTAATCATCCAGGCAATAGAGACTAATGATACTAGGTTTGATTGGTATATAGGAATTCTTGATTAGTCTTTTATGTGGTGAAGGCTATTGATATCGATTGGATCGATATCGGTATTGATTAGTCGTCTAAAAGTATGAAGACTAATGATACTAGAGTAATAGGCTATTGTATTACAAGTCTCTTTCATTCCTGTCAATAATAGTGGGATTTCTTTTATTTGCCATTTTGATATAGTCAAGTTATATTCATGTTGTAACTTTTATCTGCAATGTAATTAAATTTAATGAGTGGTAATTAACTAGACCAATAACTTTTGGAATGTATTGTCTACGATTCATTTAATAAGTATTTTATATTTTTTATGTTCAATGTTAATTTTCTTACTAAGTTATATATATTGTTTCAAATATTGAAATGTATATTTAAGTGATCAGAATGATAAAATATTGTTGAGATGTTAATATATGATCTAGGATAGTGGAACAAGTTTATATATATATATATATATATATATATGGTAAGAGAGAGAGAAAGAGACTTGCCAGAACTCTTAACAAATTCATCACCAGCTTCTCTCAAGCTAGATTTCAACCTCCCTAATTCTCCAGTAAAAAGAATCACACAATTTTAAAAAACAACAGCAGCTCAACAAATGGTTGAAAGAATACCCTCCCAAGACCACGACAGCTCCACAAATGGCTGGAAGAATACCCTCCCCAGACCACGGCAGCACACATGACCGTGCAAGTCAGGAATACCTCCAAAAGCCACACACCCATCAATACGTCCAAAAGCAACACACACCCACCATCCTCCCGACATCCCAAGAGATTTTTTTTAAATCTAAACCAACTCCCAAGACAATTGGCATCTCATGGATGCTATAAGCTGTTAAATAATAATTTGAATAGGAGAGGCAAACTACTAAAAAAGGCTCCTTATTGTGAGCAAGTTGGTTTGTGTTTTTTTTTTTAATTTGTACGCATCTCAATTAATTTCATGGATCCTGAAATTAACGATCATGTAAGTCTCCAATGGCCCTGAGAGGACTCGAACTTATGACCATTGAGGAGCAAACCCAAGACTTGATCAGTTGAGTTACTCCTTAGGGTTAGTTGCTTTGTGTTCTTCTTTTTATACATGTGAGCGTTTTATAGTACGGTTTAAGGTTGTTTGGTTCGATTTAATCAATTTCAGATCAATAAAAACAAAACCAAATTAAAATGGATTTTTTTTAGGTTTTTTAATTAGTTAATTTAGTGTTCTCAGTTTTTCTCATTCTTGTTAAAGAATAAAGCTTTATGAGCTTTAAGTTAGTGTGCAATACTATGATACTTATTGCTTTTTGAAATGTCCTTCATAAAAAAATATTTTTTTATGAAGATATTTTTGATATATTAAAAACTATAAAAAAATTAATTTAAAATTAAAAAAATTAAAAAAGCGGGGTGTGACCACATGGAAAGGTTCTCTGTTTGTTTTTGCGTTTTAAAAACGCTTTTGAAAAAATTTAAAATTTAAATTTTTTTTATTTTTTATTTGTTTTAAATTAATATTTTTTGGTATTTTGAGATCATTTTAATACGCTGATATCAAAAATAATTTTTAAAAAATAAAAAAATATTAATTTAATATATCTCAAAATAAAAAATACTTTAAAATATATCCGCAATCATACTCTTATTAAATGATAAAATTAGACGAAATTAAAAGAAGGAAGCGGCGGCCGCACCAAAAACTGTAGACATTGCGGCTGCATACAAGAAAAAGAAAATATTGTTTGTCGTTATCTTTGATGTTGTTTGAAGTATCAGTTTGATTGCTACCTTAGGTCCTTCCTTTTATAGTTCTATTTATTTTTTTCCCAAATCATTTAATTTATATTTTAAAAAAGTATTTTTCATGAGGAGACTCCGTCTTTTCACTTGATTGCACAACTCTAAAAAAGATGAAGGATCTGTTTGAATAAATTGAAGATCTGATATGGGGAGAGGGTTCTCTAAATTTTAATTCCGTCGCGACCCTATACAAGGATCTATCTATCTAAGGGGAGGCAAAGTCCCCTTCCGACTACTCTCTCTCTCTCTCTCTCTCTCTCTCTCTCTCAAAATGCCTTCTTCATATCTTCTCCAATCTCCCAGCTTCTCCACCAATCTCAAGCTTCCCTCAAAACCCAGAACTCCCACACCAACCCCTTGTTCTCTCTCCGTCAAAGCCTCCTCCTCCTCCTCCTCCTCGAACAATACCCCCGCCAGCACCTCAAGCAAAGGGAACAACATTCGCGACGAAGCCCGCCGCCAATACCTCACAAACCCACCACAAAACCAGAACTTCTCCGCCAAATACGTCCCTTTCAACGCTGACCCTGCCACCAACACAGAGTCCTACTCCCTCGACGAGATCGTCTACCGATCCCAGTCTGGCGGCCTCCTCGATGTCCAACACGACATCTCCGCCCTCAAAGCCTTTCCTGGCTCCTACTGGCGTGCCCTCTTCGACTCTCGCGTTGGCAAGACCACTTGGCCTTATGGTTCCGGTGTGTGGTCCAAGAAAGAATGGGTCTTGCCTGAGATTTCTAGTGATGATATTGTCAGTGCCTTTGAGGGCAACTCTAATCTCTTCTGGGCTGAAAGGCTTGGTAAACACTTCCTTGAGATGAATGAGTTGTGGGTTAAACATTGTGGGATTAGCCATACAGGGAGTTTTAAAGATCTGGGCATGACTGTTCTTGTTAGTCAGGTTAATAGATTGAGAAAAATGAACAAACCTGTTTTTGGTGTTGGCTGTGCTTCAACAGGCGACACCTCTGCTGCTTTGTCTGCTTATTGTGCTTCTGCTGGTATTCCTTCTATTGTATTTTTGCCTGCTAATAAGATCTCTATTGCCCAGCTCGTGCAGCCCATTGCCAATGGCGCTTTTGTTCTGAGTGTTGATACTGATTTTGATGGCTGTATGCAGTTGATAAGAGAGGTTACGTCTGAGTTGCCTATTTATTTAGCCAATTCGCTAAATAGTCTGAGGATAGAAGGGCAGAAAACTGCTGCCATAGAGATTTTGCAGCAGTTTGATTGGGAAGTGCCCGACTGGGTTATTATTCCTGGTGGGAATTTGGGGAATATCTATGCTTTTTATAAAGGGTTTCATATGTGCAAAGAGTTGGGGCTTGTGGATAAGATTCCAAGGCTTGTTTGTGCACAGGCCGCGAATGCCAATCCTCTCTACTTGTATTATAAGTCAGGGTGGAAGGAATTTAAAGCTGTGAAAGCCAGTGGTACATTTGCATCTGCTATTCAGATTGGCGATCCTGTTTCAATTGATAGAGCTGTTTATGCGCTGAAACAATCGAATGGGATTGTCGAGGAGGCTACCGAGGAGGAGTTAATGGATGCAATGGCGCAAGCGGATTCGACGGGGATGTTTATATGCCCGCATACAGGAGTGGCATTGACGGCTTTGATGAAGCTTAGGAAGAGTGGGGTTATAGGTCCAACTGATCGGACAGTGGTGGTTAGTACTGCCCATGGGCTTAAGTTCACTCAAAGTAAGATTGATTATCACTCGAATAATATTAAGGAAATGGCTTGTAGGTTTGCTAACCCGCCTGTGAGTGTTAAGGCTGATTTTGGTTCTGTTATGGATGTTTTGAAGAAGTATTTGAGTAAAACACCAAAGTAGTAGGCAGATTATGAGCACTGCAAGTTTTGCTTATGTAACTCTAGCGTATTGTTGTCTCGGCATAGGCATTGGTATTGCCGCTTTTATGATTTCTGCCATTGGATGCTTCATGTTAGGATTTTGATTGTCTAATGTGTAGCCTTTCATAGAGCTAAATCATATGGAAGACCGCATTACCATTTTTTAATAAAGACATTATCGTTTGAATTAATGCAAGTTTTGATGGTCATTTTGGCTTCAGGCGTTACTTTCTGTCTATATGTGTCTGGCTTCCTTATTTTTTACTGTATTGTTAGTAGAAAACTTTGTCTGTTTAAAAATTTAAACGTATATAGTTGAGTTTTAGTCTGTTTTGTTAAATTGCCACATATCAAAACAGCCTTGAAGCCATGACTTTAATATTCTGCTAATATCTTCTGTTTGCTTTGGAATCAAGTTAGTGTCCTTATTTTCTAGGTCTTTGATCTCGAAATTATTCCAAGTAGCAGCTGTATTCACCGCCTATCTCATGAGAGCTGTGCCAGGAAATTGCTCTCCCGTGCATTGTCTTCTGAGTGAGATTACTAACTAGTTATCTAAGTGGCTTCATAAAAAACTCTGATGGAGATTGCAAACTGATTATCTAAGTAGCTTAATAAAACTGTTAATTTTTTTTTAGCCATCGGTTATTTTACTTGGAGGTTAAGGGATAGACTTTCAGTGTATTAACCTTCGACATTCTCAGTCATAAACTGTATGGCAGAGATGCATACCAGAAATGTGCAGTTGCTTGCAGGTTGCTTCAGTTACAGAAAAGCAACTTCTGATAGACTGATGCTCTGTTGTGAACGTTATTGTTAACCGGAAGGTATGGAATCTGTGGTCTGAATATTGCTGGTAAGTGATATCAATCTTCGAAATGAAGGGACCACATTTTGCATTCAAGTTTTAGAACAAATTGTTATTTCTGGGCGGCAAGTTCCTTTCATTTTTTTGGTAGTAAACAGAAGGGTCAATGCATCAAGATGCATTGATTCTAGACTAATAAGCAAGTTTATTATTTACAACAAACAAGCAAAAATGGGTTTTCCGTTCCAGCTGGAGAGGCTTGTTGCTTCAGGCACAGGGATGAACTGCATGAGCAGTGTTGATTATTTTGGTAATCTGGTTTGTTATGTCATGATTTTCGGCATTTTAGACTTGCAAGGGAAAGCTAGTCAGGTTGCACTCACTTGGCCAAATTGGGGTAGACTACACCAAAACTTCCAAGTATATTCTATTTCATTATCAGTGTAGTTTTGTTGATTATGTGCTCACCTTTTTATTTATTGATAATTAATCATGAAACCTGCAAGGCAAGAAGCGAAGTAGTTAACATAACAAGCGAAGCTAATCAAGATTAGTTTTGAAGGATTTGGCTATTAATTTACTACGATGCAGACCTTTTTCCTTTGCCCTTACTCAGGATTTTATGAAGCTGAACGCATCTATACATCTATAATGCACAGCAGGTTTAGAGAGTGCATGTTCTTCTGTCAATATGTTCTCCTCCTGCTGTAGCTTTAACCAAACTCTCAAGTCCAACGCATCTAGCAGGGCCATCATGGCAAAAAGGGGGGAAACAGTACATTTCCATCTGAGTATTGTCACAGCAAAGAGCAAAAGATGTTGAAAGAAAATTACCTGCAAAACTCCTTTCCTGATGTTCAATTATTGAACAAGATTACATGATAAACCTTCGGATCGCACACAGAATATGATTTCAGGTCTCTTGGGTCATCTTCACCTACTTTTTAACTAGGGAGAAATTATCCAGTCTGTCCTTAGACAATGAGATGAGTTTCCAATCTGTCCTTATCTTACTCCCTCTCCCAGTTACCCAGGAGAGTTTTGGCTAAAACAAAGGAGCAGAAACAGAACATAGAGCAGTTCAAAAGCTAAACAAGATTACCAAAGTTTGCCATCCGTAATCATTATGATCTTCACCTCAAACCTGATCTTTCAGTCTGCCCTTTTTCAGGCACAACATGTGTAGAATCATTAAACCCAATATGTTTATCGTCTTAAATGCTCTTGAATTCAATATCCATGGAGTCTCGTTCATTGCCTCTCAGAACCAAGTAAGTAATTCTTGCTTGATTATAGTATCTAAGATGTCATTTAGATTTGGCACAAGGCTTTCTTGATACCATATTCGGTTCTTGATCCGTATGCAGCAGCAGTATCGTCCATGTGATGTTGTTTTGGATGAAGATGATGAGAGATTTGTAGTGGTCTTCGAAGAAACACTTGATGTTGGCGATGGAATGCTAAGGATTGGCTTTTCTGGAATTCTTAATGAGCATTTGAGGGTTCTCTACAGATGGTACTCTTTTTGTGTCTATTCTGTTTTGGATAAACTTATAAATAAAGAGGAACGTTTCACGGTTTGATATTTGATCTTAATAGCAGTACTTACATGGATGGAGAAGAGAAGAAGAATATGGCGATACTCAGTTGAACGCAAGGAGGTGCTTTCTGTGCTGGGATGAACCTGTTCCTTCTTATAAGTGAAAACTGTAACCTTTTCTTGTACTTTTTCAAACAAGGCTGTTGACTTCGCGTGCATTTGTGCAAAAAGATTATTATTGTATACTGGTAATGTGATGCATTTTCCCCTGCTTCTGTCTATGTTGCATATCTGATATTGATCTGGCATTGTTAAACTTGCCGAGCAGGCAAACTTCTAAGAAACCATAGACGTGCCTTTAGAGTTGACAGCTTTGTCTAATATGCCAATCATCGATGAAAAGCTTAATGGGAATGTCAAGACTGTTTATTTCGAGGAATCTCCTCTCCTCTCATTATTATTGTTTTGTTTTCAAAAACACTTTGAATGTCACAGCCTTATATGTCTTTGAATGGGTCATGCAGGGGTCGAGGTTCGTGTGTACTGTGTCCTCTGGTTCAGAGTAATAAAGAGGAATGTTCTTGAAGTATTGCTGTCAAGGCACTTGATTTATTTACTGAGTTAGTGATTTGCTTTCTGTTAGTGGTTGTGGGGAAATTCTGTGTTATTCGTTTGATTGTACAAACAACACACGTAGTGCATCAATAACCTGTTCAACAGAAAGGAACTCGAATTAAGAAGAAAAAAACATTTCAGTGAGTTAGGAATTTGTTTCTGTTCCGGGGAAGGTGAGCTTTATGCTATTTTCTAACATCAACCCCCTGATAGGAACTCAGCTTCTGAAAGCTATAAAAATGATCCCATTGTAGACAATGCTTCAAACACTTGAACACCCGATAGAGGATCAAAGATAGATGCCTTTTCAGGTAATCTGGTGATGGAGTTTATCCAGGTACTTCTCAATGCCTTGCCCACTTCCTGAGCGGTGAATGGTTGCTGTCTCTGAATTTTCTGGTGGAGCTATGGAGAGTTATGGTCTAGTAATCTATCGTGAAAACGAGTTGCTTCATGATGTGTTTTGCAGCCTGCAGCTGCTAGAAAGCAGAGAGCAAGTTTATCACTTGCTCTTAGCATCGTTTTTTGTCTAGTAATCTATCGTGAAAACGAGTTACTTCATGATGTTTTGCAGCCTACAGCTGCTAGAAAGCAGAGAGCAAGTTTATCGCTTGCTCTTAGCATCGTTTCTTCTTCTTCTTCTTCTTCTTTCTGGAGAGTTTGTGATTCACCCACGATACCATTTTCACTGGAACCTTGCTTCCATTGCTTCCAAGGAAATGGAAGTTTTATTCTCCTTTTTATATTTCCTCGTCATAAAGCTCCCACGTTTGTAAGGTGAAAGAAAATATATAGGGTATGTATGTATGATTTCAGGAAATAAAAATTGAACAGTGTTAATTTAAGAAAAACATCTGTGTAATATGATTCAATGATTTTGAGGAGAAAAAAAAAAAAGATCACGATGATGAAATCATTTCCTAATTGGCAAGGAATATTACAATATTAATTTTAAGAAACATAATTATTAAACTAAAGATAAATATTCAAATAATAAGATAAAACAATACTATAAAATAATTCAGATTAATACAAAGAAATATTTCAGTCCAAAAATAATCTGTAATTAAATACTTTAGCTCTCATTTCCTTGTGTGGTTAGGATAGATAAAGAATCATTATAAAAAAAAGAATTTAAAATATTAAAGAGTCATTATCATAGTTAGAAACTACATCATTATTTATTTAAGATCCTTATAAAATTATGAAACTCACAGGAACAATGAATTGAATATCCTTACATTATAAAAAAAGCAACAAATAACAAAATTTATATTGCATCTGCTAACATGCATGCAAGATATTTCTAGAATTCGATTGACTTGGAATTTGAACCCAATATAGAAAAATATATTTAAAAATTTTTGATAAAATTTCAGTCCGATTGAACAGTCAGGTTGCAGATAACATTATACTTAAATCCAACTTTGTTTCCTGGATTGTATGAAGAAAACAAGAAAGAAGTTCCCTTTAAGAAGTAATCACAGAACTAGCTTCCAAGGTATGATACCTAATTCAATGTAAAAAGGTGCCCTAATAAAGTTACTTGTGTGTGACATACTTTTGGATATCTGTCATGACAGCTCCATTAATCAATAAACTATATATATATAAAAACCCCTACACTTCCCTTTCCCTGTGTCATAACATTATGTTAAAAGCAAATTAAATGGGTCTGAAGAGCATATAAATTAATGAGATCATAGTTTCCCATCATGCATCTATGTTCTTCGCCACTTTATATTGTCATGGCTGATAGAGAGATACCAGCCACTCAGCCAGCCATGATTCCAAGTACATGAACCTCTCTCCTTTGCCTGACTATATATATATATATATATATATATATATATATATATATATATATATATATTTCGCACTGCACAGTACACCACCGTATGTATATCCATTCCAATACCTCCACCCTGTCAAGAGCAAATCCTGGCACCATTCATTCATTGCGTGCCAAGACCAAGAATCGCAGCTAAACTCACTTCCATCCCAAATCCTCGCACCATCTTCTTTTAAGATAATAAGGTGCAACCTTGGTGAAAAGCATCAAAACAATTATTTTCAGTGTACAATCTCCTTTTCAAATGGACAGTAGGAAATGATCAGAAGTCGTAGCGTAGAGCATATTTTTAAAACCCGGCCCGACGGGTCGATTCGAAACTGGAACCGGGCTGAGTTTATAAAAAAATAAAGATAGTTAAAAACCCGACTGATCAAGTGAGTTGACCCGGTGACCCAGCAAGATCCAGTTACAACTCGTTGATTATTTTTTTACATTTACTAAAATAATATCATTTTGATTTAAAAATAAATAAAACCCGAGTCTTAAACTGGATTGGTCACGGAGCCGAGTTTAAAAATACAGCGTGGAGAGTTCCACACAGAAATAAAAATCATCAACAACAACCATGAACAATAATGCATTGACTACAATTGTTTTGTCCACCACTACTATACATGCCTCCTGCAATGCAAGAAGACGGGACAGTTCTTGGATTTAAGTCATGTCTTCTTCTTCTTCTTCTTCTTCTTGAGCAGCACAAGAATTCACGTAATTAAAGAAAAAAATAATAATTAATTCATTCCATGTTCTCATGTATTCATTCCTGTATGTATAATAAAATTTCACCTAAAATGACAGGACAGCCCAAACCAACATACATACATACATCCTCGCCAAATATTAAACAAAATTATATAAAAAAATCAATCAAATCTCCAAAAATAAAAAGAAAAACAAATCAGAAGCCTTCTTCTAGCTTGTGCTTGTGCCTGTGCTTGTGCTGGCTTCCGGACCAAGATTTGACCTTCTGTTGGCAGAATTCACCTTCTCTAACGTCAAACCAGCTCTAAACCTCGCTATGAAATTATCAGCCTTGGTGTTCACGTCAGGACTTGGACAAAACAATGCCGTTGCTGCTGAATCTGATCCACTTGCTGCTGCCACTGGACTTGACTGATCCTTCTCTGATGATGCATCCTCAATGCTATCCAAATCCGGTGATCCACTCCTCGAACTGTTGAAACTCCCTACTCTAACATAGTCACCATCATGAACAAATTTCCATGCTGGCATTTTGAATGGCGGCGGCGGAGGCGGCGGCGGTAGTGGAATCAAACGTGAAGCATTCCCTCTCTCCACATTCTCTTCCACGCTATGGAAACGACGTGTCTTGGCTGGTTCTGGAGGTTTATCAGATGTCAATGGTGCTACTTGGACCTTGGTTCTTGACGTAACCTTTTGGGAGACCACCTTTGATACACGTGTGACTGGTGGTGGAGGTGGCGGCGGGGGAACTGGATGGAGTTTTTTGGTTTTGCCTTTCTTTGAGAACAAATTTTGAAGAAAATGAGGTGGTGGGGGTGGAGGCGGGGGTGGCGGTATCAAAGGTAGAGTACTAGTTGGGGTAGGTTGAGGATTGAAGAAGCTATCAAGATTTTCAACGCTCTTTTGTCTCTGCTTCTTTTTCTTTCTTCTTAGTGAAATCAAGAAATCTTTGCCTCTCCTTTTCTCGTTCTTGCTGAATATAGGTGGTGGTGGTGGTGGTGGTGGAGGAGGAGGAGGCGGCGGAGATGGTGGCGGGATATTGTAGAAGTTTTCAAGGACTTTCTCCTCATGATCGGTTCTTTTTTCATATCCAAGATCTTGATATGTTCTCTTCACCTTTCTCCTCACAAGCTTAGGAGGCGGAGATGGTGGCAATGGAGGTGATGATGATGGATGTGGTGGAGGAAATGGAGGTGGCGATGATGGATATGAAACTTCCTTTTGATTTATCACAAAGGTATCAACGTCTATATCTTTAACACCAACACCCTCTTCTTGTTTTTTAGTTTCCTCGACTTGCTGCGGATAATGATGATGAATCTGATCACTTGAGGTTGAAAACCTGTAGTTATTCAGGTGGGTATCATCATAAAATCTCCACCGTTCCAAAGATTCTTGACGAAGATCTGGATACGAACTGAAACTCCTCAGTCTGTTCAATGTGTTATAGCTCACAGTTCGATCCTGATGCTCAAACCATCTATGTGAAGGAGTACTTGACGGATGTGATGGTTTTTGTACATTTGATAGGCTTTGATCTTCGTAATAACTCGTGTTTTCATTATCGCCGCCGCTGCCGCTGCCGCTGCCGCTGCTGCCGCTGCTGCCGCTGCTGTTGTTGCTGCTAAGAAATCCACAGACAATAGCAAAGAGGACCAGAACCAAGTTGAGTGAGTCCCAACTTTTCTTGATCGACTGTGGTCTCAAAATTTGAGATGTCAAAGAGCCAATTGAAGAAACAACAACAAGGACAAAAGCGAGAGCTACAACTAGTAATATTACGAGAAATACACCAGAATTTAGGAAGATAGAGGAGGTTTGACGGCGGAGGCCGCGGGAACGGTGGCGAGTGTTGGTGGCTTGAAGCCAGAATAGCGGCATGTCTTCCTCTTCGTCCATTATTTGAGGATTGGTTTTGTGTTTTGGTTCTCCTTTTGAGAGTTCGCAGAAAGAGAGAGGGGAAGAACTTTTCTTGGACAGCTTTTAGCTTTGCTTTTGGGAATGCGATAGCTTTTATGTTGTTTGCTTGATCGGAGTTTTTCTTGATATTATAAGCTTTGCTTGCTTCAATGGCTTCAGAGAGGGGAAAAGAAGAAAAAGGAAGAGGTAGTTTGAGTATAGTCTTAAAAATAAGGAGTGATCATGACATTTATAAAAAAGAGGGAATCAAACCCTTCATATGCTATAAGCAATTTTGACCCGACAGAAATTAGGTTAACACGATTAAATATTAAATATTAAATATTAAATATTTAGGGAATTGATTAAATTAAATTTAAACCTAGTTAGAGTTAGATCAACATAAAAAAAATAAACTAATAAAAATATAATTCCATGCAAGAAGCGAAAGTAAAAATATACCCACACCACATGCTTGCTGTCATCGTAAAGCCACAGCATAGACGTCAGCACACCACCTCTAAATATACAGTAGCATACACATGGTATTAGGATTTAGGGGTTCTTTTTCTTAACACCGCAGGAAGTCCTCTCTCTCTCTCTCTCTCTCTCTCTCTCTCTCTCTCTCTCTCTCTCTCTCTCTCTCTCTCTCTCTCTCTCTCTCTATATATATATATATATATATATATATATATATATATAATGGCAATCCCAATAGCAAAACACTTCAATATAAAAAGATTATATTAAGAAATACATAATAAAAAAAAAGAAATCCATATTTGTACCCTCAATATCAATCTAACTTCTCAAATTTTAATTTCTTGCAAACAATAAAATGAATTTCATTTTTTCATAAAATTTACACAAAGAGAATATAATATGATTATTAATAAGTGTCAAATAATAATATAAATCAATATCTTAAAACTTCACCCAACAGCTTAAGCTTTTGGGTTGAATTGGTTCTTTGACATGGTATCAAAGTATTGATGACCAAGCGGTCACGAGTTCTAATCTCATCATCTTTATTTATTTGATAAAAATTAAGTACAAGATAAAATAAATTTGTACAAGAAATCCATATTTGTACCCTCACTATCAATCTAACTTTCTCAAATTTTAATTTCTTCCAACAATAAAATGAATTTCTTTTTTCACAAAATTTACACAAAAGAGAATATAATATGATTATTAATAAGTGTTAGAGAATAATATAAATCATATCCTGAACTTTACCTAATAATTTAAACTTTTGGGTTGAATAGGTTCTTTGATATAGTATCAGAGTATTGATGACCAAGCGGTCACGAGTTCGAATCTCACCATACTTATTTATTTGATAAAAATTAAGTATAAGGTAAAGTGGATTTATACAAGTTCCAAGCTTAAAGAGCTTTCACTTGAGGGGTTGTGTTAAAAAATAATATAAATTTTTAAATTGAATTGATTTTTTTTATATATAATAAACGGCACGTTTTAATTAATTAATTTGAAAAATGAATTACCACCGAAGTAGTAATAATATGGGCGAAGGTCACACGCGTCAAGTCTAGGCTGGTAATGAGAATAGCTTGGAATGACTTTATTATTATTATTATTATATAATTAGAAAATTAGAATCATCACAAGGCGTGAAAACCGCGTTTTGATTTCTGTCTCTATCAACTTTCTGTTCCTTTCTTTTGCTGCAAGCATTCCAGCTCATGTAAACCGCGTGTCCTGGCATTCGGGTTGGGGTCAAGATTTGACACAGCTCATTTCAGAGTGTATTTCTTAAAATTGCTTGCATCAAGAATTTCTACCTCCGTTTGAATGAAAATTGTAGTTGGAAAAAAAAAAGAAATTAAGAATAGATTTTTTGCATAGAGAAAAATAGATTTTTTGTGTTCTTGAAACGCAGAATAAATTCTTATGAATTTTATAAACTAATTATTAAATCTAAAAATATCAATAAATTAATTTTCTTGAATTTTTATATTTAAAATAAAATTATATTTTTTTTAAAAAAAATAAAGATTTTGTTGTTTTTGTGGAGTGAAACTGGTTTTATTTAATGTTAAAAAACACTTCACATGCAAATCACAATTTTAAATATTAAATATGCGAAGATAAAAAAATTGTAGAGAAATCAAAACTAATTGCAAGACGATCTTTTAAAAGTTTAAAAATTTATTAAAATTAGACTAAGATCATGTTTGGCAAAACATAAAAATAAATTTTTATTAAATTTATTTTTAACTATGATATGAATTCAAGATGAATTATCAACTCATAATAATCACAACTTAAAAATAAATAAAAAAATTTGTAATTCAATATAAATAATCAAATATTCCTCATGATTGGGTGTTGTTGATTGATTTTTTCTTTGTTTTTTTTTTTTGGGAGGTTAGTGAGGAGTGGAGGTTTAACCAAATAAGTTGAAAATGGATGTCGTAGCCGCATTCCTTAATTAGCCGTTGCTTTGAACGCGTCTAAGGTCGTTAGTTCAAGTTAAAGGTCGTGATTGGTATTCTCTTTTAAATGTTTTTTTAAAAAATTTTAAATTTTTTATTTTAAATTAATATTTTATTAATATTTTAATATTATTTTAATATATTGATATAAAAAATAATTTTTTAAAAATAAAAAAAATATTATTTTAATATATTTTAAAATAAAAAACACTTTAAAAACAATTTTTTTTATTTTATTATTATGAATACAAATCCACCTATACATCACCTTCCCAGATCGATCCCAGCTTTATTATCTACACACACGCACGCACACGCACTCTTTTTCTTTGACGACAAGGAATTAAAGTTAATCAATGCAAGTAAGTAGTAAGTTTCTTCCCCTTCTCTACAAAAACAAGAAAAAACGTGGCCTGCCCCTTGTTTTCCAAGACAAACAAGAAGCCTTCCCTCCCTCACATCTGCCACTCTTCCATACCCGTACGTGAGCAACAGCGGTAGCGGTAGTTTACTCTTGAGCAGCAGGAGCCTACTTCTCCTTCAGCACCGTGAGTCAGCAGTAACCTCTCTGCTAGCAACGGCCAGTCCCTCCATAGCAGCAGTACTACTACTGTAGCCATAAATTCCTAGCTACATCAGCATCAGCTACTTCTCCACAACCTCGATAGCACCGTGATCTCAGTTCAGTTTCCAGCTCTGCACCAGCTACATCTCCACGCTGCAGCTCATGATCAACACATCCCCTTAGCAATAGGAAGAACCACCAGCAGCAGCGAACCTCTCTGCACCAGCAACGTGAGCAGCTCCGGAGCAACAGTGGAAGACATTCTTCATCAGCAACCACTGGTTCCACCGTGACTTGTTGTAGTCCAGCAGCTCCCTTCAAGTAACAGTATAAGCAGATCGTGCAACAGCAGCAGCGTCACTCAACTTCTCCTGACACCAGTGGTGGAAGCTCCTCCTTCCAGCAGCGTCATCTTCTCTGTACCGTGAGCAAGCAGCAGGAGGAGGTTTGCCTTGTCAGCCTTCAGCGCCTTTCATCCCCTCTGCACCGGGAGCAGCAATGGAGAATCTTTTTCATCAGCAGCAACTCTTTCCTCAGCTTTGCAAAAGCAGCATTGTGAACAGCTAGCAACAGAAGATTTAATAAAATAAAAACAGCAGAGGCTTCTCTTCTCAATCACAGCAGCAGAAGTTAAGGAAACACAGGAGAAACAGAAAGAGAAGAAAAGGAAAAGGAGACTGGTTAAGTGTTTGATAAAAGCAAGTTTGTCAATTTTGTTTTGGTAGGTGTTTTGTTTTTTTAATTGGAATGGAATGTTTCAGTTTCGGAGTATTTCGACGTATCGTTTCGATATATATATATATATATATATATATATATATATATATATATATATATATATAAAACAAACATAATTCAAATTCAAAATAAATTAATTATAAATTATGCAATACAAACACAATACCAAACAAATATAATTTTAAAATTTAAAATATTTCTAAATAGTCAAGATTAAATAGATCTTTTACTTAAAGTAATTCAACTTAAATAAAATATCAAAATATTATGAAAGTAAAATGTTTTAACATAAATATTTTAAATATAAAGTTAGGTCAATGTTATCAAGGCTAATGGAATCTAAAGCATCTCTTGTTTTGCTCAAATTCCTTCAAAGTATAAAATGAAAAAAACAACATGAATATAAACCATATATATTAGTGATAAATTTAATTTTAAAAAATTAATATCATTGTTAATGAAAATAATAATAATAATTTTCAATATTATTATCAATATCATTGTTATTGAAAATAGTAATGAAAAAGAGTTTTTTATAATTGGGTGGTTTAATTAATTAAATTGAACAAGGTTCAATTTGATTCAAAGGCTTTTCAAGAGCGGAACGGAACATGTGGAATGAAACTAGAACGTTCCGGGCAGAATTTAGCCGAAAAATCCGGAACGGACCGAGATTTAAAATGAGATGAAATTTGTTCCGTTTTGTTCCGTTTTTTGAATTGGTATGGAATGTTTCGGCCATTCCGGACGAAACGGAATGGAATTGACAACCTTGGTTCAAAGCAAGACACACCATCCCTACTAATATTGGTATAACTCTCTTATGTTCCTTAAAAATTCTAAATTTGTTGTGATTTGTTTGCTACGTGTTCATGGTTTATGGGCACGAGCTTTGATCTTTTGAGCAGTGTTTTAAGACCCGGCCTGGCCCGGCGGGTCGACCCGGGTCTGTGGCCGGGCCGGGTCTAAGCAAAAAATAGGCTGAGAATTGGCCCGGTCAAACTCGGTCGACCCGGAGGGTCGACCCGGGACCCGGGACCCGGTCGGCCCGGCCAAACCCGGCTGAGACCCGGGTTTATTTTTTTTTATATCCTCATGCCCGAAACGACAAGAGCAGAGGGACGAATGCATTGCAGAGCAGCAGAAGTGAGAAGAAGACCTAATTAATTTTAAGAAATTGCCAAACCCATTTCACTCTCAGTCGCAAAGAAGAGCAGATGAGCAGAAGACTCTTGAATCCTTGATCGCCATTTCAATTCTGAGCATAAGGTTAGATGAGTTTTTACTTGTTTCTTTCTTCTTTCGCCTTTCGCTATCCTCTGTTTCATCTTCTTCCCTCTGTTGAACTTGCAGGAGAGTATAACAGTGACATCGATTCTTCCCTCTGTTGACCCATCGGTTCTTCCCTCTGTTGACCCATCGGTTCTTCCCTCTGTTGACCCATCGGTTCTTCCCATCGATTGACCCATCGATTCTTCCCACAGGTATGTATCTCATTTTCTCTGTTCTTTTATTTTTCCGCGACTTCAAATGGTCAAATACATGTTCGTTTGCTTTGAATATTGTTGTGAATATTGCTGTGAAATGTGAATATTCCGTTCGTTAATTTTTGTAGCTGTGAATATTCTGCAAGTAGCTGTTAATATTGTTGTTAATTTGTTGCTTTCCTTGTTCGTTTACTTCTGCTTAAGTTGATATTGGCTGTCCCTGTTCGTTTGCTTCTGCTTCTGTTAATGCTTAAGTTGAATCAGAATTTGAGACTATCCCCATGTTAATCTGCTCACTGAAAAAGAACTGGCACTTTTATTTTTTATTTTATGGATGGTGTTGGCCATTTCAGTTTTCTGTGATGTTGATATAATGGATTAGTTATTGTTGAACTGCAGTTGTGAGAATTTGGGTGGGTTGACCGTTTAACTGAATTTGTGAGAATTAGTTATTAGTTATTGTTGAACTGAAAGTGTCTGTGAACTGAAGTTATTGAACTTGTTGAGTTCTAAGATAAGACAGGATGAAGTATTGTGTGCAGTAGCATGAAATCAGAATTTTGTTATAGAAATGAATTGAAACTTTAATTATGGTAGTAATTAGTAATCTGGTTGAAAGAATTTTCCAGTGATATCTGTTGCGATGTCGCGGTCGCACAAATTAATTACCCTAGCTTCAAGCACAACACACAAGATAGTATAGAGCAAGCAAGGGGTCGATCCCACGAGGAAGATTCAAGTCAGATTTTTATGCTAGATGATATGCAATTTAGGGGGGGTTTGGACGTTATCTATGCTAAAGCAAAAGAAAACAGAAAACTATCAAACAAAATTTAATAAAATCAGAAAATTATCAAGAGAACAAACCTTGGTTGCAAGTACATATCCACCTATAGAAATCAGAACTGATCATGGAAACGAAACATCAATTTATATTCTGAATATTTATCTCTTTTTAACATTGGTTAATTAACGGATCCGCCGTATAACTAACCCTAACCATCAAACAACCACAGTGTCCGCACTAGAAATTTAATTCAATAAAAGCCTTAAGAACTAGATAAGTTGATTAATCAAGAAAACATAACTGTCCGTAGTCTATGTTTGATTTGATTGAATGTTCTCCCTAAGATTAATAACGTAGATCCGTCACAATTATTAAACTCAGTTGCTTCACAAGTTCATATACCACAACTCCGGTTTTGATATCAAACTTAGCAATAGATTGTCTACAATAATAACTTAGAGTCTGCTCTAGCAATTAAAATAAACAATCATAGGAAAAATAAGCATAGGAGAACAAACATATTCATCATATAAACTGAAAAGAAAAGGTAAAATAAATCTCACAGTTCTTGAAATCCGAAGGTTTTCGTGTCATTGCAACCAAGAAAAAGTGTTTAGCCTTACATGTTTGTTGAACAACTAATAAAAAAAAAAGGAAGAATGCATAATTTAGGGTTTCTTAGAGGAAGATGGCGTTTTTCTCTTCTTGGCTGGCTGCCCCCCTTCTCTTCTCTCATTCTTTTTATATCCTAGGAAACCCGAGGTCTCTATTTTACAAAATAGTCCTTCATTAAGTAGACTGTTTACATTTAAGTACTTCAATAACTATTTTCCTAAAAAAGGAGAAATAGCCTTGCATGAAATCTTCAAGCTTTGACTTAGAGGAGCTAAATTGCTGAAATAAAAACTTGGATATCGGTTTAGATGCTTCGAAACGTAATTTGGACTCGTTTCTTCATGAAACCTGTTTGCTGGCAGAATTTAGATGTCATCTTTGAAAAATCATATCTCCCTCATATGACATCTTTTTTGCTGAAATTTGGAGCGTTTATAGACCTTTGAGTCATGAATCCAAAAAAATTGATTTTGCATCAATTGGACTTCTGTAGCTCCAGATATTCAAGTTGGAATGGCCGAAGGTCAACACTGGCAGATTGCAAGATTTGACTTTGAAGGCTGTGATTTCCATGCTCTTTCTTATTTTATTTTCTTGCCTTTGATGTAAAGAAAGGTATGAATGTTAGCTTTTTAATGCCATTGGAATCACTTCATTTCAACCTCTAGAGCTCACGCTCTGCACAAAACATCGACTGAAGGTCAAATCTGCCAATTATCTCCAATTTACTCCTTTTTTGCATCTTTCATCCAAAAGTGCCTTCAAAACATAAAACAAAGAATATCAAGGCATTTTATATATAAAACATAGGCAAAACACTAGTTAAATATGGGTGAAACTATTGAATAATATGGTTGCATCAAATACCCCCACACTTAGCTCTTGCTCGTCCTCGAGAAAGGATAGATAAAATCAAATTGAAGTTAAATTAAATTAAATCACTATGACTAATCTTCTAATCTCCCATCAATACCCAAGAATATATGCATTATAAACAAGAACACAATTAAGAAGGATAAAGAGTATAAATTTTCATGAATTTATTTACATGAAACTTCAAAATTCAATTAATCGTCGGGATTTAAATGAAATCTATGTCATGCCAAAGTGTAGGTCCTCTCATTGATATACACTCCAACACCCACGTGTTTAAGACTTATGTGTTTAAATCTCTCAAATTCAATCAATGAATATGTTCTACCATAAACTTGCTCTTCAATCTCATCTCCATTACTAACATATTACAAACAATGCATGAATCAAAAGGTCTTATTTTCTTGTTGTAATGGAGCTAAGGTTAAGGTGAGGTAAAAGAGAGTAAAAGAAAAAGTTCAAACCAAAGAAAGTAGAGCATTCTGAAAAATAATATTTCAAACAAGATATTCCATCAAAGCACATAAATTTTCCATCTTTAATCACCAATGCTTAACTTCTTTTGATTTCAAGCTTTTTCAACGTAAAATCTTAAGAACATAAAGGAACACTTTTTTTTTGTTTTTCTTGTTTTTGTTTTTGTTTTTGTTTTTGTTTTTTTTTTGTTTTTGTTTTTGTTTTCTTTTCTTTTTGTTTTTGTTTTTTTTTTACCTTTGGCAACTTTGCCCATCTTTTCATCAAGCATCACTTCTTCTTCTTTCTTTTCACATAATTTCCAACCATAATTCCATGAAATATCACTAGTATATGCTCCACTAATCCTTGGCCAAGGGAAAAGGAAAACATATATAAAGTTAAGGCTTATACATGGATAAAGCAAAGAAAAGATAAACAAGCTCAAAAGGGGTTTACTAAGGATAATTTGCTTTAGGTTGGCTTTTTGGCTCAAGTGGTTAAAATTTCTAATGCCTTTATCATCTTCATGTATATATGTAATGTGAATGTAATCTCAACAAGATATGAAGCAATTTCTAGAGATACATATCATTGAAAGAAGGCACAATCAAAGAATATAATGTTGAAGGCTCAAAAGCTTGCATTGGTATAACACTATAAAGTCAACATGGCATATTCTCAAAGTCAATCCCTAAACCAATTAAACATTAAAACTTGCATGCACACTCATTCATTTGATTTATATCTTCATCTATCTCAACTAATTCTCATACATAATACTCATATTCTCAAAAACCAATGGGAGTTCAAAAGATCAAACATAATTTTTTTTTGAAAAATAACAAAGAAAACCAAAATTAGAAAACCAACATTCTCCCAATACCCCCACACTTAAAACACAACATTGTCCTCAATGTTGAAATAAAAGAAAAGGAATATTGGAGAATGATAAAAATAAAGTAAAATGCGAAAAATAAAAGATAAGGGAAAAAGAAAGCAAATCTGTTTTTTTTTGTGCTGGGTTGCCTCCCAGTAAGCGCTTTTGTTTTATGTCATTGGCTTGACATGTTGCATGCTCATTCTTCATAGATTGGTTCAGCTAACTCCACAGAAGCGGTGAGTCCTGACAAAATCTAAAACAACCTTAGCATCGTTAGTTCGTGTGGCTTTCGCCTCAATCTATTTGGACACATAATCAACAGCAAGAAGGATATAAAGATTGCCAAAAGAAGAAGGAAATGGACCCATAAAATCAATACCCCAAACATCAAAAATTTCATTTACAAGAATATTCGTTAAAGGCATTTGATTCTTATGAGTGATATTACCTGTTTTTTGGTATTTTTCACATGATTTGCAAAAATAATATGCATCCTTAAAAATAAAAGGCCAATAAAAACCACTTTCAAGTACCTTGTGGGCCGTTCTTTTTGCTCCAAAATGCCCACCACAAGAATGAGAATGAAAAAAAGTAAGAATAGAATGAAATTCATCTTGTGGTACACATCTCCTAACTACTTGATCAACACAAAATTTCCACAGATAAGGAGTATCCCAAAAATAATATTTAGCATCAGCTCGTAACTTGTCTTTTTGGGATGTAGACAAACCTGGAGGGAATTCTTTGGTGACTAAATAGTTCACCAAATCAGCATACCATGGTCTTGTAGAGGAATGTAACACATACAACTGCTCATCGGGGAATGTCTCTCGTATTGTTTCGGTTTGTATATCCTCAGTCCTCAGTCGGCTCAAGTGATCAACCACATGGTTTTCGGCACCTTTTTTTTCTTTGATCTCAAGATCAAATTCTTGTAAAAGCAAGATCCACCTAATCAAACTTGGTTTGGACTCCTTTTTCTTCAAAAGATACCTTAAAGCTGCATGGTCAGTAAAAAGAATGACTTTTGTACCAAGTAGATATGACCTGAATTTTTCAAGAGCAAACACCACTGCAAAAAGTTCCTTTTCAGTTGTATGGTAATTGCATTGTGCTCCGTCCAACATGCGGGAAGCATAGGTGATAACATGGAAATTCTTCCCTATTCTTTGCCCAAGGACAGCTCCTATTGCATAGTCACTCGCATCACACATTATCTCAAAAGGCTCATCCCAATTTGGTGGTTGGATGATAGGGGCAGATGTGACACACCTCTTAAGCTCATCATGGGCATCTTTACATGCTTGATCAAACACAAAATCCACTTCTTTGGCTAATAGTTTGCACAAGGATGCTGTAATCTTTGAGAAATCTTTGATAAAGCGTCGATAGAAACCTGCTAGGCGTTCAAACATTTGATCCATGAATGGTAATGGGAAATGATCTTTGCGTGTAGCAAGATTTAGCTTTCTGTAATCAACACACATTCTCCATCCACTCGAGATGCGAGTAAGAATGAGCTCATCATTTTTGTTTTTCACCAACGTGATTCCAGTCTTTTTAGGCACCACATGGATTGGCACCACCCATTTACTGTCCGTGATGGGATAAATGACTCCTGCATCTAACAGTTTCAAAATTTCAGCTTTCACTACCTCCATCATAGGTGGGTTCAACCTCCTTTGCATTTCCCTTGTTGGTTTCGCATTGTCCTCCAATAGTATATGATGCATACACATTGAGGGACTAATGCCCTTGATGTGAGCTAAAGTCCATCCAATGGCCGTTTTATGATTACACAGTAACTTCACAAGTTTTTCCTCTTGCGTATTTGTCAAACTTGTTGCTATAATAACGGGAAGTGTATTGTTGTCGCCAATGAATACATACTTCAAATTATCGGGCAAAGGTTTCAATTCTAACTCGGGGGCCTGTAAAATAGATGGCAAAAGCTTTTTATGTGAAAGTACTAAATCAACAAAGACATTACCATGGGGAACAGTTTGCAAAGATTGCAAAGCCAATGCTAATTCGTGCATGTTTTGGGGAACACGTATGTGCCTCTCCATCTCTTCTATCTCGATAAAATCATAGCCATAGCTCAAAGCTACGCTTAATCCATCCTCACAATCACAATCAAAAACTTTTTGCACACACTTATCAACTTGGTCATAGCATGTGATAAAATAAACATTGCTATAAGGATATTTCATTGCATCATGAAAATTAAATTCAATCTTTTCATCTCCTACTTCCATAGATAAAGTATCATTACCACAATCAATCTTTGTATTGGCAGTTTTCAAGAATGGTCTCCCAAATAATATAGGAGTGTTGTTTGATGATTCACAAGAATCATGTTCCATATCAAGAATATAAAAGTCGCATGGAATGACCAAACTATCAATCTTGACTAGGACATCTTCTATCACACCAAGTGGGTAAACAAAACTACGATTCGCAAGTTGTATTACAATGCTAGTTTTATTCAAAGGCTCAAGACTAAGAGAATCATAAACATGTTTGGGCATAACACTAATGGATGCACCTAAATCACACAAGGCCCTTTTAAAACTAGCATTACCAATAACACATGGGATAGTAAACGCACCTGGGTCTTTTTGCTTCAAAGGTATATTCTTTTGAACAACAGCAGATACAACTTCACCCATACTTACCATTTCATGACCTTTCAGTTTGAAAGCTCTCTTGGTAGTACACAACTCCTTCAAGAATTTGGCATACTTGGGAATTTGCTTGATAGCATCAAACAAAGGAATGTTGAGTTCTACTTTCTTGAAAACCTCTAAAATCTCTTTTTCTTTGTCCTCTTTCTTTGACCTAGAAGAACTCACAGGAAAGGGTGCAATTGTTTTAAAACTGGAATTCATTGAGTGAGGACTTACCTTTAGAGTGTTGGTCGTGGATTCAATTTGTGAAGGAGAAGGATGTTCCTTCTTTGTACTCAATTCAGTTTTTATCTCTTCTTCTTCCTCCATCTCAATTTGTTTCGACCTTTTCTCTTCAAGTTCTTTCCTACTTCACAGCATGATCGCACTAACATTCTCTTTTGGATTCAATGCTTGGGAGGGCAATTTTCCATTCATTTGTGCTTCCAATTTCCCCACACTTGAAGCTACTTGCCCCATTTACTTCTCCAAGTTGTGAATACTTGACCTTGTTTCCTGTTGAAAAGACATGACATTTTGTTGCAAGGTTACAGTGTTAGAAGCCAAAGTTTTCATCATCTCACGAAGATCATCACTAGATGACGACCCCATAACATTGGAGTTTGTGAATGGAGGGGGTTGTCTTGCTTGATAATTCTGTTGGGGCTGAAATCCATGGGGATGGAATTGTCGGCCTTGATTGCCTTGTTGAGGCTGGTTCCCATACCGTAGGTTGGGATGATCTCTCCATCCAGGATTGTACGTGTGGAAAAAAGGATCATACTTACGCTGAGGTTGTCCATTGAATGCTCTATCAACTGCATTAGCTTGTTCAATGTAATCTTCTTGCATTGTTGGACACATATCTTAAGCATGTCCTTGTAAAGAGCATATGCTACAAACTTTCACCTGCTGTACATTGCCACAAGCCAAAGAACGCACAAGAGAAGTAAGATCATTAACTTTATTCTCAAGGTTAGAAATACTTACCTCATTTACTCGTTTGTTTGCGAAGTCTCCACGAGTGCCAAACTGTTTCGAGTTGGCTGCCATATTTGAGATCAATTGGCGTGCAGCCTCGGGTGTCTTATCTACCAATGCCCCTCCACTTGCAGCATCAATGATACTACGGTCAGTAGGCATTAATCCTTCATAGAAATATTGAATGAGCAGCTAATCGGGTATTTGATGATGAGGGCATTGAATACACAGTTGCTCAAATCTTTCCCAATACTCGGAAAGTGTCTCTCCATGAGATTGCCGAATCCCACATATTTCTTTCCTTATGTTGGCAACTCGAGATGCTGGGAAATACTTCTCAAGGAAGATCTTCTTCATGCCATTCCAAGTTCCAATTGAACCTGGAAGAATGGAGAAAAGCCATGCCTTTGCTGCCCCTTTTAAAGAGAAAGGGAAAGCTTTCAACTTAACCTGTTCTTCATCAACCCCGTTCGGTTTCATGCCAACACAAACCATATGGAACTCCTTGAGATTAGTATGAGGATCTTCTTCTGCAAGACCATTAAATGTTGGTAGCAAATGTATAAAACCAGATTTGAGCTCAAAGTTTACATTATTGTCGATGTTTATGCACAATGGCTAATTTTCGACGTTAGGAGCAGCAAGCTCCTTGAGTGTTTGTTGTCGTGCAACAGCCATGATGTTGAGGCGAGCTTCCTTTCGTAACCTGCGTAAAGTTTTTTCTATTTCGAGATCCAACTGCACTTGACTTTGATTAGTAGAATGGGTTACTGGCATAAATCATCAAGAAAACTCAAAAGAAACCAACCACACAAGAGATCGAAAACAATGCAAATTGTACGAAAATCCTACGTTAGAAAACTAATACCTAAAACCCTAGAAAACAACGAAATTTGGCCTCGATACGGTGGGGCTAGTGGTTACCACTAGTCTTGTTTAGAACGTCGTTTCCCTTCAGGAAACAAAAAGCTGATACCTAATTCCACCAAAAAATCTGTTTTGAACAGTACCGCTGCCGTAATGAACAGTACCGCTGCAAGCAAAAATTCTGTTTTTTTTTCAGAAAAAGAAATAACAATCATAGCAAATAAAAATAATAGCACAAGAATCAACTAAAATTACTTCCCCGGCAACGGCGCCAAAATTTGTTGCGATGTCGCGGTCGCTCAAATTAATTACCCTAGCTTCAAGCACAACACACAAGATAGTATAGAGCAAGCAAGGGGTCGATCCCACGAGGAAGATTCAAGTCAGATTTTTATGCTAGATGATATGCAATTTAGGGGGGGTTTGGACGTTATCTAGGCTAAAGCAAAAGAAAACAGAAAACTATCAAACAAAATTTAATAAAATCAGAAAATTATCAAGAGAACAAACCTTAGTTGCAAGCACACATCCACCTATAGAAATCAGAACTGATCATGGAAACGAAACATTAATTTATATTCTGAATATTTATCTCTTCTTAACATTGGTTAATTAACGGATCCGTCGTATAACTAACCCTAACCATCAAACAACCACAGTGTCCGCACTAGTAATTTAATTCAACGGAAGCCTTAAGAACTAGATAACTTGATTAATCAAGAAAACATAACTGTCCGCAGTCTATGTTTGATTTGATTGAATGTTCTCCCTAAGATTAATAACGTAGATCCGCTATAATTATTAAACTCAGTTGCTTCACAAGTTCATATACCACAACTCCGGTTTTGATATCAAACTTAGCAATAGATTGTCTACAATAATAACTTAGAGTCCGCTCTAGTAATTGAAATAAACAATCATAGGAAAAATAAACATAGAAGAACAAACATATTCATCATATAAACTGAAAATAAAAGGTAAAATAAATCTCACAGTTTTTGAAATCCAAAGTTTTCCGTGTCCTTGCAACCAAGAAAAAGTGTTTAGCCTTGCATGTTTGTTGAACAATTAATCAAAAAAAAGGAAGAATGCATAATTTAGGGTTTCTTAGAGGAAGAGGGAATTTTTCTCTTCTTGGCTGGCTGCCCCCCTTCTCTTCTCTCATTCTTTTTATATCCTAGGAAACCCTAGGTCTCTATTTTACAAAATAGTCCTCCATTAAGTAGACTGTTTACATTTAAGTACTTCAATAACTATTTTCCTAAAAAAGGAGAAATATCCTTGCATGAAATCTTCAAGCTTTGACTTAAATGAGCTAAATTGCTGAAATAAAAACTTGGATATCGGTTTAGATGCTTCGGAACGTAATTTGGACTCATTTCTTCACGAAGCCTGTTTGCTGGCAGAATTTAGATGTCATCTTTGAAAAATCATATCTCCCTCATATGACATCTTTTTTGGCTGAAAGTTGGAGCGTTTATAGAAATTTGAGTCATGAATCCAAAAAAATTGATTTTGCATCAATGGGACTTCTGTAGCTCCAGATATTCAAGTTGGAATGGCCGAAGGTCAACATTGGCAGATTGCGAGATTTGACTTTGAAGGCTGCGATTTCCATGCTCTTCCTTATTTTATTTTCTTGACTTAGATTTCCAGAAAGGTATGGATGTTATCTTTTTAATTGGAATCACTTCATTTCAACCTCTAGAGCTCACGTTCTGCACAAAACATCGACTGAAGGTCAAATCTGTCAATTATCTCCAATTTACTCTTTTTTTGCATCTTTCATCCAAAAGTGCCTTCAAAACATAAAATAAAGAATATCAAGGTATTTTATATATAAAACATAGGCAAAACACTAGTTAAATATGGGTGAAACTATCGAATAATATGGTTGCATCAAAATCTTATAAATTATGACAGGTCCTTAAAATGTCTTCACATGATGGTAGTACTCCAAGTAGTGATCCTTCAACGGCCCAATCATCTCAACCTTCAATTTCCATGTCAAGTGGTAGTAGAGGAAGAACAGATTTGGCGTGGGGTCATTGTAGGGAAGCTCCTGAACTTAGTGTTGGATGTAAAAAAACTAAATTAGTATGTTTATATTGTGTTAAAGTATTTGCGGGTGGTGGCATTAATCGATTTAAGCAACATTTAACTGGAGCTAAAGGAGAAGTTGAACAATGTCGCAAATGTCCTCCTGATGTTCGACATCAAATGCTCATTTCCATCGATATTTGATCCGAATTTTGCTCCCATGGACACATAAGAACTTAATGTGTTCATTCAACAAAAGTGAATATGTTGTTGATTTAGAATTTATGTTGTTGGATGTTTTGTTTAAAATATTTTAGAATTTATATTTGGTTTGTGTTTTGGATATTGAATTAAATTTATGTTGTTGGTTTAAAATTTAAATTTGATTTATGTAAGTGTTGCATTGTAAATTTGTAACTAGTTAGGTGTTTTATATAGGTGTTTTTTTTTTGGGTTGACCCGGGTCAATCCATCTGACCCGTGACCCGATCACTGGACCGGGTTGATGACCGGGTCGGGTTTTAAAACTATGTTTTCAAGAGCAAAAAAAGAGCATTTGTTTTTGTTAGGGGTCAGGCTTTGTTTCAAAAATTTGGGTTATTTTTCTTTTCCATGGAAAAAAGGCTTTTGTTTATTTTAGGAGAGACAACCCTTATTTTCTTTCTTCAGAGGAGGCCGACAATGATTTTATGAAGCTCTTTTATCTGTGACCTTCAGAACTGTTCACATCGCTCTCTTCGGTTCAATTCAAGCCAAGGTTATTATGAAAGTTCGGACCTGACTTCATGTTATTGGGCTGAGCCTTTCAAAGGCTCAAGGCTGTGTTTTTTGTTTATTTTAGGAGAGACAACCCATATTTTCTTTCTTCGGAGGAGGCCGAAAATGGTTTTATGAAGCCCGACTTCATTTTATTGGGCTGAGCCTTTCAAAGGCTCAAGGCTGTGTTTGTTTGAACTAAACTTTTACAAAGGAAAAAATGTATTTTTTAGTTACTAGGCTTATTTGACAAATACATTCTAACAAACTTTTAACAGATTTCCTTGCTGGATTTTTCTTGTTTTTCCAAATAAACCTCAAATAATTTTTAAAAATTCTGAAAAAATTCAAGGACTATTTTAAAATTATTTGTGAGTCTTTCGTATTGTTTTTTGCAATATTTTTACTTAATATCGGGGCTATAGATTTATACTATAAGATACAAATCTGATATTAAATATATCTTCTTTTCTTCAAACTTTCAGAAAAAATACAAAAAAAAAATCCCCTATTTGAAATATGTTTTTATTTGTGTGCACATACAACCAAGTTTCTAAAAAATAAATCATATTTGCATAATTTACCATACTAAAAATCACGAAAAGATAGTTTCTTTTTTCTTTTTTCATGCATTTTGAATTTAATAACTAGTTTATTAAAACTATGAAAACATTTTAAAAACAAAAACAAAATTATTTTGTTTTTTTGTTTTTGTATGAGATTATGAACTTATATCTAAGACGTATTTCTAATATTGAATAAGAAGATAATTTTTGTTTTTTTAATTTTTTGACTCTAGAATGACTATGATTTAACTTGATCAAATAAAAACCTCTTTACCGAGAAGGATTTTTTTAAAACCTTAGACAGACCAACGATTAAAAAACAAAACAATATATTAGTTTATATCAGAGAAATAGATAATGCTGTTTACCATAGATAAGGTGCATTGAGGATGATAAATCTTCCCTATGCATAACTAGTCCCTACTCTCACAGATCATTAAGTTTTTTCGTAATCATAATATTAGATGAAGACTCTTAAATTCTTTAAATAATGTTTTTTTATGATTTTTTTCAAATAAATTCAAACCCCCTCTCGATCTAGGAGCCATACCCACCATCCAACAACAATGCACGTTAAGACAAGGGTGGATGAGAAAGTGATACTTTCTAGAAATATGAGAAGCTATTATATTGTAATCTAATTATCAATTTTTAAATAATAATTGGTATTTTTTTTTTTTATCATTCAACAACTCAAACAACTCAAGTGTAATTATTCTGTAATTGTGGTAATTACCAATAAAACAATACTACTTAAAAAGCATATTGTTATCCTAAAAAATATTATAATCATAAAAAGCATCTTATATTTTTATAATTTAGTTAATCATTTTATAATTATGATAATTGCTCGTAATTATCATAACCATGGATTTAGAAAATAAATAACTTACCACATACGGATATTTGGGTATATGTCTTTTTTTTAAAACTAAATATGGATATATTTAAAAAAGATAAGAAGAAATAGAAAAAAGGGATTGATGAAGAAAAAGGAGCAGCTGATTAAGCAAGAAGAAGAAGAAGAACAAGTTCTATGAAGAAATAGAAAAAGGTCTTGAATAATTAATATTATTATTATTAGGGTACTTATTTAGTTTTATGAATTAATTAAAAAGGTATGAAGAAGTCATACAGAATCTAACCGATAAAATAACTCACTTGCAGAAAACAGTTTCTTATTTTAGATATTTTCTGACGGAAAATTTGATAAAAATCATCAAATATGCACAAGGTAGAAGGACGGGGCCATGAGTCTAGTTGTAAGAGCCCAGAAGCAGATGTTCTACGTCTACATTTAACCAAATCGTGGACAAGACCTGCACTTCTGGCTGAATGATGCATCAGCTTGGACCCAATTCATGCACTGCAGAGTTTAGGGCTTCAAACATATCAAGGAGACAGATGAACTTGACATGAACAACAAGAAACGTGCATTTTTTTAAGATCCGGAATAACATCACGAGCAGCTTTCTACGAAATGCAAGGAATAAACATGGGGAATTTTCATATTTCAAGTCATTTTGCTTAAATTGAATGACCAAGCATGTGGTTCTGCGCTCGTCATGCTTCAGGCTTCCAGCAAAATCTAAGGAACACATCGAGGAAATGTCGTCACCTTTTCTAAAACCTACAAGGTAGAATACATAGACAGATTTGCACTAAAGGGGGATCTAACAATTGAGCTGGGTTCCCCCCCATCATTGTACAGCATTTTCGTATTATGTACAAGAGTGCAGAGATTTCAGATAGCTTGGTCCTGGGCCCATTACAACTTGAGCACTTGGAATCAGGTTCATCTCATCTTTTTGAAACATACACTGCAGCTGCAAAGATGAATCTGTCGAGGCGAGAATCACAACAAATAAACAAGTAAAGCGATCACCGCAGCTATTGTGAACACTACAGCCTGCAGACAAGTGCATGCATGTTACTTGCTGAAAAAAATAGATAAACACACCAATTCATCACAAACATGTGCAATAGATAACCCTACATAATTCTGGTGGCACCAATTAGGATTGGCACAAGTACATTGAAACTTCTGGTCTCTCCCAAGATAAAGTACTCTCCAGTCTCCAGACACAGCTATATTGATACCTATCATGAAATGTTTTGCAGTAACAGTCTAGTTCAGTGGTGAGAGGACAGTATACACGTGATTGAAAAATATGTGCTCGGCAAAAAGGATTTGAACTGTCACCCATCAAAAACACTGCTCTTGCAAATGATAGGAATTTACAATGAGACTGCCCAGTTGCTTTTCATTGTGCTGTATATAACTATTTCATTCCTGGAAAGCTCAGTTTGTAGCTCTTTTAGGAGAAATTATTAGATAGACTAAATCTATCACATCACCCAAGACTAAACAAATAAACACAAGACACATAAACAAAAATCATATGGAATACACACATCATTAAGTGGATACCACTGCATTTAGTCTACATGCCATTTTGTGATGCAAATAGAAGGGGAAATCTATCGCTACAAGCTTGTGGATTTGGATCGAACCTAATTAGAGATCACCTAGACTCTTTTACTAGTTAATAGGGCATATTTTTGGGGTCTAACTGTCAGGGCCAGTTCTGTGATTTTTGTTTTAGTTAGGGGTAATTTTGTATTTTGCAATTTCGGGAAGTTGACCACTGAACTTCTTCAGCATTAAGGAAGTGACCTGCCACTAGCACCAGCTATGGTGCGCCTCCATAGGCACCTCCTTAGTGGCACCAGGATGCTCTGTCAAAACTTTATTCCAATGCTAGAAGGCTGGATTTCAGAATTTTTCCAAGCTATGCATTTTTTAATAATAGCAAGTATCATATTTGATGTTCAATCAGCAGACATGACAAAGAAGAGGGCGGTAAACCATGCTAACAAAAGATTAATAATTAAGTTCATCACTCACAGCAATTGCACAGGCAGCAAGGCCAGATCGCTCCCTTGGATCCTTGTTATAGTACTTCCCAAAGTAGAGAATTGCTGAGAAGTACCACATCAGTGGGAACACAAATCCAAGCAAAAGGCTGTAGAGTAAAGGCGCATCCATGAGAGAAGAGTGAGAACACAAATCCAAGTAGAGGCAGCAGTAAAAAGGTGTGTCTATGTGTGAGAGCACTAAAGGGAGAGGAAGGTAAGCAATACTCACGAAAACCATCCAATTCCACAACCAAAGCAAGGAAGGGGTTTGTCAAACATTCCCAGTTGGACGTTCTCTGCATCTCTAATTGGAACATAATCACCTTCTCTCTGGTTCATGGCATCAGTTGAATACCCTGTGTTCAACTAAACACCTCAAGCAACTTGCCTAGATAAATTTGCTACAGGAGATAATTTTTCCAAAGGCTTTAAGAATAATAACAAGCATTAAGCATCTTGAATCTCTCATTCACTGATTCAAAAAGTTAACTGCAAAAACCAAACTCATTCACCAAGCTAAAGAATTACTGATTCCAAGCCATCCAAAAGAGCTATTTTGCAAGACAATATGAGCCTAAATGATCTAAAAAGGAAGCTGAAATTTAGCAGTTCACAATGCATTCAGATGTGGTTCAGAACATATAATTTTGTGACAAGCATGATAGATGATTATATATAAAAAAATAAATAACGGTTTCTAATTTTTTTTTCCAGCTCAACTTAATGGCCCGCAACATGATATGGAAAATGACGACTCCCATGTCCAGGATCCCCCTTAGCAAAGAAAAACTAGTTGCCTGATAATATAGAGAAGCAGCAAACTCCTGTTATGGCCACAGATTTGCACCTCTCAAATATCAACAACTTTTAACTAACACTTACTAACAACTAAGAACAGGCATATTGACCAAAAAATGTAGATTCAAAAACTATCTCATACAGCATCAGGCCATCACCAAACAAAACAGGCTAGCTATATTACTCGCTGTAAGCCTAACAGAAGGGCTACTTTTTTTCTCAAAAGGAAAAATTGGGTTATGCCCCAAAAGAGTATATGGTGTTTTAGAGCAGATTATCTATGCAGAGCTATAGAGTACCCTCATTCATTTATCCCAGAAATAAAATATAAAACTGGAGTTTCAGCTCCCGTCTACGCGTCCTCTGATGGACCTACATAACAAAATGAAATATGCTGGATGTTAAAAGCAATGTAACATGCTGGATATTGAATATTAGCAAAGAATCTCATGCATTTAATACAAAAAGTCTCTAACATGAAAATTAGGGAGAGTAATTAAATCAACCAGGTAATCTTGCACCTATATTTATTTCAATGTAAGCATTCTAAAAGAATTGTAACATATGAAGACAAAAGTAGATCCCACCTCCAATGAAAGCGAGTTACATCCTAACACAAAAGTCATCACTTAGAGGAAAACAAATAGCATTTTTCAGGTAAAAAAGATTCAGCAACTAGGAATTAAGAAGCCACCAACATCGATGAAAGAGACACAAATAATTGTAAAAAATGAACATAATTTTCCAAGTAACAAAAACCTTGTACATTAACTGACATTGACATCCATTTGCACAAAGCGTTACAAAAATCCCTCCTTAATTGGGCTCCCATCAAACTAGATAATCATTGGACACATATGAGGCCACATAATGGTTTGCATGAAAAGTGCACTCCCTTATGACAATGAATAGATAGAACTACCAAAGCTATCTCTGGAAAGAAAGATGAAAGAAAGGATTATTTGAAATTCTAGAATCCATGCAATGGTGATAAATTTGCAAATCTCATGAATACAACTAGATCCATCACGTAGCCATAAAACATAAAAAGTTTCATGCAATCATGGATTCTGTGAATGAGTAAGAGACAAAGGCAATTTGGCAGGAATGACAAATACCAGGTCCCATCAAGAAACTACCGCATGGGAGAGTGCCGTCCATGAAAATTTAAGAGAATAGAAGCACCTGATTTCTTAAACTAGAATATAAACAAGTTTAATAACAAGTTCAATCTAAGAACCGATCCAAGTATTCAAAATAATATCCAATCAAAATCCAACATCAAGTAGTAATTTTTATGAACTCCGATTGTGTCCCATCACAAAAGAATTTCACTAAATCCCAGCAAATTAATCGTTTAGAAAACGAATTGAAGATACAAACTGTTTTTGAAGATTATAGCATAAACTACAGAGGCAACGCAAATAAACCCCGTTCTCTATACACTGTAAATCATCCAACAAAGTAAATATCTACGAAAATAATCCCAAACCCTCCAAACATATAACGAAAAGCATTAATTACTCCCAAAAAAATTGAGTTCAAGCAATCATGCAGTGACCCCCAAAACCAGCAAGAACTTGAAAATTATGGGGGGAAAACCCATATTTCAGCGAAGAAAGTGTCGAGAAGCTGCTAGCATCAAGAAATGTAAGTTGGAAAAAGTTTACTTTAGCATCAAGACATGCAAGCGAACAAACAAGCTAACAAATGGGCAAGAAAAAAAAACTCTTCCTTTTTCTTAGACTTGAAAATATTAATATCAACAAACAATGAAAACCCATCCATCGAGAAACATATGTTAAAGAAGATTACTTTATCATCAATTTCAAATACAAATACTCCAACATGCAAGATTATTTTCCTTTTCTTTTTCAAAGAAAAAAAAACAGAGATCGACAGAGAGAAATCTTACTACAAAGAAGTGAAATTTGCAGAGGAGATACAAGAGAAGGGTGCTTTAATTTGTTAGCAATTCCTCCATTTTAATGAAGGTCAAGAGAATATGGTGCTGCTGCGATTCTCTGTGGGTGATTAGTGAGCGAGTGCTAAGCCTAAAAGACTCGGTTTAGGGCATCTCCAATAATGGGAGAGCTAAGATAAAAAAAACTAATATTTTTTTTTTAATTTTTAATTTTGCAGCTCCAATAGAGAGAGAGAGAGAGAGAGAGAGAGAGAGACAACATAATGACTTTTTTATTAATGAAAAACTAAAAAAATCAAAATAATAAAATAAATTCAATAAAGGGCAATCTAGATTGTATCCCTGATCTATTCTTTTTCTCGATTAGGCTCTTAATGTATAAATAAATTCTCAATTAAACCCTCACATGGATTGAAATTAATAAAACTATTGAGTGAAACTCATGTGATTTTCCTTTTATCATAATAAAAGAAAACCCATCAAATTCCTTAAGTTCCCCCTCTCTTCGCGTGATGTGAAACCTTTTATTACATCGTGTATATATATATATATTTAAAAGTGTGGTTGTGATTATTTTTTATTTAAAAATATATTAAAATAATATTTTTTTATTTTTTAAAAATTATTTTTAATATTAGTAAATTAAAATGATCTAAAAATAAAAAAAATATTAATTTAAAAAAAAAAACTAAAAAAAATTAAATTTTTTTAATAATATTTTATGACACAAAAATAAACAATAACTTATATTCAATTCCGAAAATTTTTTATGTAAGAAGAAATCGAATGAGTTTCACACTACATTTAATGTTTTTTAAACTTAAATTATTGAAAGGATCAATAAATTGAAAATCTACTGATACTTAGAGGATCAAATCATGATGAAAATTAGAATGGGGACCTAATCGAGATTGTTTCTATAGGTTGGGGACAGGTTTGACAAAAAAGAAAGAACTTTATTTAATCTACAAATCATCATCACCTTCAAATATTTAGGGTTTATGCATTCCACCGCAAACTATATCTCTGTCTCTACAGTGTTCTTGTTCCAGTGAAGGAAGACAAACAAGAGGCCAAGAGAGCTAGAAGACGAGTGAAGCTATAGCTCCTTTTATTACTTGAGAAAACCAAAAAAAATCAGGTAAAGAAAATGCTTAGGACCTAGGGTTTTTATTAGTTCTATTGTTTTGAATGCAGAAACAGTGAAAATCTTTTTCTTGTTTTGTTAGTTGGGGTTTCTCATGGGGTTGGAGTTGGATTCATCGCATTTACTAGTCTCGGAGACACCACAAACAGCTACCAAGAAATCAAAAAAGAAGAGGAAGAGAGAGAAGGAAAGGGATGACGGTGCCGCCGCAGCCCAACTCCAAAATGAACCAACCATCAATGAGCAGCCTCGTCTTGATGTCAAACTCGAACTTGTCAACAACCAGGTTGACAAAACCCCACCTGTAGTGGGCTATTTCCCGTCTGGATATAATCCCCACAAAACAAATGACATCAACGATGCACAAGAACCAATCCTCCCACTAGCTGCACCACCAAGTGTCAAGCTTTATCGGAATGCGCAGAGGGCCAAGGTTGAGAAAAGCTCCGGTGAAAAGAATGAGAAAGGGAGAACTTCTGAGAGGCTAGAGCTGGTAGTGAGCCCGAATGGATCGAATGTTGAGTTCGTGGGCAATAGCTATAAAGGTGAGGCTATGGCAGCCCAGTTGTGCACTTATGCGCTTGGGGTTCTTGATAAGGCGACTCAGACTTTGAAGATTATGCCTATTGCTGGAAATAAGGTATTATTTCAGATAATAATTTGATTGTTTTGTTGTCTGTATGGTTGTTTACAGAATCAGGAGATAAAGAGAGGAAAGTAATGGATATTTTGAGTGTTTGACTATTATAGTTAAGAGTTTTTTTTGTAACTATATTACTTTCCCTCCCTTTCTTGTTTGACTGGAAGTTATGAGGTGTTTGAAATCTATTTAACCGAGTAAAATCTTGGATATTATGACACTTGTTTGTTTTATTTATGCTTATCTCTTGGAATTTTTTGTAAATTCTTTGTTTTCTTTTGTTAGTATTGTTGGAAATTCTATGATTGTTATAAAGCAAAGGTTAAAGAGAAATATTAAATTTGAAGATTGTATCTTGAGTTGTGTTGTATTTATATTGAAGAGCTTACAAACATGGTTTAATCTGGAAATTAAGCGATTTAGGAGGATGTACAGCTACTTTCTGAAGTTTAAGATCCCTGTGGGAGAATATTTGTTGCCGATGATTCATCATATTTCTCATTGCTGATAGCTATAGAACTACGCAAACAAAAGAAATGAAACAATGAAGGTTTTTGAATTTCTGGTCCAAGTCTGAAACATAAAATACCCAAGTATAATTGCTTTATTAGAATCATTCTGGGGGAGTCTATTAGTTCTTTTTCTGTATAGATTAAGTACCATAAGGGAACCATGGCACTATACCAATAAGTCGAGACCAGTAGTTTCTTCATGTAGACTAATTTGATGTTGCTACAGGCTTCTTGCTGACAACGGACTTTGAGCTTTCAAATTGACTTTAGTCCATGGTCATGGCTTGAAAGAGACACCGAGTAAATTAGAATGGATGCAACATTGTTTCCAAGTTTTTTACTTGACTGTGTATAACAACTACACTCTTCAAACTCGTAGTTCAGGAACTGCAAAGTTCAGCTTGTTAAATTTAAGAAAATGAAGCATGTAAAATTGTGAAGCCTATTGTAAAATTCAAGCCACTGGTATATATTTTTTGTAAAATGTGAATTATTGAGGAATCAAGTTCATTTTCAGATTAGATATGTACCTTCCTGTAGCAGTCAACAACCTCTAATATTTTTTCTTGCTCACCTATAATTTTCCATCATAGTAAACTCCTAACATGACTTTAAAAATGATGGTAGATACTTAGATTGGAACCAAAACTTCGAGGGTCGCTTGCTGCTGACAAGGAACATGCAAATTTTGAAAATGGTGAGATTACTGCAGAACAGAGAGCGGCCAGGATAAGGCAGCTTAATGTTCAATATGGACCAAAGAAATCTATAATCCAGGTATACTCTTTTTTTAAGTTGTTGAAGAATGCCTCTTATTTCTATTCAATTGGAGTTTCCCTTGGGTATCTCAAAGGTCTTCGCAGTTGTTTTATCAACTTGTGAGTGATGAATGTGTTTAGTTCTTCATTGTTATTATAATGCATGCATTATTGATCATGATTGTGTAACAAAATAGAATTTGTCTTGGACCATCTGTAACTAAGGAGACAATAAATCTTGCTTTTTTTGCTATTTGATTGGCAAGGTGGGAGTCTTGCATCTCATGCTGTATCGGCAATTTTTTTGCTCTAGCAAGGAAACGGTGGTTGTGAAAAAAAATCCTTGAACAAATTGCTCATTTAGATTTTTCCTAAAAGGGCTTAAAAGATTTACAACTTCTGCACATTTAAGTTACATATCGGCATAAAACAATTGATTATAATATGTATATAACTTGTACATCTGGAATATTTGAAGCATTTTCTTTCTTTTGAAAAAGATAGATGGGATTTGTGATTATTTATCTAAATGCATGCTAAATGTTTGTCATCTTTTAGCAATTTGAGTGTTATGTTATCCTGAAAAGGTTCATGTTAGATCCTTAGTTTTCTTGGATTCAAATTCTTTTCATGAGAAGGAATAGTTGGAGCTACAACATCCAAATTAGATCCTTAAATTCATTTCTTGAGTGTTTCTGCAAAATGAGATTCCTTGGTAGAACAAATGATTTTCTTCACCCGTGCTTTGGTTCAAATTGAATGAACATCTTGTTAGTTGGAAAGTGTGTGGTTCTGTTGGAAGCATTTGCGGACAGCACTGAATTCTTTGTTGCCCTGCAGGATAAAAAAATGCAGGCTCTGAGGAAGGGAGATGATCCTCTTTCTCAGAAGGATCTGGGCAGGAAAATTGAAAATGCCCCAATAAACAAGGATGCTCTTGAAAGTACCAGTGGCCACAGTGCTCGAAATATTCCACCTTATAATTCTTCTGCCATTACCCCCCAGGAGGCTTATCCTTTGGACGGGATTATTCTCACTGGAGAGTGGGATTTCCTTGAAGATATTTATAAGATTTTGCAAGTAGGAGGAGAAGTAGCAAGCAATGCTTACCCAACTTTTGTTTGCAACAGGATCCAGAAATTGCGGGAGATTCAGGTAAAGTAATTGAAGGGTGCATGGAATATTTTTGCTAACATGTTAATGGGAATTCACTTTTGACTAATTTATTGTAACTTTTGGTTTTTGAAATTTCCCTTTAATGAAATGGTGTATGAGGCAATCATAATTTCACCAAGAACAAATTGTGGGGGTTACATTCTTCGTGATGCATTTTAAACATACCATTTCCTAGATGTATGTTAAACAAGAAAAGATGAAATTTTAGCAAATTTCACAAATTTTATTTTGTATGTGTTTAGGGTTGTAGTGGAATATTCCTTTTGGGAGAAGCATGGTAGATAGCGATGATTGCATTATAGCTAATTAGCTGGAAAATTTTACACTCTTGATAGGATTGTAGTGGAATATTCCTTTTGGAAGTAGTGTGCTAGAGAGCTGATGATTTGTCATTGTAGTTAAATAGCTGGATAATTTCACATTCTTGATTTTACATCCTCAATTGGCTTTGGTCTTAAGAACCATACCTTTCCAGCATTTTATTGTTCAAGATGTCTTGCTTACACACAAGGTTGGTGAAATGTAGTTGAAAATTTCTAAATTTTCATAGATAAATAGTATTCATGTTATCAGTCATGAGGTGTTCTTTTGTGTTCATATTTCTTGGCTGGGAACAGCAATGGCACTGATACTTATATTGTGCCTGTTTTAGGATGAGGTGGAGAAGAAGAGACTTTCATGTATTTTCTCATACATCACTCATCTTTTAAAGTTTAAAGATCAGCATTCTATGGATGGTGCAGCCTCTGCTAGGAACCATCAATTTCCGAGCATCATACGGCAGAAATTTTTTGAGATGTTTAAACCTGAAACAAGAAGGCTGTCAGTTGACAAGATTGATCTTCTCATTAGTTATGTTTTGGTTCTCACTTTATATGCTGATGATTTCCGGACTTTTCCGGCAGATGTAAGCAATGATCTAAGAATGAATCCTGCTACTGTGAAATCTCATTATCGCAATCTGGGTTGCAAGATGGAACGTGAGAAGAACAAGTATTTGGTAACGCTTTCTGTCCCTCTCGAGTTTCCGCAACCAAAGAGGAAGTTTCGGAATCGATAAATTACTGTCATTTTCTATCATGGGAATTGTTTTAGTTTTGGGGTTCTAAGCTGGCAGAAAGTGCCAGGGTTTTACGATCCTGGCATCCGGGCTGAGTGTGGTTTCTTTAGTTCTAGGAACAGTTTCAGATTATAGCCATTCAATTCTAGTTATGGTTGAGATGAGGACAACAGAATACAGTTTTACCAGTTGTTTTTCTGAACTAATCTTGTATGAATTCCCTATTGACTTGTGTGATGAAACTCTATAGATTCACTTGTTCTAAAACCTCTGATAATTTGAGAGTTGTGTAGTTAGTTACTGTAATTTCATTAAAATTGCCGAAGCCATTTTGGGAGTGTTTGAAGATCTATAAATTTACAGAACATGGGACCGAGCATTGTCTGTCAAAGAGCAGGCAAGTGTATAGTACTATAGTTTCTTGATATTTTACTTGTCTTTTAAATTAATTATTTTTTTAAAAAAAAAAAACCCCTCCCCCACGTAATCAAAAGGGCTCTCAATTAATTATAACATATGATGTATTTATCGTATCTGTATAAAGGATTTGCAGATTATAATAATAAGTGAAGTCTAATGTTTGTCAATTTAAGAGACTCTTTAGCTGTGCGTTTCAACCTGTGTTTTGCTAAATTTTGAATTTTTTTTTTGTTAAAATTGAGTGCGGTTTGTACTTTTTGGATCGTTTTGATGTGCTGATGTTAAAAATGGTTTTTAAAAAATAAAAAAATATCATTGACATGTATTTCAGCACGAAAAGTTATTTGAAAAACAACTGCTACCACACTGCCAAACACACTCTAAATAATGGAGAAATTCATAGCTATTGCAATTAAAATAAAATAAAAAAACTGTTTTTCTAGAATACAATCACCTCTATTGCATTACCATTAAAAATCTTACAACGACTAGTTTGGTAGGTTTTTTTATTCTTTAAAAATCTTATGACTACTTTCTTTTTTAAAAATACAATTTTAACTTTTAAAATTAATTGAATTTATTAAAACCAATTGCTTTGATTGTTCTATTAGTCTTTCAAATTTTTAATTCACCCACCGTGTCAGGTAGGGTGGGTAAGTTTGATGACCATAATAAATCATCGGGTCGGGTGGAGATGGTTTAAACTTGTAAAACTATCGATGTATTCTTTCACATTATGGAAAATGCTAATTAAGAAACATGGTTACGTTGAACCCAACCATAATACATCGATTCTGGTTCCTCTTATGTCCATATGGTGTTTTCGAGTTACCTTTGCTTTGTTGTTTTTCGAGCTCCTCTTAATATGTTTATTGTTTTTGTACAATCAATCCATCGGTTCTGAGTTTTTTACAAACAAGTGAATTAGTTTTTAGGTTTTTCCTTCGAAGTTTTTGTTTGTATAACTGGCAGACCGATTCTAAGATTTCTAGAAACCAGTCAACCAGCTGCATGCAGTCTTGGTTTTGGTATAGTTATTAAATCCGGCTCGGGGATTGACCCGGTCAAGGGGCCGGGTCCCGGTTTCATGGGTCAATCCGGAAAAATTAAAAAAATATATTTAAAACTTTAATATTTCATATAAAAAAATTAAGAAAAAATTCATGTAAATATAAGCTATATATATTGTAAAATAATGAAGTTTAAAAGAATATTTTAAAAAGTTTTTTATCCCACGTTAAAAAGATCTATGTTAAGCTTTTAAGTTGAAATATTTAAACTAATTTTTTTTATCCCATATTAAAAAAATAACTTTTCCTTGGGAACATAAAATATATATACTAATGGGTTTTCAAATCCCACATTGAAAAAACATAACTTTTTTCATGGGAACATAGAATATATACGAAAGGGCTTCAAATCTCACATTGAAAAGATACTATGTTCTCCCTTTAAATTAAAGTATTTAAATCAAAAAGTTTTTTATCCCACATTGAAAAAAATATAACTTTTTTCATGGGAACATAGAATATATATACGAAAGGGTTTCAAATCTCACATTGAAAAGATACCATGTTATCTCTTTAAGTTAAAGTATTTAAACCAAAAGGTTTTTTTTATCTCACATTGAAAAAACATAGCTTTTTTTTTAAAAACATAGATTATATATACTAATGAATTTCAAATACCACATTTAAGTTAAAGTATTTAAACCAAAAGGTTTTTTATCCCACCTTGAAAAAACATAGCTTTTTTCTTAAAAACATATATTATATATACTAATGGATTTCAAATCCCACATTAAAAAAAAAAAAAACATCGGGTCTCGTCCGAGTTCGCCCGGGTCATGGGTTGACCCGCCGGGTCGACCGGGTTTTGTCGGGCTGTTGCCCTGACCTGTCTTTTATTAAACCCAGATTGGTCCAGCCATCGGGTCGACCCGCCGGGCCGGACCGAGTTTTATAACTAGGGGTTTTGGATCTATTTAAGTTTTCTTAAGTTTTTGTTTTTTTTATGTCCTGTTTTTTTAGGTAAGCTAGATCTAGATAACAAGACAATGTACTTCTTGAAATATACCCCTCATATACGCTTTTTTTTAATACAATTACACTTGAAAAAAAAGTTACACTGAACCCGTCCAACAAAGAAAAATTGAAATGAAAAAATGCTATTTGGAAGCTAAATTGAGAGTTTAAATTGTCAACTTTATATCTAGGTAACGATTTTTATTACAGAAAAATAGAAGAACGAAATATTACATACCGATTCTATAAAACTAATGGAGTAAGAAGTGAAAATCTCTTCCAACGAACAACTACACGACGAGAATGGACCGTAAAAAAATTCAATACACATAGGTTATCCATATCTCAAGCTTTAACTGACAAAGCATTATATAACTCTCAAAATTTATAATTTAAATATACAGAAATATACCTCATGTAAATGTAAAATTAAAAGTGATAATATTTCAATGAGTGATGGAAACCAAGATTAAAAATAATAGATAAATAATAATATAAAATGAAAGAGATGACCTCCATAAAATGAATTTTGATTTAAAATTCATAAGGACATAGAAACTGATAACGTGTTTTGATGGATAAAATAATGAGAAAAATGACAAAATATTTCTAGGAAATAAATGAGGTAATAAAGAATATATTATAATAAAGGATAGTGCAATGAAAATGGTAGGACTGAAGGTGCAAACACCGATTAAAATCAGTGACGTTATTTTAAAACGGTAATAAGCCCGATAAATAAATAAAGGTGGAAATTCTAAAATGAATATATTCCAAAATAATAAAATGACCTTAAGGGTTTAGAAGAATAATTGATATGATTTTATGTGCAGATTGAACAAGAAAAATCTAGATTGTTTATGAAAAGTCATGAACTGATCGATTTTACATTAGAAAACAAAGCTCTCAATCCAATCGTTGGATCGGGATGCAATTTTGCATGAAGTCTATTAATATGTTTTCTTACCTTGGTTAAAGATCACATCCCAATCGGAGTTCAGTAAAGGTTAGCGATTTAAGCAGAAATAAACCAGATAGTTTACATGAAAAATAAAATAAAATAAAATACATAAAGACATAAATGAGAGACATAATTGTAATTAGGAGAAAATGTGCCTTTAAAAAAGCAAAAGGCCACCAATTCAAAAAAAGAAAAGGGAGAGACAATAGAGAATTCGGCTAGAGAGAGAGGTGCAGAATTTGGAGGAATCAATAATACTCCGGTGACCATATCTCTGGAATCCATCGTTGGATCATGCTGAGGTTTTAATATTGTTCTTCTCACACTCCTCTACTAACTGATAGGAGGGATTTGAAGGAACACAATCCGTTTGCCAGAAATCATCATCTGAACTTTTCTGGAAAACAAAAGGAAATAATTCTGCAAAGCAGTTTTGGTCACCGGCTGATTTATCTCCCATCCACCGTTGGATCATGCTCATTCTTGGATATGAGGTGTGCCTAGATGTTTTCTTCAATTTGGATGGTGGAGATCGGAAAATCATTCTCCGGCAAGGTTTCGGTCATGTTGAACAGTAGCTCGTCCATTTTCAGGTTAGCTCGGTTTCATTCCGATCTAGAGAGATCCAACCGTTGGAGCATTATGATTTTGAGATATATTTTGAAAAACTCTATGATATGTAGTTTGACCGTTGGGTTTAAAACAATAATCAGAGGTTGATGACTTATTACCTTTTGAATTTATTGCTAGTTTTGACAAAATTTAGTAAACTTGATTAAATAAATGTTTTGATGAAATTAGAATTGTGTGAGTGTAGGTTTTGTGGAAGATGTAATGGTAAAATATGTTTTTGTTATTAGTATTAATATAGATAAATTATGTATTGTTTATATGAGGGGAAGAATGATTATTGTGTAAGAACAGTAAGAAACATTGCTATATGAACATGTTGATTGAATAGAAAGCTAACTTGTTGGTTGTGTGGATATAAATGGGGTGGAACCATGAAGAAATTGAAATGAAAGAAATTTGGAAAATAAAACATATTTAAAGCTAGCCATAAGTATTTTTGGCATGAAGATTGTCATGGATTCCAACTAGTAGGGTGAAATTGTTGTTGTGATAATGATCTAAGAATATTAATTGTTAAGGTTTGTTGTATATGTTTAATCGTACGAGGAGAAAGAGAAAGAAAATGAATGGTTTATCATTTTGTTGTATTAATAATAATAATAGGAGAAATCCCAAAAAGAATGAGTTTCCTTATTTTGGTCTAATCTTGCTATATTGTAGAGGTAGAGAAATTGTTTAAATGTTTTGCTTTAGAATTGGTTTGAATTTGTGATTTAATGATGCCAAATGGCCTTGGATGATGTTGTTTTTGCATGAAAATATGCTGGAAGTTGAAAAGGATTTCTAAGGAATGAAAATCTCGTTTTCAAGATTTTAGCTATAAAGAAGGGGCTATTGTAATTATTGAATTTGAGCCTTAAAACAAAATAATTTGGAGTTGGTTTCTTCATAAAAGTTGTATTTCTATATGTGCCTTTCACAGAAATAAATCACGCCCAAAACTGAGTTTTACAGCTTTAGTTATGATTAAAACACTAGATGGTGTTTTGGGTTGATTAAGCCAAATTGATCGGAATTAAACAATTTTTAATCTTCGTTTGGAATTGCTGTTGAGTGATGGTTTTGACAACAAAATTATAAGAATGAATATAAACATGAAAATGGATAAGAGTATGAGATCAACCCATTTTTTTTTAAATTGAAGTTTTAATATTTTATATAAAAAAAATTAAGAAACAATCCATGTGAATATATGCTATACAGGTTATAAATTATTAATTTTTATTACACGCACTCATTTTTTTTTTAAGTGAAGGACATTGTGAAAATACAACTGAATACAAGTTATTTTTTGCATAGTTATCAGACCCGATCTGGGGTTGACCCGGCTAAGGAGCCGGGTCCTAGGTTACACGGGTCAACCCCGATCAACTTGGGTTAACCTGAATCAACCCGGAATTTTTTTTTTAAATTAAAATTTTAATATTTCATATGAAAAAAATTAAAAAATAATCCATGTGAATATAAGTTATACTTGTTCTAAATTATTAATTTTTATTACATGTATACCACTCATTTTTTTTTAAATGAAGGGCATGGTGGAAATACAACTTAATACAAGTTATTTTTTGTCTTCACAAAAATTTTAATTTATTCTGTTATATACGGATCGACATATATATATATATATATATATATATATATATATATATATATAAAGCCTTAAGAATTGCTTTTTCTTAGGTTTTAATGCTGCATTATTTTGTTGCATTACATGTATGCGTTGACCCATTCTATTCTATTATATTTAATACTCTGAATAAAATTAATGATAATTGATAATTTACAAGTTCTTGTCAATAAGAGTTTCCTATAACTATGCTTTTGTGCCTTTCGTCATATTACTCTTATTTTTGGCCAAAGGGAAGGAATATTTGCGTGTATTATTGCTCCAAACAGAGGTCTAGACTCTAGATAGCAGTTCATGAGGATAATGAGTTATAATTAAATTTATACATCAATCTTTCACGTTACTCTATTGAAAATAATGCTTGTTGCCTCCCAAAAATTATGTCCACAAAATTATGAGATTTCAAGATCAAATTAATGCTAATTACAAAAAAAAAACATTTAAAAAAAAAAATCAATCAGGTTTTGTTGACGCCGAATCACAGGTAAACTAGATTTTGCCACCTTAAACTGGTCTAACTAATAGATCAATGGAATCCCCCATTAAGCGGCTGGATTTAATAAGTATGCTGAGTACTCTCATAGTTCTTCTCGAGAAGGGCTAAATTTGGGATTTTTAGAAAAGAACCAACATCTGATGATTTAAGAAGATAACGGTCAATAATAGTTAAAAAAATCAATGAAATAGAAGGTTTTCAAAGATGAAGAACTAAGATGTTATCAAATTGAAAATGTAGAGACTAAAGAATGATTTACTTAAGCAAAAAAAGAAGAAGAGGCACTATGGCACAAATTTTCTCTCGAGTAGTTTCAGGCTTCTCCCAGGCTCCTCATCAGTTTCAACTGGTAAGCACAGCACCCCTTCAATTCTTTCTTTGACAACATGTGATTTTGTGTTTTCACTGTTTAGAGAGAGGGGCTGAATATCATACGTGTTTTCTGTTGTTGTGTTTAAAGGAGATCGATTGTTTTTGCTTATTTTAGTTGAAAAAAAAAGCTAAGAAATACAAAAACATATACTACATAAAAATACTAAAAAAAATAACATAAAAAATAGGTTAAAAAAAATAAATAAGCTGAGGTGGGTTTACCTTGGATCCAGGAAAACCCAAGTTTTATGTGGAAAAGGTCTCACCTTTTTTAGTTTTTTCTTGTGATTATTAGCAGGGCTGGTTTTACTTTTCCATCACCAATATTATTGCTTTCTATTTCTTGGGTTTTTTTTTTCTTTTTCTTTTTCTGAAGCATTAATTTTGATGTTAAGGGTTGTTGGTGGAGATAGGATTTTGTTATCTTGGTAAAAAGGTGAAGAATTTGATATGCTCTGGAGTTCTAAGATAACTAACAATTACAAAGTTAGATCCATTATTTCTCACCTGATCTGGTTGAACCAATTTCATTCTGCTTGATTTGATTTCTGAATATCATTTTTGTGGGAAAAAAAAGATTGATGGGTCATTGAGACTTCATTGGATGGAAGAAGTGTTGTTAGAAGTTCCAAGCTTTATCGCATGTTCAAATGTGGAAGGAGATGAAGAGGACGAAAACCAATAGATTTTGTGAGAGACTTAGAATTGGAGTTGTAACTTTTGATTGAACATATAGACAGGGGAATTGATGGAAGAGATGTCTCCAGCACTTGCAATGGCACTTAGTTTAGGCAATTCGATGTGTGATAACTCAGGGATTGCATCCCATGTAGAAATTACACGGCTAAAGATTGTAACAGAGACTGCAAGCATGCTGTCTGATCCTGTAAAGGTAGTGTCTGAGGATTCTCTTTCTGGGGTTGGTGGAAGCTGCAGTCATGCTATGACTGAGCTGAACTTGACCACCTTGTCAACAATGGATGATGGTGGCATTGGAAAAACATTTGTGTTGAATATGCTGCTTGAGAAAGGAAATGGTTTCATAGCTAGTGATGCTGTGATCTAGGAAAGTTAGGAAGATGAAGTGTTCTCAGATGTGGAGGACCGTAATGGAATTATCACTAAGGAGTTTTTTAGTATTGGATGCAGGATCTGAAATAAGCTTTCCAAAGTCTGTTGAAATGGAAAATACCAAAATTATTGCTAGGACTATTATTGTGGAGTCAACAAATGAGGAGCAGGTGCCTTCAGCTAAACTGCTTCTTGCGGCAGTAAGCCCAAATGCAGAAATCTATGATGGATCTGACATTAAGGCATCGGCTGTGTTTCTTAAATTTTCTAGTAAGAAGAATCTCATTGGAGGACCTACACGGAGTGTTTTTGAGCTTGATCGTGTTCCTCTATGGGGTTCTGTATCTATGTGTAAGAAGATTGGAAATGGAAGATGCTGTTGCAGCTTTTCCTCGATTTGCAAAAGTTCCTATCAAGATGCTTATTGGTGATCGTGTTGTTGATGGCATCAGTGAGAGTTTGACCCACCTGACCAGTCATTTTTTTGGTGTTTACGATGGCCATGGGGGTGCACAGGTACATCTATAAAGCTAGATATTTATTTGACTGCCCTCATATAGGATATACTGTAATTCCAAATCTATGTGGAATTTATTGAGGCATACGACCCGACTGCATAATTTTGGAGGATTTTGAAAGAATTACTAGTTGTGCATGTAAAACCAGATTGATGTATATTGCTTGGTGATGCATCATGCATATATAGAATCCTAGCATTTCATTGTTATTACCACTTGTTCCTACCTGATCTTTTCATTTCTTTATCTATTCAAAATGACTTCTTACAGGAAACATTGTTTTACTTCAGTCTGCAACATGGATTTGTGTTGCGAATAATTGGAGAACCCATGACTTTAACTTGTGCATGTTTAAACTCATCCCCGTTGGTTTAATTTCTGTAAAGATGAATAATTGCTTGGTTTTGGATTTGTGAGCATGATTTGTAGGCGTCTCGTGCAGGTTGCTAATTATTGTGATCAAATCCATTTGGCCTTGGCTGAAGAGGTTGAAAACATTAAAAACAATTCGAATGTTGGGATTATTTGGGGAAATCAGCAGGTGCAATGGGAGAAAGCCTTCACTAGTTGCTATCATAAGGTTGATGACGAGATTGGAGGAAAGAGCGTTAGAGGCATCATCAAAGGTGATGAAAATGCTTCTATTGCCAGATTTGAACCTGTAGCACCAGAAACAGTTGGATCTACAGCTGGGTATCGTTGGTCTGTTCGTCCCACATCATAGTAGCAAACTGTGGTGATTCAAGGGCAGTCCTTTGTCGTGGAAAAGAATCGATGGCATTATCGGTCGGTCATCAAGTAAGATGTCCTTTACATGAATAAGAACAAAAAACTTTCTTAGATAACAAACTCATTTTTTTCATTTCTATTATTTCCTACCAAACAGAGGTGATGAATATGCTAGGATTGAGGCATCTGGAGGCAAGGAGATACAGTGGAATGGACACCGTGTTTTTGGTGTTCTTGCTATGTCGAGGTGCATTGGTAGGTATTGTAATGTTTTGAATATAAAAGAGAATAGGAAAAGCCAACAAAGCCCTTGAAGGCTTAGAAATAGGGCTTAGAAGTATGTATAAATTAATAAGGGGTATTGTGGTAATTGAATAAAACTTGATAAGTATAAATAGAAAAAAAAAAAGAAAGAAAGAGGGATATGAAATTTGAGAGTGAGAGCTGGTAGGTGAGAAGAAGAGAAAAGAGGGAAAGATAAAGGAAGGAGAAGAGAGTTAGAAAAAATAAGTTTAAAAGGTAACATTAATGCTTTTATGTGTATAAATGTGCTTTCTTTAGCTTGAATTTTCTGTTTTGTTGAACATTATGGTTTTGAAGATTTTATTTTAGATTTAATTGATGAATTGATTTGAATTTATGGGTTGATTGTTATGCGTAATGAGTTATTTAGTTGATTTTGGAAGATTTTAGGTAAATATGATGATTTTGAGTTATGGTTTGTTTAAATGATGAATTTGAGTTAGAAATCTTGATATATCAGTAGGTGATCTATGGAGAAATCTGGGTTTGAGGTTGAAGATGATGAAATTGTAGTTTGGTCCCTCAATTTGTGAAAATTACAGTTTAGTCCCTAAACTTTGGAAAAATTACAGATTGGTCCCTGGAACATAATTCAAAATTCTGGACAGAATTGATGATGAATTATGGGCAAAATTCTAGTATAGTTATGGATTTAGGACATTTTCAGTTTGGTCCTTTAATTTGACACCTAAAATTTTGATAAAATTTCAGAATGGTCCCTGGAGCATAATTTGAGATTTTGGACAAAACCAAGGATGAGTCATGGGTAAAATTTCAGTATAATTATGAATTTATGACATTTTCAGTTTGGTCCTCCAATTGGACCCCTAAAAATTTGATAAAATTCCAGAATGGTCCTTGGAGCATGATTAGAGATTCTAGACAGAATTGTGGATGAATTATGGGAAATATTTCAGTATAGTCATGAATTTACGACATTTTTAGTTTGGTTTTCTAATTTTAAAAAAATACAATGATCCCTAAAAATATGATAAAATTTCAGATTGGTCCCTAGCTGTAAGATTAGCTTTTTCAGATTGGTTTGATGAATAATTAAGGGTTATTTAGTGAATTATTATAAAGTCTTATTATTTGTTTTCTTATGAATTAGATTTCAGAAAAACCGTTTAATTTTTGGATTTTTGGAAAAAATAACTAGTTTAGTTAAAAAACATATAGGGTTATGGAATAGACCCTTAGTTAAGTGTATTAAATAGGTTGTATGTTCTTTTCGAGTCGTTTTTGAATGTCTCCTTTGTATTCTGATAATCCTGATGTTCTACCTGCGAGACATCAATAGGATTTCCTTTGGTATTTGCTTTCGAGTTCTGTTTACTTTTGAGTCAGCTGAGTTGATAATTTTTCATATACATGAGAAATAATATAAATATTTGAGTTGTTAATATGAATTGGATCATGCTTCTTGATAATATATATGTTGATTATTATCCTTTTGTTATGGTAAAGTATGATCAATTGTTGAATCTGAATTCTTGATATGAGCCAATATATACTTTGAATTGACTTCTAAATTGATAGCTTCTCATTTGATTGATGTCATGAGTTAAATCTTGAGATATGAATCTGTCTGTTTGATTATGATATGAACCTATGATATGTCAATCAAAATACCCATCTTGACAAGGTAGTATTAGTCTTTGTGCACATCGTATTTGAATCTTAGTTGGTCGGGGGAGTCACCAACCTGTGTTGAATGATCATTTCACAGTACGAAGCCTCATGCTCATTGTATTTTGATTTTCTAACGAGCTTTACCTTATAATATTCTTATTATGACTTATTTAAGAAACTCCTATAAGAATCTAAAGCCATAATTGTATATATATTCCTCATTGTGGTATTAACTCGTGTATGTATATTGAACGTTATGTACTCACTGAGTTGTTGAACTCACCCTCTCATTATTTATCATTTTCAAGCTTGTAGTTTGTTAGCAGGTCACTTTTGTTGGACCTTCAAAACCTGTTCTTTTGGTTGTAATTAATACATTTCCTCTATGTCTAGTTAGTGCTCCACAACTATGAATTTGTATTAACTCTTGTATTGAGATAATCAAATTATATTATGAAGTTAGTTTGGTTGTTACTGTTGCGTTGAATTCTGATTGAGTTATTTAAAGGAAAAGTTCGTATGTGATTTTGGGTTCGTATATGTATGGAACCTTGAAGGGGGACCTTATCTATATGCCGGTCATAGATCCGGGAATCAGGTCGTGATAAACTTGGTATCAGAGCTTTAGGTTAAAGAAACATTAATATAATTAAAATTCGTAATAAGTGGAGCATTAGGATTCGTATCGTCTTGTTTGTTGTCTTTAAAATTCTGAATTCTCACCAAACATGTCTTCTTCCATTGTGATAGACATGCTTTCCTATAATTTTGTGATAATTATCATGTTATTGTTCTAGCATGACTTGAGTGTTTTTTTTGTTTTAGGAAATACCGAGGAATAGATAAATTGTTGGTACTATTAGAGTAGATGATGATCAAGATGACGTCTCTATTGTGCGGTTGAGGACTGCAAGACAAAAGAGGCGCGATGCACCCGTACCTTAACATGTTGAGGAGGAACCTCAGGAAATAGAAGAGGAAAATATGGTTGATGAAACAGGTGTTGGGGTAGCTGACATTGAGCCTGTTACAGAGTTTCAACAGCTTAGCCAGGTTATGTGGACTTGGATAGAGTTTACTATAGAGAGAGAAAAGAGAAGGGATAAAGATGTACCATCATCATCCCATACTGTTCAGGGAGTCGATGTGTCGTTGAATGACTTCATGAAGTTGACATCTTCTACCTTTACTGGGATGGACAATTAAGAGGATCCTCAGAGGTTTCTAGATGATATTTGGCGACGATGCGATGCTTTGAGATGTACAGACCACTGGGCTGTGAGTTTGACATCATTTAGGTTGGAATGAGATGTGACAATCTCTTGGTTTGAGTCTAGGAAGAGAGCAAGGCTAGTAGATGCTCAGTGGACATGGAAGGAGTTTAACACCATGTTCTTAGATATGTTTTTCTCCCTTAGAGTGTTAGGGATGCTCAACTTTATGAGTTTGAGAGACTATCTCAGGGGAGCATGACAGTAGATAAGTATGATTTGAAGTTCACTCAACTGTCCAGATATGCGAAACATCTTCTACCCACCAAGAAATGGAGAGTGAAGAGGTTTATTAGAGGACTCAAATCCTCAATGTATATAATGATGGTGTCACATGTGTTTCTATTCTACTCCTCAGCTATCGATAGCACCAGATTGATAGAGGCGTAAGAATTAGAGGACATGACTGTAGGCCAGTCTAAGAGGCTGAAAAAAAAGGTCAATCTTTTAAACGATAGGGATCAAGTGCAGGTCTGGGTTCAGAGGAGGTTTAGATAGAGACCTTCAGCTAGTGGCTCGTAGCTCATTTGTTTCATCTGGGATAGTTCTTTATGTCAGCATTGCGGATGATGTCATACTAGCGTAGAGTGCTACAAAAGGATTGGAGCTTGTTTCAGTTGTGGCCAGATAGGTCATAAGATCAGAGAGTGCCTTATAAGATAGTCATTAACTTTGGGGTTATCTGCTTCAGTCTAGCCTCCTATTTAGGCACCATCGATGAGCCAGTCTGTGGCTTATGATGATAGAGGTTTTAGTGGCCGTGGTTAGAGAGGTCGGAGTGCAAGTGACAGAGGCCAAATACAGCAGGGTCAATGGCATGCTAGAGTCTTTGGCTTGACTCAGCAGGATGCCCAAACATCCAACATAGTTGCTTCAGGTATTCTTTCTATTTGCTCTTTTGAAGCAAAAGTTTTGTTTGATATGGGTACAACCCATTCATTTATGTCCTCATATTTTTTCATGAGGTTAGATATGTAACCAACTTTGTTAAGATCCTCCATTTCAGTCTTTACTCTTTTAGATGAATTAATATAAGTGAAGTATGTATTCAGATAGTGAAATAAAGATTGAAGATATGATCTTTATTAGAGACTTAAATGTCTTAGATATCATTGGTTTTGATGTGATTTTGGGAATTGATTGGTTGATAAAGCATAGGGCTTCGGTAAATTATTGGGGGTAAGAAAGTAGTGTTTGATCTAGATGAAGAAGTTGGGTTGGTATTTCAGGGAGATAAAATTGCGTCTTCATCAATTATGTTATCGGCTATCTCGATGCAAATGACGCGAAAAGGGGTACAATGCTACGTAACACATATAATGGATGTAGAGAAGTAAGTTCCTTAGTGAGAACAAGTCTCTATATTCAGGGAGTTTATCGATGTTTTTCCCGACGACTTATCTGGATTGCCTCTATATAGGGAGATTGAGTTTTGTGTTGATTTGGTTCCGGGTACCGAACCAATATTAATGGCACCATATAGAATGACGTTTGCAGAATTGAGGGAGCTAAATAAGCAATTGCAGGATTTGTTGGACAAGAAGTTCATCCGGTCGAGTGTGTCCCCTTGGGGAGCCCTAATGTTGTTTGTAAAGAAGAAAAATGGGTTATTAAGATTGTGTATAAATGATAAATCAAAATAGATACCTATGTCCTCGTATAGATGATTTGTTTGACCAGTTGCAGGGAGCTTAATTCTTTTTAAGATCGATATTCGATCTGGGTATCATCAGTTGAGGATAAGGGAGGACATTTCAAAGACAACCTTTAGAACTCGATATGTTCATTATGAGTTCTTAGTGGTGTCTTTTGGATTAACAAATGCGTCAACAACTTTTATAGACTTGATGAATATGGTGTTCAAACAGTTTATTGATCGATTTGTAATAGTTTTTATTGATGATATTTTTGTGCATTTGAGGTCTAGAGAGGAGCATGAGCAACACTTGAGGATGATGCTTCAAACTCGGTGAGACCATCAGTTGTATGATAAATTCTCAAATATCGAGTTTTGGTTGGAGAGTGTAGCATTTCTTGGGCACGTAGTGTCAAGGAATGAGATTGAGGTTGATCCTTAAAAGATTGAAGCAATTAAGCAGTGACTTAGGCCTACTTTAGCAACAAAGATTAGAAGTTTCTTAGGTTTGGTCAGCTACTATCGGAGGTTTATGAAGAACTTTTCTTCGTTTTCTGCTCCTTTGACTAAGTTGACACAAAAGAATGTTAAGTTTAAGTGGTTTGAAGCTTGTGAGAAAAATTTCTTAAAGTTGAAGCAAAGATTGACTACAACGCCTATTCTAGTAGTAACATCAGGTTTTGGTGGTTATATAGTCTATTGTGATGCTTCAAAAGTGGGGTTAGGATGTGTTCTAATGCAGCATGATAATAGCCTATGTTTCATGGCAGTTGAAGAAACATGAATAGAATTATCTTACGCATGATTTAGAGATGACGACTGTAATTTTTGCTTTGAAGATTTGGAGGCACTACTTGTATGTCGAAATTTATGAGATTTTCACAGATCACAAGAGTTTTAAGTACATCTTTCAACAGAGGGATCTAAATCTGAGGTTGAGGCAAAGGAGATGGATGGAACTGCTGAAGGATTATGATTGTACCATACAATACCACTTAGGTAGGGCAAATATTGTTGCTGATGCTTTGAGTAGAAAATCATCAGGGAGCTTAGCTTTTATTCAAGAGGTACGAAGACCTCTAATTAGGGAGCTGCATGGGTTAGTGGATGAAGGAGTCAGATTTGACCTTAGTGAAGCTGGAGCAATGATTGCTCACTTTTAGGTTAAGCTAGATTTGTTTGACAAGATAAAAATAACTCAGAAGAAATATGATTCCCTACTTAGAAGAAAAATAACTTTGAAGCATAATTTGAGATTCTGAACAGAACTGAGGTTGAATTATGAGCAAATTATGCTCTAGGGACCATTCTAGAATTTTATCAAATTTCTTTAGGGTCAAATTGAAGGACCAAACTGAAAATGTTATAAATTCATAACCATACTATAATTTTGCCCATAATTCATCCTCAATTTTGCCCAAAATCTCAAATTATGCTACAGGGACCAATCTGTAATTTTTTCAAAGTTTGGGGTCTAAACTGTAATTTTCACAAATTGAGGTACCAAACTAAAATTTTATCATCTTCAACCTCAAATCCAGATCTTTCCACAGATCACCTACTGATTTACCAAAATCTATAACTCAAATTCATCATTTAAACAAAATATAACTAAAAATCATATTTATCTAAAATCTTCCAAAATTAATTAAATAACTCATTATCCATAATAATTAATTCATAATATTCAAATCAATGCATCAATCAATCTCAAAACAAAATCTTCAAATCTCTAATTTTCAACAAAACAGAAAATCAAATCTAAATAATACAATTATACATATCGAAACATAAATCTTACCTTTTAAACTTATTTTATGTAACTCTTTTTTTCTTCCTTTATCTTTACCTCTTTTCTCTTCTTCTTATTTCCTTTTTCTTCTCTCCGCTAGTTCTCACTTTCAAATTTCAGATCCCTGTCTTTTTTTTTTATATACTTATCAAAGTTTTATTCAATTACCATAATACCCTTTATTCATTTATACCTACTTCTAAGCCTTCAAGGGCTTTGTTGCCTTTTCCTATTCTCTTTTAATTTCAAAACATTACAATCTCTCCACCTTATAAAAGTTGCATCCTTGAAACTTAATAGAAACAATTGAATACTTACCGAGATTATCACAAAGATGAGGATACTCCTCGCGCATCTTACCCTCGAGCTCCCATGCCGCTTCCTCATGCAAATGACCTTTCCACCTCACCTTCACTAAAGTTATGTCCTTCTACCTAAGCTTCCTCACTTGTCGGTCCACTATAGCTTCTGGTTGCACCTCATAATTCATATCATCTCTCAATTCAACTGGATGAATTTCTAACACAAGAGATGGATCCAACATGTACTTCCGTAGCATAGAAACATGGAATATTGGATGTATAACAGACAAGTTCGGTGGTAATGCTAACCTATAAGCAAATGCTCAAACTCTCTATAGAATCTTATACGGTCCAATAAATCAATTACTTAACTTGTCTTTCTTCCCAAACCTGAATACTCCTTTGGTCGGTGATACCTTTAAGAACACATAATCACCCACTAAAAACTCTAAGTCACGCCTTTTTCATTCTGCGTAACTCTTCTGTCTACTTTGAACTGTTTGAAACTTCTTTCTAATAACCTCTATCTTCTCTTAGGTAATCCAAATCAACTGTAGTCTCATTAGCCTTTTCTCAATAACCTCAAACCAATAGACCAGTGATCTACATTTGCGACCATACAAAGCCTCATAAGGCGTCATCTCTATACTAGCCTCATAACTGTGGTTGTAAGCAAATTCTATTAATGGTAGGAACTTATCTCAACCAACTCCAAAATTCACAACACAAGCCCCTAACATATCCTCTAAGATCTGAATAGTCCTCTCAGACTAACCATCTGTTTGAGGGTGAAAAGTTGTACTCAACTGCACTTTAGTACCCATAGCTTCAATGAACTTCACCCAACACCACGATGTAAATTGTGGACCTCTATATGAAACTATCGAAATTGACACTCCATCATACAATTGCACAATCTCGCTAATAAATAATTCCACCAACTTCGCATATCCATAAGTAATCTTAACTGGCAAAAAATGGGTTGATTTTGTCAACCTCTCGACAATCACCCATATCGAATCATAACCCTCTTGACTCCTAGACAATCATGTCACAAAATCCATTGTGATCCTTTACCGCTTCTATTTTGGAATCAACAATGGTTGCAACAATCCAGGAAGTTTCTAGTGTTCACCTTTTACCCTCTGACAGGTCAAACACCTAAAAACAAAGTCAAGTACATCAGCCTTCATCATATTCCACCAATAACACAACTTAAAAACTTTATACACCTTGGTGGAACCCGGATGCACTGTGTATACTATCTGTGTCTTTGTCATCAATTTTTTTCTCGATCATCTATATCAGGTACACAAAGTCTATTCTCATAACTCAGCACATCATCATCACCAATCACAAAACCTGCAGCCTTACCCTGCTTTACCTCATTTCTGATCCTGAGTAGGGAATCATATTTCTTCTGAGTTATTTTTATCTTGTCAAACAAATCTAGCTTAACCTGAAAGTGAGCAATCATTGCTCCAGCTTCACTAAGGTCAAATCTGACTCCTTCATCCACTAACCCATGCAGCTCCCTAATTAGAGGTCTTTGTACCTCTTGAATAAAAGCTAAGCTCCATGATGATTTTCTACTCAAAGCATTAGCAACAATATTTGCCCTACCTAAATGGTATTGTATGGTACAATCATAATCCTTCAGCGGTTCCATCCATCTCCTCAGCCTCAGCCTCAGATTTAGATCCCTCTGTTGAAAGTTGTACTTAAAACTCTTGTGATCTGTGAAGATCTCACAAGTTTTGCCATATAAATAATTCTATTCATGCTTCTTCAGCTGTTGTGAAGTATAGGCAATAACCTTGCCATGCTGCATTAGAACACATCCTAACCCCACTCTTGAAGCATCACTATACACTATATAACTACCCGAACCTGATGCTACTGCTAGAATAGGCGTTGTAGTCAATCTCTGCTTCAACTTTAATTTTTTTTTCTCACAAGCTTCAAACCACTGATACTTAACATTCTTATGTGTTAACTTAGTCAATGGAGCAGAAATCGAAGAAAAGTTCTCCATAAACCTTCGATAGTAGGTGACCAAACCTAAGAAACTTCTAATCTCTGTTGCTGAAGTAGGCCTAAGCCACTGCTTAATTGCTTCAATCTTTTAAGGATCAACCTCAATCACATTCTCTACGTGCCCAAGAAATGCTACACTCTCCAACCAAAACTCGCTCTTTGAGAACTTGTCATAGAACTAATGCTCTTGTAGAGTTTGAAGCATCATCCTTAAGTGCTGCTCATGTTCCTCTCTAAACCTCGAATACACCAAAATATCATCAATAAAAACTATCACAAATCGATCAATAAATTGTCTGAGCACCTTATTCATCAAGTTCATAAAAGTTGCTGACGCATTCGTCAGTCCAAAAGACATCATTAAGAACTCATAATAACCACACCAAGTTCTAAAGGCTGTCTTTGAAATGTCCTTCTCCCTTATTCTCAACTGATGATACCCAAATTAAAGATCGATCTTAGAAAAGAATTGAGCTCCCTGCAACTGGTCATACAAATCTCTATACGATGGAGTGAGTATCTATTTTGAATTGTCACCCGATTCAATTGCCTATAATCTATACACAATCTTCATGACCCATCTTTTTTCTTTACAAATTAAACAGGGGCTCCCCTAAGAGGGCACACTCGGTCGGATGAACTTTTTGTCCAACAAATCCTGCAGTTGCTCCTTTAGCTCCCTCAATTCCGGAAACGCCATTCTATATGGTGCCATTGATATTGCTTCGATACTCGGAACTAAATCAATACAACACTCAATCTCCCTATACGGAGACAATCTAGGTAAGTGGTCGGGAAAGACATCAATAAACTCCCTAACTATAGAGACTTGGTCTAACTGGGAAACTTCCTTCTCTACATCCACTATATGTGCTAGATAGCACTGTACTCCTTTTCGTGCCATTTACCTCGAGATAGCGGACAACATAATTGATGGAGACATAATCTTATCTCCCTGAAATACCAACCCAATTTCTTTATCTAAATTAAATATTATTTTCTTACCCCAACAATTTACTGAAGCCCTATGCTTTGCTAACCAATCCATTTCCAAAATCACTTCAAAATCAACCATATCTAGGACATTTAAGTCGGGATAAAGATCTTGTCTCCAATCTCTATTCCACAATCTGGATACACATACTTCACAAATACTAATTCATCTATGGGAGTAAAGACTAAAATGGAGGATCTTAACAAAGTTGGTTGCTTGTCTAACCTTCATGGCAATAGGGACACAAACGAATGAGTTGTACTTGTATCAAACAAAACTTTTGCTTGAAAAGAGCAAACATGAAGAATACCTGAAACAACGTGTTGGATGCCTATGCATCCTACTGAGTCAAGGTAAAGGCTCTGGCATGCCCTTGACCCTGCTATATCTAGCATATGTCACCTGCACCTCGACCTCTCTAACCACGGCCACCGAAACCTCTACCACTATAAGCTACAGACTAACAAGCCCCAATGCTTCTGTAGCACTCTGTACTAGTATGACCTCCTTCATAATGCTGACATGAAGAACTATCCCCAAATGAAATAAATGAGCTATGAGGTGCAAATTGAACTAAACTATAAGTACCACTAGTTGAAGGTCTCTATCTAAATCTCCTCTGAACCCATTAGCCCTGACAACCACTTTGTCCCCTAAACGAACTTGCACTTGATCCCTGTTGTCTAAAAGACTGACCCTCTTCTTTAGACCTCTTAGACTGGCCTGCAACCATGTCCTCTAATTCCCGCACCTCTATTAACTTAGCGCTATCAACAACTGAGGAGTAGGATGGAACACCTGTGACACTATCATAATATACATCGAGGATTTGAGTCCTCTAATAAACCTCTTCACTTTCCACTCCTCAGTGGGTAGAAGATGTTCCGCATACCTGGACAGCTGAGTGAACTTCAAATCATACTCATCCACTGTTATGCACCCTTGAGATAACCTCTCAAACTTATAAAGGTGAGTATCCCTAACACTCTAAGGGAGAAACCTGTCTGAGAACATGATGCTAAACTCCTTCCATGTCCACTGAGCCTTTATTAGCCTTACTCTTTTTCTATACTCAAACCAAGAGATTGCTATATCTCTCTCGAACTTGAACAATGCCAAACTCACAGCCTGGTGGTCTGTACATCCCTAAGCTTCGCAGCGTTGCCAAATATCGTCTAGGAACCTTTGAGGATCCTCTAAACTGTCTATCCTAGTAAAGGTAAGAGGTGCCAACTTCATGAAGTCATTCAACGGCACATGTCACTCCTTGAATAGTGTTGGATGATGATGTTACATCTCTATCCCTTCTCCTATCTCTCTCCATAGTAAACTCTATCTAGGTTCGCATAACCTGGCTAAGCTGCTGAAACTTTGTAAACCCCTACATCTGTTTCATCAACCACATTTTCCTCTTCTAACTCCTAAGGCTCCTCCTCAACATGTTGAGGACTGCAAGGCAGAGAAGGAGGTGTGGTGCACCTCTCCTCAACATGTTGAGGTACGGGTGCACCACACCTCCTTCTCTGGCTTGCAGTCCTCAACTGCACAATATGAACGTCATCTTGACCATCATCTACTCTAATAGTACCAACTATTTATCTATTCCTCGGTATTTCCTATAAAAAGTGAAAACACTCCAGTCATGCTAGAACAATAGCATGATAATTATCATAAAATTATAGAAAAAAAATATCTATCATAAAATATAAAGATTCGAAGAAGACATGCTCGATGAGAATTTAGAATTTTAAAGAAAAGAAACAAGACAATACGAATCCTAATGCTCCACTTACTACGAAATTAATTATACTACTGTTTCTTTAACCTATAGCTCTAATACCAAGTTTGTCACGACTCGATTCCCGGATCCATGACTGGCACATAGACAAGGTCCCAACTCCAGGGTTCCATACCTATGCGGACCCAAACTCACATACACACTTATCCTTTAAATAACTCAATCAGAGTTCAACACAACAGTAATAACAAAACTAACTTCATAATATAATTTGATTATCTTAATACAAGAGTTAATATAAATTCGTAGTTGTAGAGCACTAAATAGACATAAAGAAAAAGTACAAATTACAACAAAAAAAGCAGGTTCTGAAGGTCCAACAAAAGTAACCTGCTAACAAGCTATAAGCCTGAAAATGATAAATAATGAGAGGGTGAGTTCAACAACTCAGTGAGTAGATAATGTTCAATATACATACACGAGGTAATACAACAATGAGGAATATATATACAATTATAGCTCTAGGTTCTTATAAGAAGGTTTCTCAAATAGACTATAACAAAAATATCATAAGGTAAAGCTTGTTAAAAAATCAAAATGCAACGAGCATGAGACTCCGTATTGTGGGATGATCAGTCCACACAGGTTGGTGACTCCCCCGACCAACAAGGGTTAAGATACGATGTGCACAAAGACTAACACTACCTTGTTAACATAGGTATTTTGACTGACATATCATAGGTTTATATCATAATCAAACAGACAGATTCATATCCCAAGGCTCAACTCATGACATCAATCAAATGAGAAGCTATCAATTCAGAAGTCAATTCAAAAGTATATATTGACTCATATCAAGAATTCAGTTTCAACAATTGATCATATTTTATCGTAACAAGAAAAATAATCAGCATATATACTATCAAGACGCATGATCCAATTCGTATTAAAAAATCAAATATTTATACTATTTCTCATGCATATGGAAAATTATCCACTCACCTGAATTAAAAGCAAACAGAATTCGAAAGTAGATATCAAAGAAAATCCTACTAATGTCTCACAGGTAGAATATCAGGATTATCTGAATACAAAGAAAACATATTAAAAAACGACTTGAAAAGAACGTAAAACCAATTTAATACACTTAACTAATGGTTTATTCCATAACCCTATGTGTTTTTGAACTAAGCTACTCATTTTTTTCAAAAACCAAAAAATTAAACGGTTTTTCCGAAATCTAATTTATATATAAAAAAATAATAAGACTTGATAATAATTCGTTAAATAACCCTCAATTATTCATCAAACCAATCTGAAAAAGCTAAACTTACAGCTAGGGACCAATCTAGAATTTTATCATATTTTTACGGGTCAAATTGTCAAATTAGAGGACCAAACTAAAAATGTCATAAATTCAATACTATACTGGAATTTTGCTCATAATTCATCCTCAATTCTATCCAGGATATCTAATTATACTCTAGGGACCATTCTTGAATTTTATCAAATTTTTAGGGGTCAAATTGTAAATTTTTCAAATTGGAGGACCAAACTGAAAATATCATAAATTCATTACTATACTAGAATTTTCCCCATAATTCATCCTCAATTCTGTCTAGAATCTCCAATTATGCTCCAAGGACCATTTGGAATTTTTTCAAAGTTCGAGGACTAAACTGTGATTTTCACAAATTGAGGGACCAAATTGAAATTTTATCATCTTCAACCTCATACCCAGATTTTTTCACAGATTATCTACTGATATATCAAGATTTTTAAATCAAATTCATCATTTAAACAAACCATAACTCAAAATCATCATTTTTACCTAAAATCTTTTAAAATCAACTAAATAACTCATTACCCATAACAATCAACCCATAATATTCAAATCAATTCATCAATTAAATCCAAAATAAAATCTTCAAAACCCTAATGTTTAACAAAACAGAAAATTAAAACTAAAGAAAATACATTTATATACATCAAAGCATAAATCTTACATTTTAAACTTATTTTTTTTAATTCTCTTCTCCTTCCTTCATCTTTTCCTCTTTTCTCATCTTTTTCTTTCCCTTTTCTTTTCTTGTGCCGGCTCTCACTCTCAAATTTCAGATCCCTTTTTTTTTTTTTTCCTTCTATTTATACTTATCAAGTTTTATTCAATTATCACAATACCCTTTATTCATTTATACTAACTTCTAAATTTCCAAGGACTTTGTTGCCTTTTTCTATTCTCATTTATTTTCAAAACATCACAATTCCAGATCCAGAAGTCATGTTTATTCCTCGTGCTAGAGATGATGAATGCCTTATTTTAGCTAGTGATGGATTATGGGATGTTATTACAAATGAGGAAGCCTGTGAAGTGGCTCGACCGCGGATTCTGTTATGGCACAAAAAGAATGGGGTTGCATCTCTTCTTGAAAGGGGAAAAGGTACAGATCCTGCAGCTCAAGCAGCGGCTGATTACCAGCGGCTGATTACCTTTCAATGCTTGCCCTCCAGAAGGGAAGCAAGGATAATATCTCTGTGATTGTGGTGGTGGACTCGAAAGCTCAAAGGAAGTTCAAGAGCAAATCTTAATCAAGGTTCATCCATCATCTAATTCAAGTCCATATACGTACATATATTAGAACGTACATTTTTTTATTTATTAATACATAGCTTGGTCCATCCCTTTTTTCTTTTGGGCTTAATGTGTACAAGAATAGAAACTAGTGTGTGCCGTATAGCTAGTGTATCTGGATTCCGTATTGACTGTGTTTTTGACAAGCACCGTGCCATAATTTTATGGTTATGTAAATTTTATCTGTTGTGGTAAGGTGATTACAGAGTTCAGTTTTAGATTTATTCTGTTGTGCTCTCAGGTTTCAGTTAAGTCAGTCTGAGTTTTTTTCCTCGTTAGACTGTCTGGTACAAGTTCATAGAATCTCAGCATATGGCCAAAGAAGAAGATTTCAACTGGAAGTAGCTCCATTTTGTGGCAGTAGTTATGTGTGGTTAGAGGTTGAATTGATGGTATAGCATGGCACCTCGTTAGTAGATGGCGTTTGGTTAGATGTTTGAGGTTGCTTGAAGCCTTGTAGGGTTCTGATATTTCTTCATTTTAATGTTTTCTTTTCCTTGAGGTTGGTATGCACAGCACAGGTGTCCTCTTTCTCTATGCAAATGCCATCAGAAGTGAACGGCACTCATGATTTAAAGAACTCTCAATCTTCAACGCTTGGTGCCAATTGTCAAGATCCAAAAGTTTGTTGTTAAAACGTGGCATCATTTCAAGCCATGTGTTTATTGAACTTACCCCATCTGTTCCTTTTTTGGAAGCGTTTCTGCTTGATATGATTGCACCATGCGAGCAAGTAAGAAACTACACCATAAAGAAAGGATCTTCATACCCAAGTCCTCCCAAGTGGTAGTGGTAGTGGTAGGTCATGCTAAACCCTCTGTGAAACTTGTTTTTATCATGTAAAGTTCATTTCCATCTTGGATCGTGTTTGTTAAAATAAAACAAAGAAGAGAGAGATAAAAAAGGGTTAATTCAAGTTATAACCCTTGAAATGCAATGCCCTTTTAACTTGTTTGTGAGACATGGCAAAAACATTTTGTCAGCATGCTAAAGCTCACAGCCTCACACTATCAACTACATCTGTCAGACAACTCGAATAGAAAGTGTAGGAAAATTGAATAGATCATATCTCAAGATTCTCTTTATCAGAGACCATATCTCAGATTTGAATGCTTCGTTGTAGCCTGCAAAAGATGTTTCAAGATGAGAAGCTGATCAATTCTACCTCTCAAGAACACATGTAGACGCACCCATCCACTTTCCCAACGACTAAAGAACACAATTCCCCTTTGCGTAAAACATCATATATGAGAAGGATGGCAGGCTTTGTTACGGAAGGAAAGAAAATCGGTAAAATCCTGGAAAGTCATCTAGAAGGCAAAAGTTAAAAGCTACACAATGGATACTTTGAGCTTCAACATATGAATAATTACTATGAGCTTTGGAATACGTACTTATACCAGTTGAACTACCGTTCGAGATAATTGGCAACCACAAATATACTAAAAGCAACAGCTAGAAATATATACCTGGAATAAAAGATATATATATATATATATATATATATATATAATTAATTAATTACCATAACCATACATATTCTAAATTTAGTTTCCCCGGCAAAGCATCTTTGTTTCAGAAAATTGGAAATTTAATCCTCAATCACAACAAACAACTCACACTAAAACAAGTGTGTTGTCAAGAAACAGAACTAACTTAACAGCATCAATCCAGAGAAGGAAATATATAGTTACGGAGCTGGCTGCTGGCTGCTGGCTGTGGCTGGCTAATGTTTTTGTTTTCCTTGTCATCAATGTCATTTCTCTTACTAAATTTAGTTAAAACACTGTAACCAGACGGTTATCTTGGCAGGAAACTAAAACCATCTTCTTTCTTATATATAACAATGCAGCATTGTGATCTTCTTTCTGTTCAGCTCAATTTTGGACATGAAACTTTAGCGTTACCTCATCTGGTTTTTGTGGTCTAGTTTTCTCAGTGTTTCCATGCGTCCTCCATGGCTTTGTTTCTACCAAATTTATCCGAAGTGGAAGAAAAGCACGGAATCACAGCTATTGCAATTGATGAAGACAAGAACAGCCAGCTTGCAGTGAAATGGGCTGTAGAAAACTTTTTTAACCACAAAAGCCGTCATTTCATCCTTGTTCATGTTCGAATCAAAACCTTTAATCCTCGTAAGTAGCTCCTAATTAATTCCATCATCAACACCACTATTTTCTCAAATGTGAAAACATTTATGTACAAGATGATAATTTGTTTTTCCAAGGAATTTGAGGCATGATGATATATTCTGTGAAATTTTATGAGAAAGGATCATGTATAACTGACATTACTAATGTTATTGGAAATTACAAGTATAGAAGACAAAACACGAGTTCAAACTCAGAATTGAATGCCCGTTGAGCTACACATGGTCTTTTTTCTTGTTCCAATTTGGAGAGCATTGCAGCTCGAACAAAGGCAGGATGTCTAGCTAGCCAAGCTGCCACTCCCTTAATTTATAATCTGAGCTAGCCCCAGCTGAAAGGCATACGTGATAATGCTGAACCTTTAATTAAAGTTCAAGCTATCTGTTTGTATCATATATGCTGCGTTAATTCCATTTGAGACCGAAATTATTGAGTATGGCATTACAGATTGTTGCCTTAATCAATATTGTGTTTGATTTTGTGTTTCCTTGGCTTCCCAGAGGGTTTTGATGCTGTACCAAAAGAGGGTCGTCCACCAACTCAGCAGGAGGTGCAGCTATTCCTTCCATACCGTGGATTTTGTGCTCGAAAAGGAGTGAGTAATTTTCATAAACATGTCTCCAGAAAAGGGCATTGCAAGCTCCATGATCTTGATATATTTGTTTTTGGTGCTGCACCCATTTCAATGGCTGCATTTGCATAATACCGTACTTGGAAAAGGCCAAACATGTATAGAAGATCTCATTGAACCCTGCCAATGTGCTGATTCCTTGATTTCTTTTTTTGGGATTTCAGGTTGAATTGAAGGAAGTAGTCATCCATGATATCGATATTGCAAGAGCACTAGTTAATTATATTGGTAACAACTGCATTGACAATATTGTTCTCGGTGCTTCCACCAGGAATCCTCTAACAAGGTCTACCCCTCTCTTTCTGCGCACGCGCACACACACATCACATACTTACGTAGTTTTGGTGGATTCGAAACTGTATTGAATCAACTGAGATCTGTCGTAGTTTTTTTGGCTTCAAATGTTTAGGTTTTCTTGAAAATCATCAACTGTTATAATAGAAAGCAAGAGCTCTTGCAGCTATGCGCAGTTCCAGCACACTGCTAATTTATGCTTTAATGAGCTGAGACAAGTTATGCATTAATATACATATCAACTGATAAAACCGTACTGCTTGTGCAATTGGAAAGTTAAAAATTGTAACCTACGGCAGTCTTCTTCATGCAGGAAATTTAGGAATCTAGATATTCCATCCAGCTTACTAAAACTTGCTCCAGAATCATGTGGAGTATATGTTATCTCAAGAGGAAAAATTCAGTCCCAAAGTCGACCTCAGACACCCACTAGTGCTGCTAATAGTCCAAGGCAACCTCAAACACCGACTAGTACTTCTATTGGTCCAAGGAAACCTGAAACACCTACTAGTGATGCTTCTCACCGAAGGCAAGTTCGAACACCAAGAGGTGCTGCTACTCCTCCAGGGCAGCCTCAAGCACCTAAAACACCACCTGCTACTCCCAGGCACCTTCAAATGCTTACTCATATTGCAACTACGAGGCAACAAAATCACCAGGGTTTTTTACCTTATCTTCTATCCGATAGCCCAAAACATGAAGATATTCCTAGGTAAGTTTTGGAATATGATTAATCATATGTTTTACTTGGAGAGTGTCATTGCTTCTGTTTTGACAGTCAAAGCTTTCAAAATGTTCATTCATTCTTGAGACTTGCTGAAAAGAAGAACATCCGACTGCCATAATGAGGTTATGATCATAGTAAATTGGTCAATAGTTGTAAGCTTAGCTTAATTAATCCAATCAGGAATGTTCTCAGTAGATAAGAGTGCACTTAGAAGCGGTATATACTTCTTGCTTACCGAAATCTTACTTGCTAGCGGAAAAATACAATTCAAGTCATGCAAGTTGGAAAAGTAAATGTTTTGATACAATTTCTTTTGGCAAAAACAGCAATCCTCTGTCGATGGCACCACGTGAGGAGCGTACATTCAGCTACCAGACTCTTACAACATCAATGGATGGTCGAGCGCCGAATGCGTTGAAAGGAGATTTTGTATCATGTCTCGGTGAACTTTCAGGGCCACCAAGTTTAGTATCAACTGAAATTTCCTCTGAAGATTTTGAATTCTCAATAACATCAGAAAGTCCTAGGGACTTCTCACCAACCCCAGTGAGTATCTCTCATTAAAAGTTGATACATACGGCCATTGTATCAAATCTTCAACCAGGATGGTGACTGTCTCCAACTGCTCCAAGACATTTGACTTCATTTCCAAAATCATTATAAGATGCATATTCAAAGTTAAAATAGGTTATAGGGGAAAGGTGCTCATTTGTGTGGGACAAGTTGGATGATGCTCTTGGCTTTTTGAACTATAGTTAATTCTGTTTTCAGCATTGTGAAAATGTAATAATGTCGACAAAGACTTTAGCTAGACTTTTTAGAGATCATTTGTATTTTGAGATTCCTGATATTCAGGATCAAGCTGCATGTATAAAATTCAAGCATGAAAGTTATTTTATTTTAACAGAACCGATTAAACGTGCAGTTCAGAAACAATCATGTGCAGGTCCTGCCTAGGGCTTATAGAAATTTTAGAATTCCATTAAAGCGGTAGATATCACAACATTATTGAAATAAATATTGTTCCTTGTCGCAGAATGTGGTGGAAGCAGAAATAAGGAGACTAAAACTCGAATTGAAGCAATCTATGGAAATGTATAGTTCAGTTTGCAAAGAAGCTGTTTTGGCCAGACATATGGTAATATCGCAATCATAGATTAGATAAGATTTATGAGCTTTTGAGTGTGCACGAGTAAGCTTATTCTATGTTTGTTTTGTTTTTAGGCAAGTCAGCTTCAGCATTTGCATACATTGAAAACACGTAAATTAGATGAAGCAAAGCTTGCTGAGGAGGCTGCACTGTCATTGGCAGAGATGGAGAGGCAAAAGGCCAAGTCAGCTATAGAAGCAGCAAAAATGGCACAGATGCTAGCACAAATGGAAGCTCAGAAGAGACAGACCGCAGAAAAGAGAGCCATACAAGAGGCAGAAGAGAGGAAAAAAGCAATAAAATGTTTGGCACAAAAAAGTGTGCTATATCGCAAATATACTATTGAAGAGATAGAAGTTGCGACAAATTACTTTGAGAGCTCCAACAAGATCGGTGAAGGAGGATACGGACCTGTTTTCAAAGCCACACTCGATCATACTCCGGTTGCCATCAAAGTTTTGAGACCAGACTTGTCGCAGGGCCAGAGACAATTTCATAAAGAGGTATCGTATATTATTTTGTTAGTGTAGCACGCTGCATAAATGTAAGCTTAACATTCTTTTATTTGCTGTTTGCAACTGTTAGATTTTTTAGAATTTAAAACCTAGGTTAGGCTCAAGTTTTCAGCAAGGTTACAACTTTCAAGTATACACAAAGATGATAATGCAACTTAGATGGCAATATAGATTTGACAGTAACATGCTAACTTGTATTTTAGAAACGCCCGATATCCATCTTACTAGCTATGAGTGATCATGATGCTGAGAGGAAATCTTGGTAGAAATGAAAACTTGAAGAAGAAAAACAAAAGAGGAAGAATGACAATCTAAGTGGAGAATGGTTGAAGATTGTGGCAAGCATGCTGAGTTGCAGATGCTCAGTTTGTGCATTCCTGTGAGCCTGAAGGACTTCACCAACTAACACGCATGTTGATTTCATTTTTAAATGCTTGAGAATACTACACTCCCTTAGTGGAATCAGCATGTGCCAGATTAATTGAACCTCCTCTCCTACAACTTGAAAAGCTAAACAATTTAAAATGACAATGATATAGGTCGAAAACTTGCTTTTTGTTCCCTTCTTCTCTGCAAAAACACAGATCAAAGATGCGAGCATGTGATGAGGAAGAAATAAGAAAGCATTAGCTTGTAGCCTTTAATTCCTTCTGTTTTTAATAAGTTATCCACCCATGTTATCAACACAGGTTCAGGTTTTGAGCAACGTGAGACATCCACATATGGTTATCCTGCTTGGTGCCTGCCCAGAGTATGGATGCCTCGTGTATGAGTATATGGAAAAGGGCAGCTTGGAAGACTGCCTCTTCAGGAAAGGCAACACTCCCCCAATTCCATGGAGAAAACGTTTTAGCATAGCTTCTGAAATCTCCACAGGCCTACTTTTCCTTCATGAAACAAAACCAGAACCCTTGGTGCATCGCGATCTTAAGCCTGGAAACATTCTCTTAGACAGGAATTATGTGAGCAAGATTTCGGATGTGGGTTTGGCCAGGCTTGTTCCGCTAGCTATAGCTGACAATATTTCTCAATATTGCCAGACAGAAGCAGCTGGCACATTTTGCTATATTGATCCGGAATATCAGCAGACAGGACTGCTAGGCGTCAAGTCAGATATATATTCATTGGGTATAGTACTGTTACAGCTTATTACAGCAAAGAATCCTATGGGTCTATCTCACCAGGTTGCGCAGGCCATTGAGGAAGGAACCTTTTCAGATATTCTTGACCAAACACAGACAGATTGGCCTGTCGAAGAGGCGTTATCGCTTGCAAAACTGGCGTTGAAGTGCAGCGAGCTGAGGAAAAAGGATAGGCCAGACCTTGCATCAGTGGTTTTGCCGGAGCTGAACAGGCTAAGAGATCTTGCATTGGCTAATGAAGCTGGTGAAAATCAGACGGTCTTACCACTACCCCACCCTTACGTTTCAGTCTCAGAAGGGAAATGTCATGCTAGTCAGGTCAGTTACTGTCTCAAATCACTTGACTTAAATTTCATAAGCAGATAGTAGATATAATCCTGTAGCTGTAATCATCTTATCTCTTACCTCATACCTCATCCAGAACAGTACACATACTATAAATCTCCAGTAGGCCGTTTCATAATATGAACCAGGAATTAAGATTTCAGGCGATAACTGATTCAACCCTAGAATAGCAGATACATGGCCTCCTCTCTTTCCTTACTGGACAATGCTTGGGCAAAGAGCAACATTAGAGAAACATTTTCAGTATGACAACTGCAGATCAGGAAAATGAACCATGAAATGTTGTTGCAAACGGGACAGGCATAGTTAATAAACATGTTGAAGGGTGCATCGTATTCTCAATTTCACAAAGAGAAAAAGGGAAACAATAATTGCTCCAAAATTTCCTAAAATAGTTATAAATCTCTTTACTATGCAAGATACGAAGGACTGAGAAACAATCCTAACGTCGAAATGCAAAATTCAACGTAGATTTATGTAAAACGAGGATGGCATCAGCGATACACGTCCACGTTCTGGAGCTTCAAGTCTAAAGATTCTTCCAGCAACAGGAAATCTAGGATTTTTCCGCCGCAAAGAGGAAACCGAGCGTGGAAAAAAGCAGACATGAAAAAATTCCATGGTTGCAGCTGGTCGTCCTTTGCAAGCTGTGCTTCCAATCCTAATGCTCCGATCCAAAGATTGAAGTCATTTTCATGAGCAAAGTTCGAATTCTTGCAAATAATTGATTTCCATTCTGCATGTCCGATAATGGACCGGACACTGGGTAGATACTCTTACTTTTCTGCTGGAAGACAATCTTTGCAATCATCTGATAATATATATTCAGTACATGTCAAGGGAATAATCTTTTTTTATAAATTTCTATGGCACTGAATCGTTACAATCTATCCTGAATTCTGTGTGCGTGATTCAGTTTGTTTATTACTTGAATACAATTAATTCTTTACGAACGTCTGTATAGAGTACTTAATCTTTTGCATGCATCCTTAATTGTTTCTCAAACAGAAGTTTTGATCCCACACAAGTTTTTTTGGATACTGGACGGAATCCCTCATCATCAAAGCTCGCCAAGTCAAGTGTTTTCCTTTCTCAGAATTTCCTCATTTCCATTGCCTGTAAGGATTCAACTATGTCCTGAAAGTATATATGTTCTTGTCTTGGACAAACTTTATAGTTTTTTTCTTGGCTGTTTAATAATCTATTTTTCTCCTCTTCATATCCTGGTTTTTAATTTTCCCTTAGGATTTTCACTCGCATTTGTTTTTTTTTCCCTTTAAATTACAAGATCTCCTGTGATACCATCTTTTTACGAATATATATAGCGTTTAAAACTTATAAAGGTACATATTATTTTTTCCAGGAAAATGCTGGATATAATGAATAACGAAGACACGAATCAATCACAATAAAAAGATGATTGTACAACTAGGCCATTTTATGTGTCTGTGAAGTTTTCTAGCTATTTTTGCTTATCAGCACAAATTAATTTTTTTGCAAAATAACATGGCTCCAAAAAATTGGTGAAATAACATAATTGTACATGATATATAAATTAAGAAGCTGCGATTGAGAAATGCAATATTTATCAAATGTTGTGTTTCCAATATGCAATAACTACCGAACCACGAGTTACCTCTAAATTTACCCCTAAACAATACCCAAACTATTTGTTAAGCCCTATCTAATTTGTAAACCTCTGGTTAAAAAAAAGAGAAGAAAAACAAACAAACAAATAAATTTGTGAATAAGTGATAAATATTGTAATGTTTAATTAATAATAATGAATTTAGGGGAATATTTCACGATGATTTAAGTAAATTAAATAGTGCGCAAAATTTGGAATTTTTTGCGTAAATTATCAATTGTCCAATTTTATGATATTAGACATATCTCTCAATCCGACTGTTAGATTAAGGTGAAATTTTATGAGGGGTCTTCTGACACATTGTTTTATTGTTTTATCTTGGGTTAAATGTTTATGGCGATTTGACCTCAGGAAGGTGTCTAGATAAAAATATCAGTTGAGGGGGGTGATTGTAATAAATAAACTTTCGGGGGAAAAACTAAGAAGGGGTAAAAAGGTAACTAACCGAAAATATTATCCTCCAACTACAGTACATGCTATTGTTCACTCATAACAATAGCAACGAAAAGAGAGAGGGACTTTGTTCCTATTTTCTTCAAGATAAAGCATCATTGCATGTCCTTCCATGAAGAAATTTGAGAGATATTGTGTGTGCATGTGAAGAAAGAACCAAACACTAAGCATTTGAGAGAGATAGGGATAGTTTGAAGAGCGAGAGAGTAGTGAGAGCAAGTAACTTAATGAAAATGAAAGAGAACAAGGAAAAATTGTCAAGGAAATCACAATCTTGTGCATAAATTCATTTGGTAAGGAAGTTTTTATCCTTTAATTTGCATTTTAAGTAGAAATTGATGGAGGGATGTAACACCGTAAAATTATGATGTTAGGGTTCTTGAAAATATTTTGGAATTGGATATTTTAGAGAAAATATGTTAGGTTATCAATGGAAGAGTAAAAAGTAAAGGAATTATGAAAAAAAAAAAACCCGAAACAAACGAAGAGGAAACCCTTGGTATTGGGCCAACCAGTTTTGGGAAATAGAGTGGGTAGAATTTTGGCTTAAAGTTTGTAATAAAAAGTGTTTAAACAAACTACGAAATGAAAAATATGTAGTGGATTAATTATGTGTTCTTTGTGTATGAAGAAGGATGAACATATGGAAATGTTAGTATGAAACTTTGATGTGTATAATGTTTAAAAAGAAGAAAAACAAATTACTTGGGTTATGAGTAGGTTGTGTGTGTGTAAATGAGATGAAAGAAATATAACAAATTGAAAGAATAGATAAATTGTGAAAAATGGAAGTGTAAATGGCATGGGCCATATTTGGTCAAAGGAGGAATTTTGGGGGTGCTTTAATCTAGCTAAAATTCTTGTTTTAATTGAGTTAGCAAAGATGGAATGAATAAAGGGCGTGGAAAATTAAAGGAAATTGCACTTCTTTTTACCTTTATATTGGTTCATTTTAAGAAGAGAATGAACATGATTAAGTTGATTGTTGTGGGACTTATGTTTAATGGTGTTAAAAAATATAGTGAATGAAGATTGTTGTCTTGAATTGTGAAAAATTGCATGAAAATATTTGGTTATGTATCAAGCTGATGAACTAGAATTTGGATAGTTTTACCAATTGACTTTCAGCTGAAGTTTGAACTAATAAATGATAGAATTTGGAATGCATTTCTTTGTGAAAATTGTAGCTAGGAGTGTTAAATTTCAAATGGGACTAATCTTACTTAATTTGGAGTTATAAAACTTTATATATGAGTTAAAAGTTAAAGAAAGATCAGACGGAATCTTATCGGACAAATTGTATATGTTATTAAAATAGGTAGTTTTGGTTTTGTTAATGGCATAACTAGGTTTTCTTCCCTTCACCAAAATTATAGCTTTGTATCTTGGCTTTTTCTAAAAAGGCAAGCCACACTCAAAGCCAAGTTTTATAACTTTAATTATGAATAAGTCATCAAACTGTGTTCTAGGTTGATTAAGTTAAATCGGCTAGAATTAGTCAATTTTTAATGTTTGTCTAGAAATGTTCTTGATGTAGTACTTTAATAGTAGAAATTACAAGAATAAAAAGGGAAAATATTTGTTTAAAGTTTACAGAACATTTGTAAACAATAATGCTAGTTTATATGTTTGAAATTGAACATTGAATCAAATTGAGTTGGTGATAAAAGAAAAGAAAAATGTACTAGCTAACTATATCACTCCTTTTGAGTAAACTTAAATTGTTAAGAAGAAAAATGTGGGTTTGTGTGTAACTTCTTGTTTATGAAGTTTTCAATATAAGAGATTAAAAATATTTAATATTGTGATGATTTTCTCTTTAAAACGGAGTGATGATTTTAAATCATGTTGGTACAAAAAAGACTGCAGGATCTACACAGAGGCAAACAATTGCAATGAGAATATAGACACAAAATAGGTGTCCTACACCATAATATTTTTATTTGAATCATTTGAAATGTTTTATCTGCAATTTTCTTTAATGTGCAATCATGAGCAATGTATAAAAAGATAAAAAGGTGAAAGAAAAAAGAAAAGGAATGTGAGTTTGATTAGTTGTTCGAGGTGATTTGGAAGCTAATGATATTAATGTAATAAATTGATATCAACATTTAATTGGATTTGATTACTTGTTCCAAGTTATGGAGGCTAATGATGTCAATGGGTACAATGACATCGACATTGACAAAGTGGACAATCAACAATATTAAAGACTTTGATTAGTCGTTCTCGGTTTGGGAGACTAATGATACGAATAGGTTATATTGGTAACAATATTTTTAAAATTTGATTAGTAGTTCCTGATATAGAAGACTAATGATACCAATGGGTTACATTGGTATCGACATTCTTTAGACTTGATTAATCATTATCAATTTGAGAGATTAATGATATTTATGAGGTTCATCGGTATCGATATCAATATGAAAGGTATAATTGAAAAATGGGTTTGATTAGCTATTTCAAGAAATGGGAAGGCTAATTATGTCAATAAAATTATATCATTTATTTATGTTGGTTTAATGTAAAAAACTTTTAGGACCATCTCATACCAATCAGGAATAGATTCTCTTATCACTTTTGATTTTATAACCTAGGTATATTATCGTACATTTTGACTTATAATATAATTTTGTTTAAGCATGTAATATATGTTTGCTTAATTTTTTGTTATAGACATATGAAATTAAATGACCCACTATATTTACTTGTTCATCTACGCTAGGATATCATATCATGTAAACTCTTATCAATGTATAATTTAATGTGTTATATAATTAATTGTATGTGATGCTGTATGGCTTGGATTTAATTGATAAATGGTTGATGTGGATGACGATCTAGGATACTTGATCGTGGTTTGGAAGTTGTATAAAAGTGTAGATTTGATAAGTTGATAACTTGGAATTTTCTATTTATAGAAGAAACTCTACCGAAATCTTGATAGAACACACACACACAATATATATATATATATATATATATAAACCAAATAGCATAACATTGCATTCATACTGACCAAATGAGACTGTAAATGTAGTTTTGTAATGGTCCTTAGGATGGATCTGGATTTGCCAAAAACCTGATTTCATATCAAACTTAGAAAATATGAAAGCAAAATGCAATTTTTGTAATAAATCTTTTTTATTTGAAATTGGATATCTTCTTCATTTTAAAGTCTTATTAAGTGGTTTGTAATTGATCACAAGTCTAGGTGTGCCTCATTCTATTTCAGAGTTTTTGTTAACATAGAATACACACGACCAAAGCGATCTGGACTTTTGGATGAGACATTTTGACTCTAGATCTTGGATTTCAAGTCTATAATGCTGTTCTAATTCAACATTTTTTTGGATTGGTCTCGCTTTTGTAGGTATTTGTTTCTCAGAAAAGTTATCTTCATAAGAAAGATCAACAACATGCTGTTTTCTTCTCCAAAAAGCATTTGACAGATCAGAGCAAATTTCGTGCTCGACTTTATTTTGGAAATCTAAAATTCTTTTTTGTAAAACAGAATTTTGTAATTGATGTTCAATTATTTGCAAAGAAACATCTTTTTTAAGATCATGTAAATAAAATTATTTTCCATGGATCAATGCATTGATATGATATTTATGTATAGAACATGCTTTGATTAAATTCAGATTTATAGTTTTTGATTTTCTAAAAAAGGGAAACAAGTCGAACACCATTAATTTTTGAAATTATGCAATCATGTTTGGCTTTGTAAGGGGTAATTATGTCAATGAAAGGAGTTCCAAGAATAATGGTATGATTTATATCATTTGTAACAACAAAGAAATTTTTAGGAACATGTTTGATGTTTGACAATGCATGATCTAATGCATGGGTCTCAGGGGTTTGATCTTCAAATTCTGGTTCAGAATCTGACTGACTTTTTATCTTAGACAGGAGGTGTTGTAAAATGACTGAGTCTTTTTGTTGGGCTTGTCTAAAGGTTTGTAACTCAAATTTAAGGATCTTAATTTCTGACTGTAATTATGGGATAGTAGCTATGGGTTTGGATTTCTTTTTCTTGTTGAGGATTTTTGTAAGGTCATATCATATGTGTTGGTACTGGTTATAGGTAGAACGAAATGGTTTTAGACGGGCTGGGGTGTCTCAAGTTTGTTGAAATTATTCAATAGTTTATCAAAATAGGATTTTTGTAATTGGGGATCATCTAGTCTTTTAATGGCTTCAAGAATGAATTCTTGGTCTCTGGTTAAGACATTGAGTTGTTTTGAGTGGGATGAGGTCTTGGAATCAGAAGTTGCTAATTCATCAATTTGGAAAGTTTCTTCAGAAGTATCTGAAGGGTTTGATTCAATATCAGAAGATTCAATGAAAAGGCTTTGGATTTGGTTGATTGTTTCCTCATCTATTTGGAGCTCATGTAATTTTGTATTGACTTCGCAGAATCGGGAAGTATGACCTTTCTGGCCACATTTATAACAAATGATGTTTTTAAGTCAAGCTTGGGTTTGGACCTGGATTGTGAATGTTTATAGGCCTTTGTAGGTTTTCTTGTAGTAAGGTTATTTTGATTTGGAGTAGAAACATTTTATATGGGTTGATCTCTTATAGTGTGGTTTATTGGGCTTTGAATAAGGCTCGGACTTGGAATAGTTTCCACAACAAGTGGATTTTTGTATAGACAGGTCAAACTATTGGCAAAAGCTTCCTAGTTCATGTCTAATTCGCTTCATTGCCCACTTTAAGTGTTTTTGGAGCTTGAGGTCTTGACAGATCTTAAGACCTTCCTTTTGGATAAAGCTGACTAACTCGCCATATGAAGATAACTTTTCTGAGAAACAAATACCTACAAAAGTGAGACCAATCCAAATGAATGCTAAATTAGAATAGTATTAGAGACTCGAAATCAAAGATCTAGAGTCAAAAGGTCTCATCCAAAAATCCAGATCGCCTTGGTCGTGCGCTACATTCTATGTTAACAAAAACTCTAAAATAGAACGAGGCACACCTAGACTTGTGATCAATTACAAACCACTTAATAAGGCTCTAAAATGGATAAGATATCCAATTCCAAATAAAAAAGATTTATTACAAAAATTGCATTTTGCTTTCATATTTTCTAAGTTTGATATGAAATCAGGTTTTTGGCAAATCTAGATCCATCCTAAAGACCATTACAAAACTGCATTTACAGTCCCATTTGGTCAGTATGAATGGAATGTTATGACATTTGGTTTAAAAAATGTACCATCTAAATTTCAAAGAATAATGAATGACATATTTAATGCATAATTTATATTGATGATGTTATTTTTTTCAACATCATTAGAACAATAATTTAAACACTTACAAAAATTTTTTCATGTTGCAAAATAGAATGGTTTGGTTGTTTCCAAATAAAAAATTTCTCTATTCCAAACTCGTGTTCGTTTCCTCGACCATTATATCTGTCAAGGTATCATTACACCCATTGAGAGGTCTCTTATCTTTGCCAATAAATTTTCTGATAAAATCCTTGATAAACCTCAATTACAAATATTCCTAGGAATCCTGAATTATGTTTTAGATTTTTATTATAATATTAGTAGACTTGCAAAACCCCTTTATGATAGACTAAGAAAAAACCCAATTTCATGGTATGATGAGCATACTACTCTCGTTCGTCAGATTAAGAAGCAAGTCCAAGAAATTCCTTGCCTTTATCTAGCCAATCCCTTAACTCCCAAGATTGTAGAAACAAATGCGTTCGATTTAGGGTATGAGGGTATTCTCAAGCAAGTTCAAAATTTCAAAGAACAAATTCTTCAATTTATGTCTGCCCATTGGAATGACTGTCAAAAGAATTATTCTACTATCAAAAAAGAAATTCTTTCAATTGTTCTATGTATTACAAAATTTCAAAGTGACTTATTAAACCATAAATTCCTTTTACGTATTGATTGCAAATTTGCTAAAGAAGTTTTACAAAAAGATGTTCAAAATATTGCTTCAAAATAAATTTTTGCTCGATGACAAGCTATATGAAGTATTTTTTATTTTGACATTGAATATATAAAAGGAGATACAAATTCCATTCCTGATTTTCTAACTCGTAAATTTCTCCAAAATAGGTCTTGATGCCTTCCAAGTCTAAAGATAAGGGCAAAACCCCTCAGTCAACATCTATAAACCCACAAAAAACCTAAAGCACTCCAAAACTTATGGCTTCTGCCATATCTTCTACAAAACCAAAACTTCTTGGTACGATGCAGTCATTGCTGAAGAAAAAACAACAAATCCTCTAGCAATACAAAGCGAGAAAGTACAGAATTTGATAGACACCATATCTAAATCTCCATAGTTACATCTCGCCTTACAAACTCTTAGCCAAAAGTCCTCCCAAGAGGATGAATCCTCTCAATCAGGTAAACTTCTAAACTGATTTCAAAATCCCAAGCAGAGTCTTCTTCCCAAAAACCTCTGCTTTATTCTACAAATCTTTCATTCTCCCAATGCAATTTCATGAAAACATCTTTAAAATGTAAATCCGAATATTTTATCAAGACCAATTTTCAAAATGTTTTAACTGTTGAAGATGGTTTTTACCATCCTGATCATATATATGATCACAACTACAAAAAACTTTCCTCCAGGGTGGTATTTCAAATCTTAGGATACTACAAAAACTCATGCTTACTACATGGCCATCCTTGAAATTACGGGTTCAGTAAAATTTAAATATTTTAACCTCAAACAACACCATACTGAACCAGCTTATTTTACTGGTATCACCAAACATGTCCTATATCCAACTGACTGGAAACAACCTCTTCATCATGGAATCCATTTTCCTATTAGCTTCCAAACCACATTACATAACCATTGCCAAACCTATTCCTATTAGGACTACCAACATGCATGGTTTAATGCTTTCTTTCTCCAAAACTCCAAAGAAAGCCATTCCTAGTTATTTTATTTTGATACCTCAATCAATACTACAAAACTACCAAATTGGTTTTGTTAATGGTGGGATTACTTTGGTTACATTGTTGAACTCCTTCACCTACACCCTGTGGTTGAAAAAGGCTACAAACTTTTCAAACAAAATTTCAGAGGCACACAGAGAGAAAAGAAATTCCCCCCAATGCTTTTGTTCTATTTCAAATTCTTTGTTCCTTGGGTTTGTTCATGGTAATTTGACTAGAACGATCAAAATACCGGTGTAATTTTGATCGGAAAATACAAGGTTAAATGGTGGGACTCTTTTGCGGCAGAAAATAAAATCTCTGAATATGCTGTAATGTAACAACCCTAATTTTACTATTAGTTTATCCGTTAATCTCCCCCCGGTAAAGGGTAAATGGAGCATAATTTTTTTTACTTGCCGAAATTTCTAATGAAATTTAGGCATAGTCTCCCCTATACCGGGAGATCCAAGTTATTGATAATGTACCTTGCACACATTTATAATCACATCTCATCCACAATCACATCCATGATTAGTACAATCAACTATATAATTCATTCCAGATTATGCTCAGGACCATATTCATTCCCAATCTCCATCTTACATCACACACATAAATTAATAATTAAGAGAACCAATTCGAGCACTAAAATTTCATATATATATATATATATATAAAACACAACACAGTTTAATATTCTAACATAATCTAGTACAATCTAATATCTTAAGCATAGGTTGATACATTTAATATTCCAGAAACAAAATATTACGAATATATTATTCTATATAGGTTTCATGTCTACTGCATGATAAAATTACACCACAAATCCTGAAGTTCCTAACTTATACAAAAAGGGATCAAAGAACCTAAAATCTATTCCTGACGTTAATGGGAGAGACCTGCAAAAATATAGATTTTTCCATATAATTAAAATATAAGCAATTTACAGAAGAAAATTATACAACATATCTATCTACTTAAATCATATGAGATTCTAGATACAACCATAAACCCTTTTTAAGGGTTATAAAAATTTGTTTATGTTGACTACTTTTCCCTCCCCCCCCCTCGTATTGGGAGGACTATTGTCGACACCAATGACTTCCATTAGTATCTTTAGTTGCCCGTCCTGGAAATAACTAATCAGTTTCATGAAAATGCCGACACGAACGTAACCGTTTGTGTCATTAACTATTTTAAACCAAAATAGTTAATCATTGTTCCATATTACCTTGGGAGGTTTTCGGGTTAACCAACCTTAGCTAACATTTTTAGCCTCTCATGCTTGGGACCGACTAATCAAATTCAAGGAACAGTCCTTCCTACAATTCTTTGTTACTATTCATTTCCTCTAAGAGAACCCATAAATTAAATTTGGTTCTCTGTTTCCATATTTCTCCTTTTTTTTTTATATATATATATAATGTAACCTTTCTTTCTTTTTCCTTTTTCCTTTCCTCATCAATAAGCATCAACATTTATAGTTCAATAGTTAATTAAAATAATTATCAACTATAAAAGATATAGGTACCTAGTACCTACATGCTGTAGACACTCGACTTGCGTTCCCCTGTTGTTGTACTCCTCCCGCGGTTCCTCCTGAAACCACAAACACCCATCATTATTCCATATTAGTCCACATATCACAACACAACACCAACAATGACAATAATATTCATTTCTCTTTTACCATTCTTTTCTTTCTCACCTACATTCCTTATTATTATTCGTTAACATTTTCAGCTCATTAGTAGCCCAAGTGGACATCATGAATTTAATTTTGATCGCAGCTTATTTCTTTTTGAAGATCAAGACACAATGTTACATGTTTTATAAAGGGCAAGATAATGAATTCTATCCTTAATACGACTGAAACTCGCCGTTTTATTGACTTGGCCGAATCTGCAAACAATGGCGACAACTCGAGCTCTCCTCATATTTTTATTCATATCTAGAGTTCTAGGACTCTAAATTAAACGGGGTCAGATTCGTTGGAAAGCTAACACTCCCGGCTACAACTCTTATGAGAGATTGTCTCCAAATTTTGCTGTTCTGCACTCGAAACTCCTCTAGAAAGGAGGTGACGAATATGGCCAAATTCGTCGATGATTTCTAAATACGTTTTCTATTGCCACAATTATGTATCAAGAACACACAATGCACCAGATTTTTTTTCTTCCCTCCTTCACTTGGCTCTTGGCCTAAGGAAACTAAGGGTTCCCTTCCTTCTTTTTTTTTACACTCAATCACCACATTTTCTTATTGTTCACCTCCTAAAAACTGTTTCAATTGAGCAACAAGGAAAACAACAAAAAAATTAGAATTTCCCCTCTTTCCTTACAACCCCATGGCCGACCACTATTTCCCCTTAGTCTTTGATTTTGTTGAAATCTTCTTTGCATAATTTCATCCTTTTTAGGCAACCTATGCTGCTCAACTCATTTAATTCCAATCAATTCCACATTTCCCCAATTTTACTCAAGAACCCTAATTTTTCAAACTTCAAATTAATGCACAATTCTTGTATGAATTTAAATTGGTTTTCCCAATTGGTTTAGAACTTCATACCTGGAGGAAATTTAAGTTTGATTTCGTGTTTGATTAAAGTTTCCTAACCCCTTTCTCCTCTACAAGCAGCCGGCCTCCCTCTCCCTCTTCCCTTAACAATTCCTTCACTTTTCTTCTTGCAAATCTCTTACCCAAATTTATCTTCCCACTTAGTAATTCTAAGGTTTGCGTAGGTATAGAATTTTAGGTGTTTTCTCTTAGGCTTGATGAAGGAAAATCTGAAAATTTCCCTCCCTTTTCTTCTTATTACCTGTCGGCCATGGATGAGAGAAGGAATGGGTATTTATAGTCCCATTTCTTCTTAATTCCATTTTGGCCCCATCTTTCTCTCTTTTTCTTATTTTAGCCCCCTTTTTGTTTCTTACAAAACTAATAAGTTTTTATCATCATCATTATTAATTTAATTTTAATTTTTTTTTGCATTATTTTGTATTATAACAAAATTTTGAATTATTATAAACCTCCCCCTTTTTATATACTTTATTCTCGGGCTTAACATTTAATGTCATGGCTTTCCTCAAACAACGGACATGGCATCAAAGAACCACTAACTCTACAAGACCAGTCCTAATCCCTTTTCCTCGCCTAAAAAGCCCGTGCCTCAGCATTCTTGGCAATCGCCAAATCCAAAGAAGAATATTTTGAAGTCATGAAGCAACTCCTAGACAACGGAAAGGAGAATTTTTGATTTCTTCCTCAACCTCATCATCCTCAGGATCATATACTCCTCTAGGTGATGAAAATGAAGATGATTGCTATGACATCTTGCCATCTCTACAAAATCCTTTAAAAAAAGAGAGTATTTAGGCTCACCTGTTCTGAGCCCATTTTCTATGTCTTTTAGGCTCATTTGTTTTGAGCCCCTGCTTCCATTTTTAGGCCCATTGTTTTAGGCCTTTTTCAAAAAACTTCTTGATGATACAAAAAGACAAATCAGCTGTCAGTGATAAGAAGACAAAAAAAGAAAACCCTATAAAAAACATGGGCAATTTCCAAATTATCGTCTCTTGATCATAGGGAGTAAGAGCACATGACTTACTACAACATATCAAAAGGAATCTTCAAGCTTTCAAAAAGCTTTTTGGCCTCTTCCATGACAACTCCATTATAAAAGAAGACCCCTTTAGCTTCGAAGAAGCAGAGAAAAATACACTGAAGAAAATTCTCTGTAAACACTCTCATGTAACCTATAACCAACTATTATCTCCTGTATTGATTTCAAATACAAATTTAAGTTAGATTCTATCCTATTTATATTTATTTACATTCTTGTGAAATTTATATTTCTGCAAATTTAAGTATGTTCTGTATTTGGTAGAGGATCTTGTCTTTGACTTGCCTATTCATTCACATCAGAAATTTGTGTTGTTTTTGGAATCAAGTATATCGACTAGAAACCTATGAATCTTTAGATCATTTTCAGGTGTAACAACGTCATGCATTTATTTATTACACACACACACGCGCGCTAAAAGGAAAAGAACAAGTAATAGAAAAGAGATAACAGAAAACAAGTAACATAAATAGAACAGTATGTGGCATGTGTGTGTGTGTAACAACGCCACATACTGTTCTATTTCTGTTACTTGTTCTTTTCCTTTTGGCGCGGTGTGTGTGTGTGTGTGTATATATATAATAAATAAATACATGACGTTGTTACACCTGAGAATGATCTAAAAATCTGATCACAGGTTTTCAGTCGATATACTTGATTCAAAACAACACAAATTTATGATATGAATGAAGAGACAAGTCAAAGAATGACATGATCCTCTGACAAACACAAATCATACTTAATTTTTCAAAAATATAACTATAAATTTGTAGGAATTAAATAAAAGAAATGACAATTTGAAAATTGCCTCTAAAATTTCATAGGGCTTTCCTTTATTGTCTTCTTATTCACTGAAAGTTACCTTGTTGCTTGTATAAAAGAATATCAGGAGACTGTGTAGATATAAGGCCTAAAACAATGGGCCTGGACAAAAGTTTAAAAGGAACATGCCAAACATTATGGGCCTAAAAGAAGGGCTCAAAACAGGTGAGCCTAAAAAAGGGACTTGATATTTTTCTAGGCCTCTTAAATACCTTTTTTTAAGGGTTTTGTAAAGATGGTAGGATGTCATAGCAGTCATCTTTATTTTCATCACTTAGAGGAGTATAGGATCCTGAAGACGACGAGGCTGAAGAAGATGAAAATATGAACTCTCATTTTCCACTGTACTTAAAGCTTTTATTTTCTACCTTAAAATAGTCCCACCATTTGACTTTGTATTTTCTAATCAAAATTACATGAGTATTTTGATCATTGTAGTCAAAGTACCATGAGCATACCCAGGGGACAAAGATTTTGGAACAAAACGTAAGCATTGGAGGGAATTTCTTTTCCCTTTCTATGCCTTTGAAATTTTATTTGAAAAATTTGTAGCCTTTTTCAACCATTAGGTGTGGGTGAAGGAGTTCAACAATGCAACCAAAGTAATCCCACCATTGGCGAAACCAATTTGGTAGTTTTGTAGTATCGATTAAGTTATCAAATAAAATATCCAGGAATGGCTTCCTTTGGAGTTTTGGAGGAAAAAAAGGCATTGAACCATGCATATTGGTAGTTCTAGTAGGAATAGGTTTGGCAATGGTTATGTAGTTTGGTTTGGAAACTAATAGGAAAACAGATTTCATGATGAAAATGTTGTTTTCAATTAGTTGGATGAAGGATATTTTTTATGATACAAGTGGAATAGGCTAGTTCAGTATGGTGTTGTTTGAGGTTAAAATGTTTGATTTTTACTGAAACTATAATTTCAAGGATGGCCATGTAGTAAGCATGGGTTTTTGTAATGTTCCAAGGTTTGAAGTACCATCCTGGAGGGAAAAGTTTTATAGTTGTGATAAGAGGATCAAGATGGTAAAATCCATCTTCAATTGTTAAAACATTTTGAAAACAGTTTTTTATGAAATACTCAGATTATGATTTTGGAGATGTTTTTATTAAATTAGTTTGGGAAAATGAAGGATTTGTAGATTGAAGCAGAAGTTTTTAAGAAGAAGATCTTGCTTGGGTTATGGAAATTAGTTTAGAAGATTTACCTGATTGAGAGGATTTATCCTCCTGAGAGGACTTCTGGCTGAAAGTTTGTAGGGACAAAAGTAATTCTAGAGAATTGGATAGAGTGTTTACCAAATTTTATACTTTGTCGCTTTGTATTTTTTATGGATTTGATGTCTTTTCTTTGGTAGTAACTGCATCATACCAAGATTTTATTGGTTCTGCAAAGGATATGGCAGAAGCTATAAGTTTTGGAGTGCTTTGGGTTTTTTATGGTTTTGTAGGTGTTGATTGAGGGGTTTTGTCTTTATCTTTAGATTTATCTTTGGAGAAATTCGCTGGTTAGAAAATCAAGGATGAAATTTGAGTCTCCTTTTATATATTCATTATCAAAATAAAAAAAAATACTTAATATAGCTTGTTATCAGGCTATCTGTTTTGAAGCTATATTATGAACATCTTTTTGTAAAATTTCTTTAGCAAATTTACAATCCATGATTTAAAAAGATAATTTAAAAATATAGGCTGCAGTTTATATTGGTTTACTGCCCTGTCATCACTCAACGGGACTTACAACCATTTAGTAGGGTTCACCTGTACCTTTAGGCTTGTATTTTTAAATTATCGTTTTAAATCATGGATTCTGTTTTTTATATAACAACTTCTATTTAAGCTTCCTCTACCTCTGAATCTTCTGAGAGTAAAAGAGTTATAAATAGTGAAGAAATTACAATTGAAGATTTTACAAAAAATATTGATGATTGAAAAATTTCAAAAGTTTCAAAAACATAGATTTATCAAAATTCCAAATTTGATTTTTTCAAAACTGATTTTACAATTAAAACTGAAGAAAGAGATATTCAGCTCACAAAACCCTTTGAAACTATCCAACTCCTTTATAAAAAATCCCTGCAACATCAAGACCGAAACTATAAATGTATTCATATCGGCCTAGTACAAGTTGGGATCAAACCCCTTACCAAAGAAGGTCTCAATACCTCCATTCTAGCAGTATTCAGAGACGCTAGATTTCAAAATTTCCAAGACTCTTTACTGAGTTCCCTCGAGTCTAGCCTATGCAGTGGACCAGTTTCCTTCAACTGTTACCCAAACCTTACTATATCCCTCAGAGATCGATATATCTTGCAAAGCATGACCCTACAAATGAAAACTCACAATTACAATATGCTTGAAGGATCAATTCCAGTCGCCTTAATCTTCAAGATCCACTACAAAGCCATGTTTTCACCTTTGCCAGCAAACAAAAATTCCAATCATAAAAGGGTGAAACCCTACTCCTCCAAACTAACATTTCTAGATCAAACATAGTTGTTCCTAGAGCTATCTAGTGGAGAGATGTAACCCTTTCATAAGACTGGATCCTCGAAGGTGCAACACAACCTAAACCACAACAGCCACCAAAACCAAATGTCCATATTAAAGAAGTAACCCAATATACTTATGGTAAAGTCAAATTGTCTTTCCATCGCCACTCAACTAGTTCCAGGTTTTCGGATGAATCTTCCTCATCCAGTACAATAGATCTAAGATGTATCTCTAAAGCCCCTTCTAACATAAATATACCATACAATACAAATCCATCTAGGAAATCAACCTCTGATATTCCTAATACCAGCTTCCAAAATGCAGATTACACTACAAATATACATAAACCTTTATATACAAACCCTAAACAACAATCCCCTCCAACCTCTCTAACCTTTTCTGCAGTTACAGAAAACATCCAAAACGAGCTGAAAGTTTTGACTTTAGAAAAAGAATTTGTTATTGACAAAACTTATTTTAAAAATGATTTTTATGGTGACCATAACTATGAAAAAAGGTCTTTGTTTTTCAAAAACTTTTTACAAAAAAGACACAAGATACATAAATGTTTATTTGATTTCATCACATTACATAAAGTTTAAATTTTATTTTTTGATTTGTTTGAATTATATTATGCATCTAAAAATTATACTACATATCATTTCACATCTGTAAAATATGCATGTCCCATAACATCTAGGAATAAAACTCCTATCTGGAAACCTGCCAGTGGTCCTTCAATGGAGTCTGAACATCCACCTTTAAGGAACCTTAAAATCAATCACAAAGACGAAACAATTGAAGTAGCTCCTTACAAAATTCCAGTGAAGACATTACTACAAATACGAAACATATTATCTAGCAAAACAATTTCACCAATACCAACCTCAACACCTTAAGCAAACAACTAACCAAAATAGAAAAACAAATCCAAAAGACTGTTGCCAACTTTTCTAAGACTACAAGACCTATAGACCTCAAGCTAAAAACCCCAGTTTTCAAATCTTACCAAGTCACCAACACAAGCCAAACACAACTCTAAAACAATAAAAAATGACTTTTTCAAAGCTATCAAAAACCATCTTCACGAAATTGAAGCCTCAACCCTAATTGTTCCCGATACCCTTCAAGTCAGTAACAATCCTTCAACTTCTACCAACCAAGTAGACACCATTTAAAATAACCAAACAGATCATATCCAAACTTCAGATAAAGAAGCCTTCCAAGAAGAAAGTCTTGAGATTAATAAACTCATATGGAGAAACCTAAAATCACCAGATGCCTCAGACATATCCATTCAAAATGAACCTACCATTATAAACCAACAAACATTTAATGCCTCCTCCCTCTATAAATGGAACATAGATGGAATGTTAGAATACCACATCCTAAACACCCTACAATAAATGATCATGGAAGCCAATGCCTACAAAACCCAGACCGGAACCCCAAACAAAGGCATAACTGAACTCCTTATAATTGGTTTCTCTAGCCAGTTAAAAGGATGGTGGGATTATCACCTCACCAAAGGTTAACACCTTCAGATTCTAAATGCCATTCATATGACTAGGTATGATTTATGTCATCATATGCTTATTTTTTCCCTCTAATACCTGTGGGAAATGAAACGAACCAGACAAGAACTAGAAAGTTTTTCCCAGAGTTCGAATTTTCTATAAAAAAACCCACTTGCAGAGGACACTGTCCTAAATCAAAGCCTTATTCAAAGCCCAATAAACCACCTTACAAAAGTTCAACCCACAAATTAGAAAACATTTCTACTCTAAACCAGAACAACCTTACTACAAAAACCCACAAAGGCCTACAAACCTTCACAGTCTTAACCCAAACCCAAACTTGACTTAAAAAACATTACTTGTTACAAATGTGGCCAGAAAGGTCATACTTCTCGATTTTGCAAAGTTAATACAAAACTACATAAGCTCCAAATAGATGAAGAAGTTATCAACCAAATTCAACACCTTTTCATCGAATCTTCTAGTACTGAATCAAACCTTTTAGACACTTATGAGGAAGCCTTTCAAATAAATGAATTGGCAATTTCCAGTTCTGATTCAAAAACCTCATCTCATTCAAAACAAAACAACATCTTAACCTGAGACCAAGAATTTTTCTTGAGGCCATCAAAAGACAAACTATTACAAAAATCCTAGGACAAACTATTGAATAATTTCAACAAACTTGAAACATCACAGCCTGTCCAAAGTCATTCCATCGTACCTACAACCAATACCAATACTTATGACCTTACAAGAATTCTCAACAAGAAAAAGAAATCCAAAACTGTAGCTACCATCCTAGAGTTACAGTAAAACAATTAAGACATTTAAACCTAAGTTACAAACCCTTAAACAATCCCAACAAAAATACTTAGCCATATTACCACACCTTTTGTCCAAGTTAGAGAGTCAGTCAGATTCTGAACCAAAATCAGAAGAACAAACCCTTGAGTCTCATACATTAGATCATGCATTATTAAACATCAAACACGTTCCTAAAGATTTTCTAAATGTTTTGACACAAACTACTTCAAAAAATTATTTAATAAAAATTACCTTAGTTTTTTCAGAAGACTACAAACTAGAAACTATTATCTTGTTTGATACAAGTGTTGATCTAAATTGTATCAAAGAAGGAGTAGTTCCTAAATGATTTCTTCAAAATACTTCTGAAAGACTTTCTGCAGCAAACAATTACAAGCTTCATATTTTAGGAAAAACACAAGCATTCATCTTCAACAATGGCTTTTATATTAAAAATTTCTTTGTTGTTACAAATGACATAAATCATACCATCATTCTTGGAACTTTATTTATTGACATGGTAACCCCTTACAAAACCAAACATGACTGCATTACTTCAAAAATTAATGGTGTGAGACTTGTTTTCCCTTTCCTAAAGAAATAAAAAACTAGGAATCTAAATTTAATCAAAGTATGTTCTATACATACATATCAGATCAATGTGTTGATCCATAGAAAACAATTTCATTTACATGATTTGAAAAAAGATGTTTCTTTACAAAGAATTGAGCATCAGTTATAAAATTCAATTTTACAAAAAAGAATTTTAGATTTACAAAACAAGATAGAACATGAAATTTGTTCTGATCTACCAAATGCTTTTTGGAAAAGAAAACAACATGTTGTTGATCTTTCATATGAAGATCACTAGATGGAATTTGTCTCCTTTTATATATTCAATATCAAAATAAAAATACTTAATATAGCTTGTCATTGGGAAAATATCTGTTTTGAAGCTATATTATGAACATCTTTGTGTAAAACTTCTTTAGCAGAATTACAATTTATGCGCAAAAGAAATTTTTGGTTTAATAAATCACTTTGAAATTTTGTAATGCATAACACAATGGAAAGAATCTCTTTTTTTATAGTAGAATAATTTTTTTGACAATCATTCCAATGAACAGAAGTAAATTGAAGAATTTGTTCTTTGGAATTTTATGCTTGCTTGAGAATACCCCCATATCCTAATTCTGACGCATCTGTTTCTACAATTTTAGGAGCTAAGGGATTGACTATATGAAGACAAGGGATTTCTTGGACTTGTTTTTTAATCTGGTGCATAAGAGCAATATGTTTATCAGACCATGGTACTAGGTTTTTTCTTAGTTTATCAAGGAGAGGTTTTCACATGTCGTTTGATATTTGGATAAAAGTCTAAAATATAATTTAGACTTCTTAGAAACCTTTATAACTGAGGTTTATCAAGGAATTTGTTAGCAAAGGTAAGGGATCTCTCAATGGGTGTGATGGTACTTTGGCAGATATAATGGCTAAGAAAATGAACATGAGTTTCAAAAAAAGAAATCTTTGTTTTGGAGACAACTAAACCATTTGTTTTGTAACATGAAAGAATGCTTGTAAATGTTTAAAATATTGTTCTAATGGGTTTGAAAATAAAAACATCATCAATATAGATTATGCAGAATTTGGAATATGCATTGAATATGTCATTCATTATTCTTTGAAATTCAGATGGTGCATTTTTCAAACCAAATGGCATAATGTTCCACTCATACTGACCAAATGGAACTGTAAATGCAGTTTTGTAATGATCTTTTGGATGAATTTGAATTTGGTAAAAACATGATTTCATGTCAAACCTAGAAAATATGAAAGTAGAATGCAATTTTTATAATAAATCTTTTTTATTTGGAATTGGATATTTAATCCACTTTAAAGCTTTGTTCAATGGTTTATAATTTATCACAAGTCTTGGTGTGCCTTGTTCTATCTCAGAATTTTTATTGACATAAAATGCAGCACATGACCAAGGTGATCTGGATTTCTGGATAAGACCTCTAGACTCTAAATCTTAGTTTTCGAGTCTACAATGTTGTTCTAATTCAACATTTATTTGGATTGGTCTTGCTTTCATAGGTATTTGTTTTCCAGAAAAGTTATCTTCATATGGAAAATCCTTTTCTTTTTTAAAAAGCATTTGGTAGATCAGAACAAATTTCGTGTTCAATCTTGTTTTGGAAATCTAAAATTCTTTTTTGTAAAACAGAATTTTAATTGATGCTCAATTCTTTGTAAAGAAACATGTTTTTTCAAATCATGTAAATTAAATTGTTTTCTATGGATCAACGCATTGATATGATATGTATGTATACAACATGCTTTAATTAAATTTAGATTCCTAGTTTTTGATTTCTCTAGGAAAGGGAAAAACAAGTCTCACACCATTATTTTTTGAAGTAATGCAGTCATGTCTGGTTTCGTATGGGGTTACTATGTCTATAAATGGAGTTTCAAGAATGATGGTATGATTTATGTCATTTGTAACAATAAACAAATTTTTAAGATAAAAGTTATTGTTGAAGATGGATGCTTATGTTTTTCCTAATAATAATAATAATAATAAATTAATTAATTAAAATAAAAAAATATAATAAAAGCAAATTTTTTTTGATGTGAATGAAGAGGCAAGTCAAAGAAAGACAATATCCTCTAACAAATACAGAGCATGCTTAAGTTTGCAGAAATTTAAACAAAATTTAAACATGATATATATTGATAGTAGGATTTAAAGGAACCTTACTGAAAATTTTGTATTGAATTTAATATAGGAGATAATGGTTATAGAAGTTTGGATCCAAGAAGTATGGATCTTTTTATAGGATAAATGATAATATAGAAGGTTACAGGGAAATTTGAGTATGCTACAAGATGATAGGTATTTGATGTCCTCTACTGAGAAACTCTTCTATGTAGTTTTGTCTTCAAAAGCTAGGAGCTCCTTATATAAAGCAGAACAAGGTTGTCATCTTTGAAAATTTTGTAAAGCAAATGATTTTCTTTTTGAAAAGTTAAAAAAGTTGTCTGCCAGTTATCACCAAAAGTCATTTGTCATTTATGTAAGTGAGTGATTAGCTTTTTGAAAAGTTGGAGTGGCTACTAGCTATTTTAACCATTTATGCCAACAGGAGAAGGTGAGCCGGATGGTTTGGTCCTGATTGTTTGGAGGATCTAGACTAAGAAATAAATACTTTTTTTAACAGAGATAGTGGATGATGATGATGATAAAGAGAAATAATTATCTTTAATGCTTTATAAAAGTTGTTTTATGATTTAGAAATACTCTTCTTCAGATTGTGTTGAGGTAAGAAGAGTAGAAGCATGAGATCGACGTGCTAGGAATTTGGACTGAGGGTTTGAGTCTGCAATCTTAGCATTTTTATGTTGTTGTAACCATTTCATGATAATAGGTTTGGAACTTTTAGTTTCTGCTGCAAAATAGTCCCACCATTTTACTTTGTATCTCATGGTGAGGATGGGATCCTCATGCTGGATATTGTAGTCAAAATACTAGGAGCAAACCTAAGGGATAAAGAATTTGGAATAAAAAAAGAGAATTGGTGGGAATTCTTTCTAAGTTACTGAGGGTTTAAAATTTTGTTTGAAGTAAATGTAATTGTTTTAAACAAAGGGTGATGTTTTGTTACTTCATAAGTACAACCAAAGTAATCCCACCATTGAAGAAACTAGTTGGGTAAATTTGAATTCTTGATGGAATTATTAAAGTTGAATAGCCATGAGTGACTACCTTTGAAATTTTAAAGGAAAAAGGTATTGAACCATGCTTGTTGATAATACCAATAAGCATAAGTGCGGACAATAGATTTACCAAGTTTGACATGGTAACTAATTGGAAATTGGATTGCTTTGTGAAAGGGTTGTTTCCAATATGAAGGATGAAGGATGTTTTGAATGATACATGTAGAGTAGGCGTATTGAGAATGGTTTTGTTGCAATTTGAAATGTTTGAATCTAGCTAAACATGTTATTTCAAGTATTGTCATCTAGTAGACAAGGTTTGGATAAATCCTAAGGTTTGAAGTATCAATTTGGAGGGAAGATTTTTGTAGCTGCAATGGAAGGGTCAGAATGGAGAAATCCATTTTCAATAGTTAAATTTTTTTGAAAATTGGTTTTTCAATGTAATTAGATTTTTTTTTTTGGAAGCTTTTGAGATAGTTCAAATGGAGAATTTAGATTAAAAATAAGCATGGATTTTGTGATGAAGAACCTGCTTCTATTTTGGAAATTGGTTTAAGAGGTTTACCTACCTGAGAAGACTTTTCTTACTATAAGGACTTATGGCTGATAGTTTGTAATGCCAGATGTAATTCTGGTGAATTGGATAAGGATTCTACCCAATTTTATACTTATGAAAAGCGTTCTACTTCTTTATCTTCAACTATTGCTTAATACTAGGATTTCATTGGCTTTGCAGAAGAAATGGTTGAGGTAAGGAGTTTTGTAGACTTTTAGGATTTTTAGGATTTTGAAGATTTAGACTTTGTTTGTGGGGGTTTGCTTTTGTCTCTGGATTTGGATTTAGGAGGCAACATGACCTGCACCTAAGATTGTAGACTCAAACTCTTAGAAACTAAAAGTTTCTTTGCAGCAGAAACTAAAAGTTCCAAATCTGTTATCATGAAATGGTTACAACAACACAAAAATGCTAAGATTGTGAATTCAAACCCTGAGTCCAAATTCCTAGCACGTCGATCTCATGCTTCTACTCTTCTTGCCTCAACACAATCTGAAGAAGAGTATTTCCAAATCATAAAGCAACTGTTATAAAGCATCAAAGACAATTATTTCTCTTTATCCTCATCATCTTAAGAGGCCTAAAGATATTTTGGCCCATTTTATTTCTTAGGTTAGATCCTCCAAACAATCAGGACCAAACCATCAGGCTCACCTTCTCCTGTCGGCACAAATGGTTAAAACAACTAGCTGCCACTCCAACTTTTCAAAAAGTTGATCCCTCACTTACATAAATGACAAATAACTTTTGGTGATAATTGGTAGACAACCTTTTCAACTTTTTAAAAAGCAAATCATTTGCTTTACAACATTTTCAAAAATGACAACCTTGTTCTACTTTATATAAGAAGACTCTTCCCAGCCTTTAAAAGCAGAACTATATAGAAGAGTTTCTCAGCATAAGGCATCAAATATCTATGCTCTTATAACATACTCAAATTTCCCTGTAACCTTCTGTATTATCATTTATCCTATAAAGAGATCCATACTTCTTTGATTCAAACTTCTACAACCATTATCTTTTGTATTAAATTCAATACAAAATTTTCAGTATGGTTCTTTTAATTCTTACTATCTATATATCCAATTTAAATTCTATTTAAATTTATGCAATTTCATTTCTGTAAACTTAAGTATACTCTATGTTTGTTAGAGGATCTTGTCTTTCTTTGACTTGCCTCTTCATTCATATCAGAAATTCTATTTGTTTTTATCATATTGTTTGTATTTCAATTTGTTTCTATAATTTCATTTCTGCAATCCAAATAAAAAAGATTTAATACAAAAGTTGCATTCTGCTTTCATATTTTCTAAGTTTGCTATGAAATTAGGTTTTTGACAAATCCAGATCCATCCTAAACACCATTACAAAACTGCATTTACAGTCCCATTTGGTCAGCGTATAATGTTTTAACACAAATTACTTCAAAAAAGTATTTGATAAAACTTACTCGTAGTTTTTTCATAAGATTACAAACTAGAAACTATTACCTTGTTTGATACAGATGCTGATTTAAATTGTATCAAAGAAGGGGTAGTGCCTAAAAGATTTCTTCAGAATACTTCTGAAAGACTTTCTGCAGCAAATAATTCCAAATTCATCTTTTAGTAAAAACACAAGCATCCATTCTTAATAATGTTTTTTATCTTAAAAATTTCTTTGTTGTTACAAATGATATAAATCATACCATTTTTTTGGAACTCCATTCATTAACATAATTATCCCTTACAAAGCCAAACATGATTGCATAATTTCAAAAATTAATGGTGTGCGGCTTGTTTTTCTTTTTTTTAGAAAAATCAAAAACTAGAAATCTAAATTTAATCAAAGCATGTGCAATACATAAATATCAGATCAATGCATTGATCAATGAAAAACAATTTCATTTACATGATTTGAAAAAAGATGTTTATTTCCAAAGAATTGAACATCAATTACAAAATTCTGTTTTACAAAAAAGAATTTCAGATTTCCAAAATAAGATCGAACATGAAATTTGTTATGATCTGCCAAATGCTTTCTGGAAAAGAAAACATGTTGTTGATCTTCCCTATGAAGATAACTTTTATGAAAAACAAATACCTAAAAAAACGAGACCAATCCAAATGAATGTTGAATTAGAACAACATTGTAGACTCGAAATCCAAGATTTAGAGTCAAAAGGTTTCATCCAGAAGTCTAGATGACCTTGGTCTTGTGTTGCATTTTATGTTAACAAAAACTAGAACGAGGCACACCTAGACTTATGATCAATTACAAACCACTAAATAAGGCTCTAAAGTGGATAGGATATCCAATTCCAAATGAAAAATATTTATTACAAAAATTGCATTCTGCTTTCATATTTTCTAAGTTTGATATGAAATCAGATTTTTGGCAAATCCAGATCCATCCTAAAGACCGTTACGAAATTGCATTTACAGTCCTATTTGGTCAGTATGAATGGAACATTATACTATTCGGTTTAAAAAATGCACCATCTAAATTTTAAAGAATAATGAATGACATATTTAATGCATATTCCAAATTTTGCATAGTCTACATTGATGATGTTCTTATTTTTCAACATCATTAGAACAACACTTTAAACACTTATGAACATTTTTCCATGTTGCAAAACAAAATGGTATAGTTGTTTCCAAACCAAAGATTTCTCTATTCCAAACTCGTGTTCGCTTCCTCGCCCATTATATCTGGTAAGGTACCATTATACCCATTGAGAGATCCCTTACCTTCGCCAATAAATTTCCTAATAAAATCCTTGATAAACCTCAATTACAAAGATTCCTAGGAAGTCTAAATTATGTTTTAGATTTTTATTCTAATATTAGTAAACTTGCAAAACCCCTTCATGACAGACTAAGAAAAAACTCAGTTTCATGGTCTGATGAACATACTACTCTTGTTCGTTAAATTAAGAAGCAAGTCCAAGAAATTCCTTGCCTTTATCTAGCCAATCCCTTAGCTCCTGTGATTGTAGAAACAAATGCGTCAAATTTGGGGTATGGGGGTATTCTCAAACAAGTTCAAAATTCCAAAGAACAAATTCTTCAATTCACTTCTGCCCATTGGAATAACTGTAAAAAGAATTACTCTACCATCAAGAAAGAAACTCTTTCAATCGTTCTATGTATTACAAAATTTCAAAGCAACTTATTAAACTAGAAATTCCTTTTACGTATTGATTGCAAATCTGCTAAAGAAGTTTTACAAAAAGATGTTCAAAATATAGCTTCAAAACAGATTTTTGCTCGATGGCAAACTATGTTAAGTATTTTTTATCTTGATATTGAATATATAAAAAAAGATACAAATTTCATTCCTAACTTTCTAACTCACGAAATTCTCCAAAATAGGTCCTGATGCCTTCCAAGTCTAAAGATAAAGGCAAAGCCTGTAAATCCCGGGAAAAATCAAGGTTGGATTAAATTAAAGGAAATAAACTAAACTAAAAAGAAGTGGGGGCAAAATGAATACACTTAAAGAAAATAGGGCCTAAATGAAAATAATAATAATAAATAAATAAATAAAGATCTGCAGCTATCATAAAGAAAGAAAAGAGGGAGTTTTTGTATCCATTTCTTTTTTACAAATCAAGAGAGAAACACAAAAAATTCCAAGAATCCATCCAAGATTAAGGTTATTCATAGAATAAACACTGGTGGGCAAGGGATTAACAAGAAAATTTGAACAAGAAGAGAAGAGGGGAGGGCCATCTATCATTAGAATGAAAAGGAGGGAGTTGAAGATCGAAACCTTGATTCGTACCGGGTAAGGTGTTCTAAACATGGTTTTATGAGTTGTTTCAAAGTCGATTATAAATTGATGCCTGGATGTTGAATTATAGTTAGGGTTCTTAGACTTGAATTTAGGGAAAATATATGAGTCGCTAAATTAAATAACTTCAGGTGTTGTGTGTATTAAGGTTGACGAATCTAGACAGTTTCGTCTCTTCACTTTCAGAGGGATTTCGGGTAGGAGGATGAAGGAATTAGGATCAGGTTCCTCATAGAAATTATAGTTTTAGATGTCAACTAACTAAGAAAATTGGTCTTGCTCAATTTGGAGTTATAGAACTCTAGCTATAGGTCACCAACCGAGACTGGGTCACGACAGACCCTATAGGGTAATAGGTCTGGTTCGTTGATAAATAATTTTAACTGCCTTGGAGGCAGATATGGGTTCTCCTTCCTTCAGAGAACTTATAGCCTCATGTCTTAGCTTCCAACGAGACTAATCTCGCTTGAAACGGAGTTCTATAACTCTAGATACAGTTAAACATCTGAGGAGAAGTTGGACAGTAACAATTCAAATGTCTAGACAGTAACAGTTGGACAGTAACAGTTCAAATGTCTAGACAGTAATAGTTGGAAACAAGACAGTAACGGTTCAAAAACAAGACAGTAACAGTTCAAATGTCTAGACAGTAACAATTCAAAACAAGACAGTAACAGTTCAAAAACAAGACAGTAATGGTTCAAATGTCTAGACAGTAACAGTTGGACAGTAACAGTTCAAATGTCTAGACAGTGACAGTTCAAAACAAGATAGTAACGGTTTAAAAACAAGACAATAACAGTTCAAATGTCTAGACAGTAACAATTCAAAACAAGACAGTAACAGTTCAAAAACAAGACAGCAACGGTTCAAATGTCTAGACAGTAACAGTTGGACAGTAACAGATCAAATTTTTAGACAGAAACAGTTCAAAACAAGACAGTAACAGTTCAAAAACAAGACAGTAACGGTTCAAATGTCTAGACAGTAACAGTTGGACAGTAACAAATCAAATATTTAGACAGTAACAGTTCAAAACAAGACAATAACGGTTCAAAACAAGACAGTAACGGTTCAAAAACAAGACAGTAACAGTCCAAATATAAAGAAAGGAATGATAACTATGGTTGGACAAATAACGACAATATTAATGGGTGAAATGAGAAAAACATAAAATATTAAGAAATGAGTGAAAGAAAGACTTATTGATTGTTGATATGATTACTATAAAACATATCCTGGGTGAGGAAAATTTATGAGATAAACCTGTGATTTGTAGGAGGGACCACAGGTGTGGTGCAACAGCAGCAGCAGGGGAGCATGAGTAGAGCTTTTATTGCAGGTAGGTGAATCGCACCTATACTTTCTAAGTTAAATTCCATGATTTAATATATATTACCGATGTGAAATGTGAATTACTGAATGTATGTGTAATCAAGGTAAAAGGTTGTTGTGTGAATTGCCAAGTGATGAAATCATCGTTGACAAAAGAAATATGAAAAGTGTGATTTGAGGCATGAACTAACATACATTTAGTGTATGTTAGGTTCCCGTGTAAGGGGATCGAGCATGGTATTGACTAGCATACATTTAGTGTATGTTAGGATCCCGAGTAAGGAGATCGAGCTGGTATTGACTAGCATTTTAGAGTATGTTAGGATTCCGGGTAAGGGGATCACCATGTATTGACTAGCATACATTTAGTGTATGTTAGGATCCCGGGTAAGGGGATCACCATGTATTGGCTAGCATACATTTAGTGTATGTTAGGATCTCGGGTAAGGGGATCACCTTGCATCGACTCCTACGGGGTGATGATGATGATACCAGTGAAATTGGTATCGGTAATGTGTTACGCAAAAATAATCATGGTTGATCTTATAAAGTCGGAAATGGAGGTTGATGATGGAAGAGGGAACGATTATTAATAGTTGAATAAGGAAGAGATTCTAATGAAAAACCAGAAGGGAGAAGTGAACAAAATATGAATGCATGTTACCTTTTTTTAAATTGTTAGATATTCATGTTGTTATATTTATTGTGATATTCACATTTCAATAATATGCATTTTGTTTCAGGATCATCGCATGCACGACAGGAATAAATCCTAGCTTATGTTTCCATTATTGTAATCTAGGTTCTAGGGAGTATACCCTTATATTTTGTAAACATGAAATGTTTGTATAATTGAATTTGTATAATTAATGTCTAAACTTGAATGAATGAACTTAGCTCTGTAGTTCATATAACCATATTTAATGTCTATGTGTTTATATTTTTATCCATCCATAATAATATTTTGTTATATAATGTGTATCATAAATATTGTGGTTGGTCGGTGTGATAATATTTGTAGAATTGAAAACTGGGTTGATTGGGTCGGGATTGAGTTATGAGACGCGAGTTACTAGAAGTGTAAATAGGTTACATGTCGATAACTTGGAACCTTCCGGAATAAGGGGGGACCTTGTTGAAATTTCAGTAGATGTTAATACGAAGACCATGAATATATATATATAAAAAATCCTAATTACTCTATTTTTGGTTGACATGAGATTGTTGCTTTTATCCCGGTATAGGGGGGGATGTTACAAAGCCCCTCAGTAAATACCTATAAAACCACAAAAAACCCAAAACACTTCAAAACTTATAGCTTCTGCCATATCTTTTGCAAAAACAATAACTTCTTGGTACGATGTAGTTATTGTTGAAGAAAAAACAATAAATCCTCCAGCAATACAAATTGACAAAGTACAAAATATGGTAGAAACTCTATCCAAATCTCCAGAATTATTTTTGTCCTTGCAAACTTTGAGCCAGAAGTCCTCTTAAGGGGATGAATCCCCTTAATCAGGTAAAACTCCTACACTGATTTTAAAAATCCAAACAGAGTCTTCTTCTCAAAGACCTTTGCTTCAATCTTGTATATTTCATTATCCCAACCCAATTTCATGAAAAAATCTTTAAAACCAAAGTCTAAATATTTCATCAAGAACAATTTTCAAAATGTTTTAACTATTGAAAATGGATTTTACCATTCTGATCCTCTTGTCACAGCCACAAAAAGTTTTCCTCTAGAGTGGTACTTCAACCGCCAAGTCCAAAGAAGAATATTTTGAGGTCATGAAACAACACTTTGATAGTGGAAAATGAGAGTTTATGTTTTCATCTTCTTCAACCTCCTCATCCTCGGGATCATATACTCCTCTCGGTAATAAGAATAAAGATGATTGTTATAGCATCTTACCATCTTTATAAACCCATAAAAAAAAGTATTTTCAAGAACTTTTAGGCTCACCTGTTTTGAACTCTTCTTCATAGTCCATCCTTTTTATTTTCAAGCTCTTTTTCCAGACCCATTGTTTCAGGCTTTTTTCTACAAAATCTCCTAGTCCTATAAAATGATAAATCAATTGTTGGTGAGAAAGAAGATAACAAAGAAAAACCCCACAAAATTCGAAGGCAATTTCCAAGATTGTCATCTCTTGTTCAGGAGGAACAAGAACACATGGTCAACTACATTGCACCAAAAAGAATCTTCAGGCTTTCAAAAGGTCTTTAGGCCTCTTCCATGACAACTTCATTATAAAAGGGGACATCCTAAGTTTCAAAAAGGGCATAGCAAAATACACTAAAGAAAATTCTCTGTAAACACTCTCTAGTAACCAATATCCCCTCTAACCATTATCTCCTGTATTAATTTCTAATACAAATTTAAGTAGATTCTATCCTATTTATATTTATTTACATTCTTGCAAAATTTATATTATTATTCTGCAAATTTAAGTATGCTCTGTGTTTGGTAGAGGATCCTGTCTTTGACTTACCTCTTCATTCACATCAGAAATTTGTTCATTTTACCCAAAACCAGTATATCGGTTGGAAACCTGTGAATAGATCTTTAGATCATTCTTAGATGTAATAACACCATGTATTGTTTTTATTATTTTATTTATGTTATCTGTTATCTATTCTCTAGTTTCCTGAGTTTCGAATAGAAAATCTTTGGTTTGGAAACAACTAAACCATTTTGTTTTGCAACATGAAAACATGTTTGTAAGTGTTTAAAGTGTTGTTCTAATGATGTTGAAAAAATAAGAACATCATCAATGTAGACTATGCAAAATTTGGAATATGCATTAAATATGTCATTCATTATTCTTTGAAATTCAGATGGTGCATTTTTTAAACCGAATGGCATACCATTACATTCATACTGACCAAATGGGACTATAAATACAGTTTTGTTATGGTCTTTAAGATGGATCACTATTAGAAAATCGATAAATACAAACGGAAATACCGAGGGAATATTTCTGTCGGTAAATTCCGAGGGATTTTACCGACGGAAATATTCCCTCGGTATATACCGAGGGAAAAAAAATTAAAACAAAGCAAAAAAAATAATGACGTGTCATTTTTACCAACGGAATTATCGACGGAGTATTTCCGTCGGTAATTCCATCGGTAAATCCGTTGGTAAACTGTGAACATTGTTCATCATGTCAATTACAAAGGGAATCACCGACGGAAATTTCTGTCGGTATTTTTCAGAGAGCTCCAGAACTGTTCACTTTCCAATTACACTGTTAATTGTTGTTCTTTACAGACAAAATCACCGACGGATTGAAAAGTCGTCGGTGTTATTTGGCGGTTTTCTGAAAAAATTCAATTAATTTAAATTTTTCATTTAAATATTACAGACAGAATCACCGACGGATTGAAAAATCGTCGGTAATTGTTGGCGGTTTCTGAAAATTTTTTACAAAATTGAAAATTTAAATTAAATATTACCGATGGAATTACCGATGGAATAATTAAAAAATATTAATATTCAATTATCCGTCGGTAAATCCGTCGCTAACGCGTCCTAATAAAAAGTCTGGATCCCCTTATTTCACAAGAGACAGACTCATTTCTTATAATTTTTCTTCTACTTCTTCTTCTTCTTCTTCTACTACTACTTCTTCTTCTTCTTGTTCACCATATGTAAAAAATATCAATATCTATTTCTTTCTCTTCTTTTCTCTCCTCATCTTCTTCTCTTTTCCTCCATACTCGGGTATGTCTTCTTCTTCTTCTTTCTTCTTTTATCCTCTTAGTTTTTTTTTAATTAATATGCTTTACAAATATTTTTTTCTCTCCTTAGCTTCACTTGCAACTACATTAAGGTAATATTTTTCTTTTTTCTTCTTTTTTCATGATTGTTTTCACTATATTTGTTTTTTTATTCTATTTTTAATTGTTTTTGTTCTTAATTATTGTATAAATTTTGTTGTGAGATTTTTTTTTTCATATGAGACTAATTTTTAGTTGATTTATTTATAGGGATTTTTAAATTTTTAGCAATTGCAACTTCATTTTTTTCATATGAATTTTTTTAGTTGAATTTATTTTTTTCATTTTATTTATTTGTTGCAAATTTGTTTGAGTTAATTTTCTTCTTTTTTTCCAAGCATTTTGAGTATATAATATATAGTGTTGATTTATGTTAATTTAATTATTTTTTAATTTTATAAAATGAATTTTTTTAAAATTTTTTTATATAATTACCGACGGAATTACCAACGGACTTTCCGTCGATATATCCCTCGGTAATTCCGTTGGTAATAAAAAAATTATTACCGACGCGTCTGTTCCGTCAGTAAATCCGTCGATGATTATATTACTAACGGATTTACCGACGGACAAAACATTACCGACGAATGATTCATCGACGGATCATTTCCGTCTGTGATTCTGTCGGTAATATAATTACCGATGGAATATGTGTCTTACACCGACGGAAAAATTTCGTCGGTAAAACTGTTAAATCTTGTAGTGGATCTTGATTTGCCAAAAACCTAATTTCATATCAAACTTAGAAAATATGAAAGCAGAATGCTATTTTGTAATAAATATTTTTTTATTTGGAATTGGGTATCTTATCCACTTTAGAGCCTTATTTAGTGGTTTGTAATTGATCATAAGTCTAGGTGTGTCTCATTCTATCTTAGAGTTTTTGTTAAATTAAAATGCAGCACACGACCAAGGTGATCTAGACTTCTGGATGAGACCTTTTGACTCTAAATCTTGGATTTTAAGTCTACAATGTTATTCTAATTCAGCATTCATTTGAATTGGTCTCGCTTTTGTAGCTATTTGTTTTTCATAAAAATTGCCTTCATAGGGACGATCAACAACATGTTGTTTTCCTCTCGAAAAAACATTTGGTAGATTAGAACAAATTTCATGCTCGATTTTATTTTGGAAATCTAAAATTCTTTTTTGTAAAACAGAATTTTGTGATTGATGTTCAATTCTTTGCAAAGAAACATGTTTTTTTTTTAATCATGTAAATGAAGTTGTTTTCCATGGATCAATGCATTGATCTTATATTTATGTATAGAACATGCTTTGATTAAATTCAGATTTCTAGTTTTTGATTTTTCTAAAAAAAGGAAAACAAGTCGCACACCATTAATTTTTGAAATTATGCAATCATGTTTGGCTTTATAAGGGGTAATTATGTCAATGAAAGGAGTTCCAAGAATAATAGTATGATTTATATCATTTGTAACAACAAAGAAATTTTTAAGATAAAAATTATTAAGAATGGATGCTTGTGTTTTTCCTAAAAGATGAAGTTTGAAATAGTTTGTTGCAGAAAGTCTTTCAGAAGTATTCTGAAGAAACTTTTAGGCACTACCCCTAATTTGATACAATTTAAATCAGCACTTGTATTAAAGTATTAAACAAGGCAATAGTTTTTAGTTTGTAATCTTCTGAAAAAACTAAAGTTTTATCAAATACTTTTTTGAAGTAATTTGTGTTAAAATATTTAAAAAATCTTCAGGAACATGTTCGATGTTTGATACTGCATGATCTAATGCATGGGTCTCAGGGGTTTGATCTTCAGATTCTGGTTCAGAATCTGACTGACTTTTTATCTTAGATAAGAGGTGTTGTAATATGGCTGATTCAGTATCAGAAGATTCAATGAAAAGGCTTTAGATTTGGTTGATTGTTTCTTCATCTATTTGGAGCTCATGTAATTTTGTATTGACTTTGCTGACGGGAAGTATTACGTTTCAGGCCACATTTTTAACAGGTGATGTTTTTTAAGTGAAGCTTGAGTTTGAACCTAGACTGTGAAGGTTTATAGGCTTTTGTAGGTTTTCTTTGTGTTTTCTTGTAGTAAGGTTATTCTGGTTTGGAGTAGAAACATTTTCTAGGGGTTGATCTCTTGTAATGTGGTTTATTGGGCTTTGAATAAGGCTTGGACTTGGAACAGTTTCCATTATAAGTGGATTTTTGTATAAACAGGTCAAACTATTGGCAAAAGCTTCTTAGTTCCTATCTAGTTCGCTTCATTTCCCACTTCAAGTGTTTTTGAAGTTGAGGTCTTGATAGATCTTAAGACCTTCGTTTTGGGTAAAACTGACTAACTTCCCATATGTCAGCTGGTCAGAAGGAATAATTTTGGATGCAAAGGTATCTTTGATTTTCTTACAGACTTTTTCTCCTAAAAAGATAGGCAATCTTACAAGGAATTTTTATTTCTAAAAGGGCTGGTTTGAGTCTTCGCGGAGCATAACCCGAGTGAGGAAGGTGTTTTTATACCACTGAAAATCACTAAGCTTTTTGCATCTAAGATTTAAAAGGAGTTCAACATTTTTATCTTTCAAATGGGAAGGATCTCCTACAAAATGTAAAGAGTTAAGATGAGGGTTGATACAACTTCTTGAATGGTGTTTCTGGAGGAGTCAATGATAGGTGTTTGTTCTTAATTCATTTTGATGGAATTTAGGATTTGGAGATGTTCGGCTTCGGTGAGATGATAATCCCACCATCCTTTTAATTGGCTAGAGAAACCAGCTATAAGAAGTTCGATTATGGCTTTATCTAGAGTACCAGTCTGGGTTTTGTAGGCGTTGGCTACCATGGTCATTTATTGGAGGGTATTTAGGATGTGGTATTCTAACATTTCATCTATATTCCATTCATAGAGTGAGGAGGCATTATATTTGTGTTGGTTGATAATGGTAGGTTCATTTTGAATGGATATGTCTGGGGCAGTAAGGGATTTGGGGTTTCTCTAGAGGAGTTTATTAATCTCAAGATTTTCTTTTTGGAAGATATCGTCATCTGAAGTTTGGATGTGATATGTTTGGTTATTTTGAATGGTGATTATTTTGTTTGTGGAGGTTGAAAGATTGTTACTAACTTGGGGGGTGTTAGGTATAATTAGAGTTGAGGTCTTAATTTGGTAAATGTGGTCTTTTATGGCTTTGAAAAAGTTATTTTTGCTTTAGAGTTGTGTTTGGCTTGTTTTGGTGACTTGATATTGTTTGAAAAGTGGGTTTTTTAGTCTGAGGTCTATAGGTTTTGTAGTCTCGGCAGGGTTGGCAATTGTCCTTTGGATCTGTTTTTCTATCTTGGTTAGCTGTTTGCTTATGGTATTGAGGTTGGTATTGGTGAAGTTGTTTTGCTGGATAATATGTTTGGTGTTTATAGTAACATCTTCACTAGGAATTTTGTAAGGAGCAGCTTCAACTATTTGGTCTTTGTGAGGGATTTTGAGGTTCCTTAGGGGTGGATGATCTGACTCGACTGAAGGACCATTGAAAAGTTCCCAAACAAGAGTTTTATTCTTAGATGTTATGGGACATGCATGTTTTGTAGATGTGAAAGGATATGTAATGTGATATTCAGATGCATAATATAACTCAAACTAATCGAAAACTAGGATTTGAACTTTATGCAATGCAATGAAATCATAAAAACATTTTTGTATCTCATGTCTTTGTTGTAAAAAAGTTTTGAAAAACCAAGATCTTTTCTTAGAGTTATGATTGCCATAAAAATCATTTTTGAAATAGGTTTTATCGATAATAAATTCTTTTTTTGAAGTTAAGACATTCAGCTCGTTTTGGATGTTTTATGTGACTGTAAAAAAGGTTGGAGGGGATTGATGTTCAGGGTTTGTATATAAAGGTTTGGGTATATTTGTAGTGTAATATGCATTTTAAAAGCTGGTACTAGGTATATCAAAGGTTGATTTTCTGGATGGATTCATTTGATATGACATATTTATAATAGAAGGGATTTTGGAGATTCTTCCTAGATATATAGTGCGGGATGAGGAAGATTCATCTGAAAACCTGTAACTAGTTGAATGTCGATGGAAAGACAATTTGACTTTTCCATCTACATACTTGGTTATTTCTTTAATTTGGACATTTGGTTTTTATGGTTGTTATGGTTCTGGTTGTGTTACACCTTTGAAGATCCAATTTTCTGGAAGGGTTACATCTTTCCACTAGATGGCTCTATGAACAACTATGTTTGATCTGGAAAGGTCAGTTTGCAGTGGTAAGGTTTCACCTTTTTGTGATTGGAATTTGTGTTTGCTGGCAAAGGCTGAGAACATGGCTTTGTAATGGATTTTGAAGATTAAGGCTACTGGAATGAGTTGTCAAACAATTTGGTCGACCGTTTAAAAAAAATCTAGCAATTTCCTAAGTAATCTTCAATGATACCATGAATGTCATGTATCGAATTATGGGGATGTTGCACACATTATCTTAAAGGCAAAGGTTCAAAGACGCATTCAGAAACTGATGGTGTCAAAAGCATTATTCATAGGAGATATGAGTTAAAAAGCATATTATCTGAAAGGTGAGGACTCAAAGGTGTACTTAGAAAGCAATTATGTCAAAAACAATGTATAAAAGAGATAGAAGTTAAATAGAGCACACTATCTAGAAGGTGAAAGGCTCAAAAGTGCACTCAGAAAGTGATAATGATAAAAGCAATATCTAAAAAAGATAGGGACAAAACAGTGCATTATCTGGTAGGCGAGGGCTCAAAGGCGCTCTCAGAAAATGATAACGTTAAAAGTAATATGTAAAGAAGATAGGGCCTAAAGAGTGCACTATTGGGAAGGTGAGGGGCTCAAAAGTGCACTCAGAAAGAAATAATGCTAAAAGCAATATCCAAAAGAGATAGAGGCTAAACAACGCATTATTTGAAAGGCGAGAGCTCAAAGGCACATTTAGACAGCGATAATTCCAAATATTTTGTTAAAAAGTGAGTACCTTAAAAAGCGCACATGAAAAGATATGCTTCAAAATTGCATTCACATAACCTTAAGGATACCTTATGATTTCAAATTTTAAAAATTAGGCATTCTTTGCTCTTGTATCGGTAGGAAATGAACCTCTAATGGATCTTCTTTGTTGGAAAAAAATTGAATCCATCCAGGAATGTTTTTCATGGACTCCCTACAATGATCAAAATACAATGCTTTGGAGGTTAATATGTATGTATTCTTACCTAAGAAACATAGGTCCCCTTTCTTTATAGATTTTGTCTCTCAAAACTTAATCTTTGTAGCAACTTTTCATGGCTCTTCCATTTTAGTCTACTCAAGCTACAACTTGTGGATTTGATCTCTGGGAAAGGGATGCTCATTTCATGAGCTCAGATGATCATTGCCTATATCTAATTATTTAGGCACTTTTGTTTCATCAATTATGACCTTTCAAAACTCTCATATTTATCACTGTAATATAAATACCACTATCAGGGTGTTAAAACCAACACTCAGTATTCACCATACCTGATTTTTTATAGCTTTCCTAGTTATATCATAAGTTCTCAAAAGACATTAGAAGATTTAAACAAGTTGCTTTCCATTTTTTGTTTTCTTAGAAAAAGAGTTATATAACCAATCCTGTTGGGTTTTCTTGAATTGTTGTCCCTAGCTTGACCATAACCCCAAGTACTTTATCTTGTTTTGCTTACTTGGGTTTTCTCAAGGATAATGTTATGTAGAAGATGTTTGGTTCTCGCAAAAGATCGATATCACAGAAAAATCTTTAGAATTTCAAAGCTATTTCCAAATGCAAAAACTATTTCGATGCAAGTTTAAAGCAAATTTGTTTCAAAAAAATTCAAGGGTTTCATGAAGGTTGAATTTTGTAATTTGGTGCAGGTTTTTCTCTTAGTAAAAATATGTGGTTACCTTATATTTTCATGATTTTTTGGTCAAAAGGCTTGAGTTTCAGAGAAAAAAAATATTTGAAGCATTCATTTTACTTGTATAAATAATAAAGCATAACCATAATCTTTTGAAGATCTCATTTTGCATGGGAGAGCATCGCTTACCAGACGAGATTATTTGCTTTTAATTAGAAAGCACTTTATCAGGCACGTAAAGTAGGCTTTGGTTATTGATTATAAAAGAAAAGGATATTCATAGGCTCGAGAGGTGTTTAAGGGCTTTCAAAACCAAAGATCACTAGCACTCGTTCCTAGGCCTTCCTTTTTTTCTTTATGATGGCTTTTCAGATCTTAGGATTTATCTTGTAAAATGATTTTTTCATGCCCCTAGTGACGGGCTTGGATTACTTGTTTTTTTATTTATTTATTTGGTTTTGAGCATCATTATCATCATCATTGCACGACATGCTCAGCCTCTTTAAATCTCTACATGCCCCTCAGCTTTTATTTAGGTACTTTTGATCTTTCCATTGATCATTGAGGATTATCTTGTATAATTCCAAGGTTAAATTGCTTTTATAATCCTCGTACTCGCTCCCAGTATAGGGTGTGATCCAAGTCATGATTCTTTTGCAAGAAAACAATTTACTAGGCTCAACGGGGACTTGCAAAGAATATTTTTCAAGTATTGTGAAAGAATTATCAAAGATAGTTTTTCATCATTTTAAACACTTACATTTAGGATTAATAAGTTTTATTCTCATCCATTGTGTTAGTTGGACATGCAAAATAGTTACCATTAAATTAAATTATGAATTATTATCCAGCCAAGTAAAACTCAGTTTCAAAATTAGTTTGAATAGTTTTAGAATTTCTCCCCATCTGCTAGCCTCTTCACAAAAGCTCTTGTGCAGGATTCTGTTTGATTATGTGAATAGGCAATTGAGGCAGCATCTCATCCTCTACTTTAACTTATGTCTCCACACTCTGCCCATTATCCTCATACTCTAAGGTGTTGATGTAAAGGTCAACTATCTTCAAATGTTCATCAATTACAAATACCTCTTCGCTTATTGCCTCTTCAATTTTCAGAGTACCTTGAGTTAGCATCTATATCACTTCATTGTGGAAATCTTCATGTTGATCAATCACATGACCCTTTTTTTAGTGATACTTACAAAAACTCTTATTCATCATCTTATTCTTGCAGCTACTCTTCTTGTATCTAGCTTTTATAAGCATTTCATTGATCTCATCCATAAACACCTTCAAGGTCCTCGAACCTGTAGTCTTTAGTACATTTACAGTTCCACCATATGTAGCATGATTAGGTAGAGGATTTGTATTCATATTAGGAGCTTCACCAAACATTCTATCTTATTTTGATCAATTATAAGAGCTTGTTTTTAATTAGTTGCAAGAGTCAATGTTGTGCCCGGCTATGCCTGCATGATATTCACAAGTTCTGGTTTTTACCAATTAGGATAGGGTGGTTGTAGTGGTGTGAGAGAAACTAGCTACTTATCCAATACTTAGTAGCCTTTAGTACATTCCACTAAAAAATAAAGGTAGTTGGGGTAACTGTTCTTGGGTTCTTTGGTAATTTCTTTTGGGTCAATCTCAGTTTGGTTATTTTGTGTTTTAAGTTTTTTAGTAGGAAAATGTGAGTTAAAGTTGACATTGGCTATTTGGGATGAAAAGGCTTGAGTGTTGTAATTTTAGAAATTGTTATTTTTGCCTTATATCCTCCCTCAACATTATCAACATCTATTTTTTTTTCTCTAAAACCCTTCTTCTCAATGAGTGCAGAAATCTTCTCACTCTATATTCCTTGCTCAATACGCTCAATCATTATCATAACATCAGTAAATTTCCAAGCTGAGTACCCATAACATGCTCATAGTAGGGTGTTTTGAGGGTATTAGCAGATAGTGTGACCATCTCTCTATCCAAGAGTAGGGGATGTATTTTGGTGGCCAAATCTCTCCATATTTGAGCATTCTCATGCATAATCTCTTTATCTTCCTTTTCTAGAAGACAGACTAGATCTGTCGAAAGCAATGTCCATGTTATATTTGTACTACTTAATGAAAGAAACTACAAGATCTTTCCAACTCTGGATTTCTATGTTATCCAGCCTTATAAACTAGCTTAATGAGCTATACTCAAATTGTCTTGAAATAAATGCATGCTTTTCATTATGTGCAACCTCCGTTATCTTATTATAGTAGGATATGAGATGGGTGGAAAGACATTGAGTTCTGGTATACTTTATGAATCCACGTACACGTTCGGCACGACCACATTTGGAATAAGACGTATCTCGGCAGCTCACATGGTATCATATAAGTCAACACCTTTAATAGCCCTTACTTTTTCCTATAATGCTGCTATTTTATCATACACGATGTCTTCAAAGTATTTTATCTTGTAGGACTCAGTAGCATATACATCCACAGTTTTTGGGGCTGGTGCGGGTACAGTCGGCTGCACAAATACCATATTGCAGTGGGGTTCCTAACCTTGGCCATTATCCCTTCTTCAGGTTGGGCAAAGGTTATAGGCCAATTAGATGGACCTTCACCAGAGATGTTTTTAAGTGTTTGCTCGAGTAGACTAGTAATGTGAGCCATGTTGAGTTTTAAGAAATCCATCTCCCCTTGAAAATAAGCATCATGATGGGCACGTTCCTTTTCTTCCATGTTTCTTCATTAAAATCTAGTGTTGTAGATTCTACGGGTTTGGATTTTTCAAGGACCTATATTTCAACCCCAAAGCATGTATGCATGTATGCTCATGTATGAATGAAGACATACATGTATATAGAATATGGATTAGCTTGTTCAAAGAGCTAATCCATGACTTCTTTGTTAAACACAAGCAAAAATCTGTAATCTAATAAATCTGAGATCTTTTCCCCAGTCCTCATCTCAATTAAATCTCATCCATACACGTGACATTTAAAACCCCAAAGCATGTATGCATGTATGAATGAAGACGTACATGTATATCGAATATGGATTATCTTGTTCAAAGAGCTAATTCATGACTTCTTTGTTCAACACAAGCAAAAATCTGTAATCTAATAAATCTGAGATCTTTTCCCCAGTCCTCATCTCAGTTAAATCCCATCCATGTTGGAGAGTACAAAACAAAAAGGTGGGTTTGATCCCCTTTCATTTAAAAAAAAAGGCAAGGGGTTGTTATGTGCAAAAATTTCTCGACTTTGGTGCTTGGTCAATTTCCCTTAGTTAGTTATATCATCTCAAATTTTTGCCTGTATTTAGAAAAAGTCGTGGTCTTAGTTTAGAAAAATCCTGCAAAGTTTAAAATTATTGATCAGACTTGCCTTAATGCAAATGAATTATTAGGGAGTCAAACATCGTAAAGGAAGGTTGTGGTGAGGTCAAACATCCTAAAGGTAGATTATTGTCATTATATGAGGTGTAAGCCTACTACCTAGTCTCAAAAGAGTCAATGATCTGCCTAGTGACTACCTCTCATGAAGACAATTAGTTTACAAGAAATGGTTGGGGAATAGTATGATCGTCATTACCAATTAAACTCTCAAATCATAGTTGGGTGTCTCGTGAATTTAAACCCCGATTAAAAGTCATTAGATAGACCGATAATCCCCCACCTAACTTAAAATTGAGTTTCACTCTCAGAATTTAAAATGCATGAAGGTATGAATCCATATTCGATGTACTTGTGCATGAACAATATGTAAAAAAACATGCTAAAATTCAAGTCACCAACAAATAAAAATAAGGCACAAATAAAATAAAACACAAATAAAGTAAAGCACAATAAACAAAGATTGGTCCAATCATAAAAGTCCTCGATGGAGTCACCATTTTGTTGTGTCGTGCACGGCGTCGAATGACGGATATGTCTCCTAGATCGAGGGGTTTTGGATATGTTGAGATTAATCATAAAAATATGATCAATAGGGTTCAAGAGTTGTCACCTAGTATTATGGTCACTAGGAAACCTAATGGTCTATGAGAGTCCGGGTAAAGGGACTAGTTATGCACGAGAAAGATGTATCACCTCCTAGTGCGCCCTACCTATATAGTAAGTTACATTGTTGATTGATTGTTTTAAGTCATGTTTTTATTCATTGGTATGTCTAAGGTTTAAGAAAAGTTTTTCTTGGTAAAATGGTCATTATCTTATCATGTTAGAATTTAACCATTCTAATGCCTAGAAAACAAATAAAGGTGTTTTTGTTTTTTAAAAAAATTGTCAAATCCTAATGGATAATCACAAACTTATTGTGATACCTATTAATTGTTTTTTTTTGTATTTTTTAAAGTATGATAAAATACCAATTTTATTATTTTATATAAAATATGTTTGAAGATTTTAGAATTTGGTTGTATGAACACAAATAAAAATGTATTTTTTTTTCCAAATAAGGAATTTTTTATTTTTTGTATTTTTCTGAAATTTTAAAGAAATGTATGTATATTTAATATCGGGTCGGTATCTTACAGTGTAAGTTTATAACCCAGATATTAAATGAAAAGGTTGGGAAAAAAACATGCAAGAGACTCACAAATAATTTTAAAATGGTCCACTAAGATTTTTTAGAATTTTTAAAAAAATTACTTGAGGTTGGTTTGGAAAAATCACAAAAACAAATCAGCAAAGAAAAATAATTACTCATGCATCCTAATATCAAATGATCAAACCAAATTACAAAAATAAAATCACATCAAACAACTTTTCACTCAAATAAGACATTCAGCTATTGTAAATTATATAAAGTAGTACACAAACATAAGGCATATGATATTGAAGAGACTTAAGAAGTTTAAGGATCAAACCCGAAAATGGCCAAAAACATAAGAAGACAAATTGCATGAATTAAAATGCAGCTACTAGAATATTGGAACTCTCGGCTGTAACTAGCACTACTGATGAGAAATGGCTAAAACACTGGTGCAGAAAGGTTTGCTGCTCACATTGTTTGGTTGATAATTGCTAGTGTACTTTGTTGGTGTGAGTTGTAATATATAAGTAGATGAGAGGAATTATAGGAAGATGGAAAGAAAGATTTCTTTCCATCCCACAAGATCATAATTATAGGAACCTGATCTGTATAGCCAAAAATAGAAGATTTAATCTGATCTTATATGTGTAACAAACGACTGTGTAAAGTATGATTAATAATATACATAGTAAATATTTTGACATAGTATTAGAGTCTGGTTCTAGGCTTTTTTTCCCCCAAAAACCCTAATACTTGCCTTCCCTTACCTCGCCAACCATGTCGTTGGATTCTGATATAGAGCACCACATTAATGCATCTCAGTCTGATTCCATGTTTACCGAATTAACCACAAAAATCATTGAAGCTCTTAGCAAAGTCCAAACATCGTCCCTGTCCACTGAACCCCCTGCTGCTCTGATCAGCGTCAAGCTAGATGACACCAACTATGCCCTTTGGTCCCAAGTTGTCGAGATGTACATCTCGAGCAAAGACAAATTAGGATATATTAATAGCGATTTTCCATAACCACCATCGACGAATCCCTCTTTTTGCAAATGGCACACAGATAACACTATTGTCACAGGCTGGCTAATTAACTCAATGAATTCCTCATTAATAGAGAATTTCATTCAGTTTCCTACTGCCAATATGGTGTGGGACTCTATTTCTACCACTTATTTTGATGGTAGTGACACATCTCAAGTTTATGACCTTAGGCGTCGTGTGACACAACTTAAACAAGCTGGAGGCTCCCTGGAGCAATACTACAATGATCTTCAGGGATTATGGCATGAGATTGACTTCCAGCATCCTAATCCAATGGAGTGTGCAGTTGATATTCACAAGTATATTATTATCCTTCAAGAAGATCGAGTGTATGTTTTCTTGGATGGCCTTGACAATTGACTGGATAAAATTGTAGAAGACATGCTGCAACTTCATCTATTCCCTACCATAGAGCAAGCATATGCTCACATCTGTCGTGAAGCAATTCGCCAGACTATTATGATCACTACCAGCGAGGCTATTCCAGTGTTGTTCTTGCCACCAAAGGACTTTGACGTGGGCCTGCCAACCCCACGTCTAACATACACAATGGGAAGTAGAAATCTCGTGCGTTGATTGAAGGCTTGAAATGCACCCATTGTGGCAATTAGAAGCATACACGTGAAAATTTCTTTAAGTTGCACGAATATCCTGATTGGTGGAATGATCTCAAGGCCAAGAAACATCGTGACACAACTAGCAAAGACGAGGGTCTTGGCACCGTAGCGGTAGCTAATACAGAGTCTCATTTGTCTTTTACACCACCGATTGCCTACGATTCCTCCTCTTCAGACTTAGGTAACCTTGGTTGTGTTTGTTTTAGTTCACCTGGTGATGCTGAATGTGGTGCATGGTTGCTGGACTTCAGTGCCATTGACCATATGACATTTGATGTTAAAGATTTCACATAAACTTCCTTACCAAGACATACCAATATCGATAATGCTAATAGCGTTATTTCCCCTGTCATTGGCGCAGGCACCGTGACCTTAACTCCTACTTTGCAGCTGTCTAATACGTTACTTATTCCATCACTATCTCATAAACTCCTCTCCGTAAGCCAAGTGACTTCTGACCTAATTGTATTGTGCTTATATATCCTACCTTTTTTCTTATCCAGGACATTCTCACCAAGGAGATCATTAGGTGTGGTACTATAAAAAGGGGGCTATATTATATAGAAGACTTTAGTGTGGGCAGAGCACATCACATGCAGCATTCTGTTGGTGTCAAAAAGAAGGAGATCTGGCTTTGGCACTATCATTTAGGACACTCGTCCTTCACCTACATGAAACATTTGTTTCTGGATTTGTTTTCTCAATTGAAACATTTTGATTTTCAATGTGAAACTTGCATTTTAGCAAAAAGTCATAGGATTTGTTATCCTTTGCATCAGAATAAAAAGGATACTCCTTTCACCTTGATACATTTCGATGTGTGGGGTTCTTTCCCAATTAATATTGTGTCCAGGTTCAACTGGTTTGTGTTGTTTGTTGATGATTATACTCGCATGACTTGGCTTTATTTGCTAAAACATAAAGATGAAGTTTTCGGTGTGTTTAAGTCATTTCATGTTATGGTAAACACACAATTTTCTGCTAAGATTCAAGTGTTTCAATCAGACAATGGTGGTGAATATACTAATCACCAATTTCGTGATTATTTCGACCATCACAGCATTGTTCATAAAACTTCATGTCCCCAAACTCCTTAGCAAAACAATATTGCAGAGCAAAAAAATCGACATGTTCTTGAGACTGCTCGAGCTCTCCTAATAGGTGTCTATGCTCCTTCTCAGTACTGGGCTGATGCAGTTACTACTTCTATGCATCTCCTGAATCAACTGCCCTCTAAAGTGTTGGGGTTCCAAACACCATTACAAGCTCTTCCAACACATACTCCCCTACCTATGGTCTTGATGCTTCCACCTCGTGTGTTTGGGTGCATTGCTTACGTCTATCTCCATAAGAACCAGTGGACTAAGCTAGACCTATGTGCTCGTCGATGCTTATTTTTGGGGTATGCATTTCATAAAAAAGGCTATAGATGTTATGACCCCACTTCTAATCACACCTGTGTATCTATAGATGTCACCTTCATGAAAACTGAAACCTTCTTCCCATCCAATTCTCCTCTTCAAAGGGGCCTAGACAGGAAGAACCAAAATGGATGGAACTAGAATGGTCAGGCTTGTCCGAAGCACATGTGAAACTGATGCGATCAGTTTGTGTTCCTCAAGCTCCTGAACATCAAGCAGTTAATTGTCAAGAAGTCAATCACAAAGTTGTAGTTTCTTTCCCCTCTATAGTACACGAAGACCCCAACTCCTGAGAATGACCCTAAGGTATGCACTTTGAATGCTAATATAATAGAATCTCTTACTGTTTATGTATTACCTCACAGGCACAATCATGGCAAACCACCAAGTCGCTACTCACCAGACATTGAGGAAAGAAGATCACGATACCTCATTGCAAATTATATGTCCATAAAAGGGCTTCCCAAACCTCTCAAGACCCTCATACATGACATCTCTACTCATCATGTTCCAACAAAAATGGAGGAAGTCATGGAAGACTCGAAATTGACTCGAGCCATCAGAGCAGAAATGGAAACCTTAATGAAAAATAAGACGTACCATTACTAAGAGGAAAGAAAATAATAGGGTGCAAGTGGGTGTTCTCTATCAAACACAAAGCTAACAGATCTATAGAAAGGTACAAGGCAAGAATCATGGCAAAAAGGTATACACAAATATATGGTGTAGACTACCAAGAAACTTTATCGCCAGTAGCTAAACTAAATGCTGTCAGAGTGTTACTATCCCTTGCAACGAACTTAGATTGGTCACTACATTAATTTGGCGTGAAGAATGCCTTTCTTCATAGTGATCTTGAAGAAGAGGTGTATATGGACATCCTCTAGGCTACTTGGTGACCACAAAAACTAATGAGGTGTGCAAGTTGCAGCGAGCTTTGTATGGATTAAAGTAATCACCATGAGTGTGGTTTGGGAGATTTAGCTTGGCAATGAAAAAGTGTGGTTTCAAACAAAGCAACTCAGATCATACTTTATTTCTCAAAAGATAGCAAGGCAAGGTAACGGCTTGTCTATGTCGATGATATGATTATTACAGGAGATTATAGAGAAGAAATATCACGGCTCCAAGGGCAATTGGTTAGTGAATCCGAAATGAAAAATCTAGGCAGGCTCAAGTATTTTCTGGGAATCGAGATTGCTAGGTCAAATCAAAGCATCTCTTTATCCCAAAGAAAATATATCTTAGATGTATTATCTGAAGTTAGATTGTTGGATGCAAACCGGTAGATACCCCGATTGTCCAGAATCACAAGCTTCGGATTTATCTGGACTAGAAACTAGCTGATAAGGGGAGATATCAATGGTTAGTTGGCAAACTAATTTATTTATCTCATAGCCATCCTAATATTGCATATGTCGTGAGTGTGGTGAGTCAATTTATGCATTGTCTAAGTGAGGAACACATGGAGGCTATAACTCAGTTACTGAAATACTTGATGTCGTCTCCAGGGAAAAAGCTCATGTTTTCTAAGAATGATCATTTGAAAGTCGAGGGTTATACAGACTCAGATTGAGCCGGGAACATCTTAGATAGGAAGTCAACATTAGGGTATTTCCCAATTGTTATTGGAAACCTGGCGACATAAAGGAGTAAGAAGCAAAATGTGGTGGCACTCTCTAGTGCCGAAGCAGAATTCTGAGGGATGACCAAAGGTTTGTGTGAACTTCTTTGGCTGAAAATGTTGCTAACCAAAATTGGTTTTTCTCCCACATTAGAAATAAGTTTTTTCCGTGATAATAAAGCTGCCATAAATATTTCTCATAATCCGATTCAACATGATAAAACTAAACATATGGAGGTGGATTGGTACAAATATAACCTTGAGACTAAGATAATTCGATTCTCATTTGTTAAATCTAAAAATCATTTAGCAGATATACTTATAAAAAAAATCGTGTTAGCAAAGAATTCTACAGCTCACTAATCAAGTTATGCATAAGGGATCCATATACATTAACCTGAGGGAAAGTGTTCGCATGAGTTGTAATATATGGATAGACGAGAGGAATTATACGAAGTGGGATGGAAAGAAAATAAAAGAATTATTCTGATATATATATATATATATATATATATATATATATATATAAAATTTGTTTGTAAAGGATAAGAATCGCTCTATAGGTGTTACAGTACCTTGGAAGATATAATGACCTAGGAAACGGACCCGAGTTTGAAATAGAGAAATCTTTGATTTGGAAACAACTAATCTATTTTGTTACTGTAACACCTATAGAGCGATTCTTATCCTTTACAAACAAATTTTATATATATATATATATATATATATATATATATATATATATATATATATATATATATAGATGCTCATCAATGTACACAATACAAAATTTGGAATATGCATTGAAGATGTCATTCATAATGCGTTGGAATTCAGAATATGCATTTTTCAATCCAAAAGGCATGACATTCCATCCTTATTGGCCGAAAGGAACTGTAAATGCAGTTTTGTATCGATCCCTAGGATCAATCTGGATTTGCCAAAATCCGGATTTCATATCAAATTTGGAAAATATAAATGCAGAATGTAGTTTTTGTAACAAATCTTTTTTGTTTGGGATTGGATATCGAATCCATTTTAAAGCAGAATTTAAGGGTTTGTGGTTGATTACAAGTCTTGGTGTGCCTCTTTCAATCTCAGAGTTTTTATTCACATAAAAGGCTACACACGACCATGCTGATCTGGACTTTTGAATAAGACCTTTAGACTTTAGACCTAGGATTTCAAGTCTACAATGCTCTTCGAGATCAACATTCATTTGAATAGGTCTTGCCTTTGTAGGTATATGTTTTTCTGAAAAAGTATCTTCATAAGGAAGATCAACAACATGTTGTTTTCTTTTCCAGAAGGCATTGGGTAAGTCTGGACAGATTTGTTGTTCAATCTTACTTTGTAAATCAGTGATTCTCTTTTGTAAAACAGAGTTTTGTAATTGATTGTTGATACGACAAAAGGAAACATGGTTTTGTAAATCATGTAAATGGAATTGCTTTCCATGAATTAAAGCATTAATATGATAGGTATGTATAGAGCATGCTTTAATTAGATTTAAATTTCTAGTCTTAGATTTTTCTAAGAATGAGAAAACAAGTTTAATGTTATTGATCTTGAAGGTAATACAATCATGATGTGCTTTGTATGGAGTGATCATGTCGATGAATTGGGTGCCGAGAATGATGGTATGATTAATATCTTTTGTAACGACAAAGAATGTTTTAAGATAAATTCCTTTGTTGAAAACAGAGGCTTAGGTTTTGCCTACAATATGCAATTTTGAATTGTTAGCAGTAGAGAGTTTTTCAGAAGTAGTTTGTAAAAATCGTTTTGGAACTACGTCTTCTTTCATGCAGTTTAAATCTGCACCTGTGTCAAATAAGGCAATAATATCGAGTTTGAAATTGTCTGAAAAGACTAAGGTAATTTTGATTAAATATTTTTTGGAAGATATTTGGGTTAACACATTCAAGAAATCATCAGGAATATGCTCAATGTTTGTAAGTGCATGATGTAATGCAGACTCATCAGTTTGGTCTTCCGGTTCAGACTCAGTGTCAGACTGCATTGTAATTTTGGATAGAAGATCTTGTAAGATGGCGGAGTCTTTCTGTTGAGCATGTTTTAGGGTTTGTAACTCAGATTTGAGGGTTTTGATCTCAGAATGTAATTCTGGGATGGTAACTGAGGTTTTGGATTTCTTCTTGTTAAGGATCTTTGTAAGGTTGTAGATATTGGTACTGGTGGAGGGTAATACAAAGCGGTTTGGAGGGTTAGATGGAGGTGTTCTGGTTTGTTGAAATCTTTCAACAGTTTATCTAAATAGGTTTTTTGGAGCTGAGGATCGTCAAGTCTTTTGATGGCCTCAAGGATGAATTCTTGGTCTTGGGTTAAGACGCTAATTTGTTTGGAATTTGTAGAGGTATCTGAAGTAGCACTAGAAGTTGGTATTTCATCAATTTGAAATTCTTCTTCAGAAGTGTCTGAAGGAGAGGGGTCTATATCTATGGTTTCAATATATAGGTTTTGTATCTGGTTGATGGTTTCTTCATCTATTTGAAGCTCATGGAGTTTGGTATTGATTTTGCAAAAACGGACGTATGTCCTTTCTGGTTGCATTTGTAACAGGTAATGTTTTTTAGGTCAAATTTTGGTTTGGGCTTTGACTGGAAAGGCTTATATGTTCTGGTTTGGAGTAAAACTATTTCGGTATTTATGGGTTGATCGTTTGTAAAGAGGTTTGTGACTTGAATAGTTTTTGGGTTTTGAGTAGTTTCCACTGCATAAGGGTTTTTTAGTAGAAAGGTCAAACTGGTGACAGAAACTACCAAGTTCTTGTCTGGTACGTTTCATTTCCCACTTCAAGTGTTTTTGGAGTTTGAGATCCTGGCAGATCTTAAGACCTTCTTTTTTGGTGAAGCTCACAAGTACATCGTACGTAAGTTGGTCATATGGTATGGTTTTGGTTGTAAAGGCATCTTTGATTTTGTTTCTGACCTTTTCTCCTAAGAGAATAGGTAAGCCTACAAGGAATTTTTCTTTCCAAAAATACTGGTTTGAATCTTCTGTAAGCATGACACGGGTAAGGAAGGTGTTTTTGTACCATTGAAAGTCACTGAGCTTCTTACATATAAGAATGGAAAGAAGTTTGGCATTTTTATCTTTCAAATGGGAAGGGTCTCTGACAAAATGTAAGGAGATTGTAAGGATAAGGGTTGACACATCATCTTGGATGGTGTTTCCAGATGGGTCAAGGATGGGTGTTTGGTCTTCATATGTTTGGAAGGAGTTTAGGATATGTAGGTGGTCAGTTTCAGTGAGATGGTAATCTCACCATCCTTTTAACTGGCCAGAGAAGCCAGCAATGAGGAGTTTAGAAATGGCTTTGCCCGAGGTTCCTGTTTGAGTTTTGTAGGCATTGGCTATCATGGTCATTTGTTGAAGGGTGTTTAGGATGTTGTATTCGGACATTCGATCTATGTTCCATTCATAGAGGAAAGAGGCATTGTATTTGTGTTGGTTTAGGATAGTTGGTTCAGTAAATATGGAAATATTTGGGGCAATGGTTGTTTTGGCAACTTGCCAGGTAAGTCTATTAGTTTAAGAGGTTGGTTTGGAAAGGCATTTTCATCAAAAAACTGCCCAGGGCTCTTTTGTAGGGTATTGACTTGATTTATAGATGAAGAGGGGTTGATTGTTTGTGTGTGTCTGGGACAATTAAAGATGATCTGTCAAGGTGTTGTAAGTGTGTTTTGATGGCTCTAAGAAAATCTGTTTGGTTCTCTTGGATTTGTGTTTGGCTTGTTTTTGTAACTTGATAAGGTTTGAAGACTGGTTTTTTAGGTTCAGGTCGACTGAGGTTTTGGTGTCAATAGTAGTGGTTCTTTGTATTTATTTTTCCAGTCGGGTAAGTTGTTTAACTATGAAGTTGAGGTTATTATTTGTAAAGTTGTTTTGGTGGATGATGTGTTTGGTGTTTGACAAGGTGTCATCACCGGGTAATTTGTAGGGAGCAGCATCAATAGTTTGATTATTGTGGGTTATTTGGATGTTTCTCAGAGGTGAATGGTTAGACTCGATTGAAAGACCACTGGTGAGGTTCCATACTGGAGTTTTTGACCTGGCTGTAATCGAACATGCATGTTTAATGGATGCAAATGGATATGCAACATGATGTGCAGGTGCATAATATGATGCAAACCAATCAAAGAATAGTATTTGTTTTTTATGTAATTCAATATAAGCATAGAATTCTTTTTGAATATCTTATCTTTGTTGGAGGAAATGTTTGAAAAACTAAGAACATCTTTCAAAATTTGTTTCACTATAAAAATCATTTTTGAAATGAGATTTGTCAAGAATGAAATGTTTTTCTGAAGTCAAAACATTCAGCTCATTTTGGATGTTTTCAGTGCCTGTAAAGAAGGTTGGAGATGTTAGAGGCAATTGTTGGTCAGTGTTGGTATACACTGGTTTTGGTATATTTGTAGTGTAATCTGCATGTTGTAAACTTGCAGAAGGGATGTCTGATGTAGAGTGTCTAGGAGGATTCATGTGGTATGGAATGTTAATGACAAAAGGTATTTTGGAAATTCTTCCAAGATCTATTGTGCTAAAAGAAGAAGATTCTTCTGAGAATCTAGAGCTTGTAGAGTGACGATGGAAAGACAATTTGACTTTACCATCTGTGTATTGGGTTATGTCTTTGATTTGGACATTTAATTGTGGTGGTTGTGGTATTTATAGTGGGGTTGCTCCTTCAAGGATCCAATCATCTGGAAGGGTTATATCTTTCCATTGGATAGCTTTTGGAACAATTGTGTTTGATCGGGATAGATTTGTTTGGAGAAGGAGTGTTTCTCCTTTTTGGGATTGGTATTTGTGTTTAGTGGCAAAAGCTAAGAACATGGCTTTGTAGTGGATTTTGAATATAAGAGCAACGGGAATAGATCCTTCAAGCATATGGTAATTATAGGTCTTGATTTGTAATAACATGCTTTGTAAGATGTTTTTTGTCTTTGAGGGATATAGTAAGGTTTGGATAGCAGTCAAAAGATATTGGACCGCTACAGAGGCTAGACTCAATGGAACTTAGGAGTGAGTCTTGGAAGTTGTGGAATCTAGCATCTCGGAGTACAGCTAGAATGGAGGTATTTAAGCCTTCTTTTATAAGTGGTTTTATGCCGACTGGAACTAGACCGACATGAATGTATTTCTAGTTTCTGGCTAGATGTTTTTGTAGGGATTTTTGGGAGAGAAGTTGGATAGTCTCAAAAGGTTTTGTAAGCTGAATATCTCTTTCTTCAGTATTGATTGTAAAATCTGTTTTGAAAATGTCATATTTGGATTTTTGATAAATCTGTGTTTGAGAAATCTTTGGAATTTTCCAATCATCAATATTTTTTGTAAAATCCTCAATTGTTATTTCTTCACTTTATACAATCCTCTTATTCTTAGAGGTGTCAGATGTAGAGGAAGTCGAAATAGAATTAGATCTATAGAAAACCGAATCCATAGTTTAAAGAGATAGAATAGAAAACAGGCTGCAAGTTATATGGATTTATTGCCCTAGTCACTCAACGGGACTTACACCATTCAGTAGCATTCACCTATTAACTAAGGGTCTCTCTTCTCTCTTGGGTTTCTGCAATCTAAAGTACTATTACTACCCAGATCCCAGTAGGTTGTGATATCAAATAGATTCAAAAAGGATTACACTAAATAAAACAAATAAAACAAAGGATTTTACTATAAATAGATAAAGCAGTAGGTGGCGTTGTTACACCTGAGAATGATCTATAGATCGGGTCACAGGTTTCCAGCCGATATACTGAGTTTTGGGGGAAAAAATAACAGAATGAAAAATGGATAAATTTCTGATGCAAATGTACAAGGCAAGACCAACAATGTCAGGATCCTTGATCAAACATAGAGCATACTTAATTTGCAATTATTTAAAGAAATGGATATAAACATGTAAACATTCAAAAGTTTAAGGAAATAAACCTTGAAATTTGTATTGCTACAAAGCAGGGGATAATTTGTAAGAGGTATGGGTTAGAGTTTTGGAATTGATACAGGTTTTGAATACAAAGCAGGGAATAAAATGATGCAGTTTGTGAGTATAAAGGAATAATATGATTCGTTTGCAGAGAAACTTGTTGGGTTGTAACCAGTTCTGCCTCTTCAAGTGGAATGAAGCCTCCTTATATAGAGGAGGATAGTCTGCCTTTTGTAGAAGTGGGGAACACCTTTTGTAAGTGAGTGACGCCTTTTGAAAGTGCGAGACACCTTTTGTAAGTGGATAACCCCTGCACCGAAAGTATTTTTGACATTTTCTACCGACACTTTTTTTAGTGCCTTTTGATAGGTGGCAGAATGCCATAGCAGTCATCTTCATTGTCTTCTCGAAGGGAAATGGCAGGAGATGTCGAGTCAGATGAGCTAGATTGGGACAAGACTGTTTTGGGTTCTTAGCTTTGTATAATGCCTTGCACTATTTGGAGGTATTCTTCCTCAGTTTTAGCGGAGGCAATGAGAGCTGTTGTTTGAGCCTTTCGGGCTAAAAATTTGGATTGAGGATGGTGATCAATGATGAGAGCTGTTTGATTCTTTTATAACCATTCTGTAACAGATAATTTGGAACTTTTTTATTAAGCTGCAAAAGAATCTCACCATTTGATTTTGAATTTACGGACAAGGGTTGGATGTCCATTTTGGAGGTTATAATCATAGAACCATGAACACACTCGTGGAACAAAGAATTTTCTACAGAAAATTAAATGGGAGGAAAACTTTCTTTCAAAAGGGGTAGGTTGAAAATTGTTTTTGAAATGAAGGTAACTATTTTCAACCAGAGGATGGTCTTTGAGAAAGTCAACATGACAACCAAAGTAATTCTACCATCGGAGAAACCAAATTGGGAGTTTTGTAGATGTCATGGAATGATGAAAGTAAAAAAGCCAGGAATGGCTATGGTTTGTATTTTAGAGATAGAAGGCATTAAACCATGCCTGTTGGTAATCCCAGTATGTATATGATGTACTGAATTCTTTGAAGGATGTACGGAGATGCATAGGGAAAGAGATTGGTTTATGTAAAGGATGTTCCCAATCTGAAGGATGGATAATCTTTTGGATGATGCATGTGGAATATGCAGGTTAAGGGTGATTTGGATGCAGTTTGAAGTGCTTGAATTTGACCGAATTGGTTATGTTAAGAAATGTGGCATAATAGGATTGAGGTTTGCACATATCCCATGGTTTATAGTGCCAATTTGGAGGGAAAAGTGTAGAAGCTGCAATAGAAGAGTTTTCATGATAAAATCCTTCTTCCATGGTCAAAATATTTTGGAAATTAGTTTTGAAAATGTATTATGATTTGGATTTGGAAACATTTTGTTGTAAGGTTTGTAAAGCAAGTAGGGGTTTTTTAGAAGGAAAACATGCTTGTGGTTTTGAAATAGGTTTAGAAATACTACCTGATTGTGACCCTTGGTCACTGGAGGCCTGTTGGGAGACCTTTTGTAGTGCCAGAAGCAATTTTGGAGATTTGGAAAGGGTGGCAACCCAGTGTTCGACTGAGTCCGGTTGTACCTGTGTTGGTTTTGTAATGTCTTCTTCTTCAACGACTGCCTCATACCAAGATTTAATAGACAGCTAGGATGGCTGAAGACATGAGTTTTGGAGGAGGTTGTGGGCTTTCTGGTTTTGTATGTTGAGTTTGAGGAGCTTTCCCCTTATCTTTGGATATGACCTTAGGAGGCATCATGATCTGTTTTGAAGGAATTCACGGGTTAGGAAATCAGGGATTGAATTTGAATCTCCTTTAATGTAAGCAATGTCCAAATAAAAAATGCTTACAATAGCTTGCCATCGGGCAAAAATCTGTTTTGAAGCAAGATTTTGGACATGTTTTTGTAAAACTTCTTTTGCGGATTTGCAATCAACAGGAAAAAGGAATTTTTGGTTTAATAAATCACTTTAGAATTTTGTAATGCAAAGAACAATTGAAAGAATCTTTTTTTTTACAGTGGAGTAGTTTTTCTTATAATCATTCCAATGAGCAGATGTATATTGGAGGATTTGTTCTTTGTTGTTTCGGACTTGTTTAACAATCCCTCTATAACCCAAGTCTGAGGCATCAGTCTCAACTACCTTAGGAGCTAATGGGTTAGCTAAATGGAGAAGCGGAATAGTTTGAACCTGCTGTTTGATATGTCGGACTATGCTAGTATGAAGGTCAGACCACTAGACTGGGTCTTTCTTTAACCTATCATGTAAAGGTTTGGCAAGACGACTAATGTTTGGATAGTAATCAAGGAAATAGTTAAGACTTCCTAAAAACCTTTGTAATTGGGTTTTGTCTGTGATCTTAACATGGAATTTATTTGTAAATGATAATGATCGCTCTATAGGTGTTACAGTACCTTGGCAGATATAATGGCCTAGGAAACGGACACGAGTTTGAAATAGAGAAATCTTGGATTTGAAAACAACTAATCCATTTTGTTGAGAAGTATGAAAGAATATATGTAGATGCTTAAAATGTTGATTTATTGAGTTGGAAAAAATGAGAACATCATCAATGTAAACAATACAGAATTTGGAATGTGTATTGAAGATGTCATTCATAATGCGTTAGAATTCAGAAGGTGCATTTTTCAATCCAAAAGGCATGACATTCCATTCGTATTGGCCGAAAGGAACTGTAAATGCAGTTTTTTATCAATCCCTAAGATCAATCTGGATTTGCCAAAATCCGGATTTCATATCAAATTTGAAAAATATAAATGCAGAATGTAATTTTTGTAACAAATCTTTTTTGTTTGGGATTGGATATCGAATCCATTTTAAAGCAGAATTTAAGGGTTTGTGGTTGATTACAAGTCTTGGTGTGCCTCTTTCAATCTCAGAGTTTTTATTCACATAAAAGGCTACACACGACCATGCTGATCTGGACTTTTGAATAAGACCTTTAGACTTTAGACCTAGGATTTCAAGTCTGCAATGCTCTTCGAGATCAACATTCATTTGAATAGGTCTTGCCTTTGTAGGTATATGTTTTTCTGAAAAAGTATCTTCATAAGGAAGATCAACAACATGTTGTTTTCTTTTCCAGAAGGCATTGGGTAAGTCTGGACAGATTTGTTGTTCAATCTTACTTTGTAAATCAGTGATTCTCTTTTGTAAAACAGAGTTTTGTAATTGATTGTTGATACGACAAAAGGAAACATGGTTTTGTAAATCATGTAAATGGAATTGCTTTCCATGAATTAAAGCATTAATATGATAGGTATGTATAGAGCATGCTTTAATTAGATTTAAATTTCTAGTCTTAGATTTTTCTAAGAATGAGAAAACAAGTTTAATGTTATTGATCTTGAAGGTAATACAATCATGATGTGCTTTGTATGGAGTGATCATGTCGATGAATTGGGTGCCGAGAATGATGGTATGATTAATATCTTTTGTAACGACAAAGAATGTTTTAAGATAAATTCCTTTGTTGAAAACAGAGGCTTAGGTTTTGCCTACAATATGCAATTTTGAATTGTTAGCAGTAGAGAGTTTTTCAGAAGTAGTTTGTAAAAATCGTTTTGGAACTACGTCTTCTTTCATGCAGTTTAAATCTGCACCTGTGTCAAATAAGGCAATAATATCGAGTTTGAAATTGTCTGAAAAGACTAAGGTAATTTTGATTAAATATTTTTTGGAAGATATTTGGGTTAACACATTCAAGAAATCATCAGGAATATGCTCAATGTTTGTAAGTGCATGATGTAATGCAGACTCATCAGTTTGGTCTTCCGGTTCAGACTCAGTGTCAGACTGCATTGTAATTTTGGATAGAAGATCTTGTAAGATGGCGGAGTCTTTCTGTTGAGCATGTTTTAGGGTTTGTAACTCAGATTTGAGGGTTTTGATCTCAGAATGTAATTCTGGGATGGTAACTGAGGTTTTGGATTTCTTCTTGTTAAGGATCTTTGTAAGGTTGTAGATATTGGTACTGGTGGAGGGTAATACAAAGCGGTTTGGAGGGTTAGATGGAGGTGTTCTGGTTTGTTGAAATCTTTCAACAGTTTATCTAAATAGGTTTTTTGGAGCTGAGGATCGTCAAGTCTTTTGATGGCTTCAAGGATGAATTCTTGGTCTTGGGTTAAGACGCTAATTTGTTTGGAATTTGTAGAGGTATCTGAAGTAGCACTGGAAGTTGGTATTTCATCAATTTGAAATTCTTCTTCAGAAGTGTCTGAAGGAGAGGGGTCTATATCTATGGTTTCAATATATAGGTTTTGTATCTGGTTGATGGTTTCTTCATCTATTTGAAGCTCATGGAGTTTGGTATTGATTTTGCAAAAACGGACGTATGTCCTTTCTGGTTGCATTTGTAACAGGTAATGTTTTTTAGGTCAAATTTTGGTTTGGGCTTTGAATGGAAAGGCTTATTGGCTTTGGTAGATTTCTTGTAGGGCTTTTTGTAATATGTATGTTCTGGTTTGGAGTAAAACTATTTTCGGTATTTATGGGCTGATCGTTTGTAAGGAGGTTTGTGACTTGAATAGTTTTTGGGTTTTGAGTAGTTTCAACTGCAGGAGGGTTTTTTAGTAGAAAGGTCAAACTGGTGACAGAAACTACCAAGTTCTTGTCTGGTACGTTTCATTTCCCACTTCAAGTGTTTTTGGAGTTTGAGATCCTGGCAGATCTTAAGACCTTCTTTTTTGGTGAAGCTCACAAGTACATCGTACGTAAGTTGGTCATATGGTATGGTTTTGGTTGTAAAGGTATCTTTGATTTTGTTTCTGACCTTTTCTCCTAAGAGAATAGGTAAGCCTGCAAGGAATTTTTCTTTCTAAAAAGACTGGTTTGAATCTTCTCTAAGCATGACACGGGTAAGGAAGGTGTTTTTGAAGTGGATTTTGAATGTAAGAGCAACGGGAATACATCCTTCAAGTATATGGTAATTATGGGTCTTGATTTGTAATAACATGCTTTGTAAGATGTTTTTGTCTTTGAGGGATAAAGTAAGGTTTGGATAGCAGTCAAAAGATATTGGACCGTTGCAGAGGCTAGACTAAATGGAACTTAGGAGTGAGTCTTGGAAGTTGTGAAATCTAACATCTCGGAGTACAGCTAGAATGGAGGTATTTAAGCCTTCTTTTGTAAGTGGTTTTATGCCGACTGGAACTAGACCGACATGAATGTATTTCTAGTTTCTGGCTAGATGTTTTTGTAGGGATTTTTGGGAGAGAAGTTGGATAGTCTCAAAAGGTTTTGTAAGCTGAATATCTCTTTCTTCAGTTTTGATTGTAAAATCTGTTTTGAAAATGTCATATTTGGATTTTTGATAAATCTGTGTTTGAGAAATCTTTGGAATTTTCCAATCATCAATATTTTTTGTAAAATCCTCAATTGTTATTTCTTCACTTTGTACAATCCTTTTATTCTTAGAGGTGTCAGATGTAGAGGAAGTTGAAATAGAATTAGATCTATAGAAAACCAAATCCATAGTTTAAAGAGATAGAATAGAAAACAGGCTGCAAGTTATATGGATTTACTGTCCTAGTCACTCAACGGTACTTACACCATTCAGTAGCATTCACCTATTAACTAAGGGTCTCTCTTCTCTCTTGGGTTTCTGCAATCTAAAGTAATATTACTGCCCAGATCCCAGTAGGTTGTGATACCAAATAGATTCAAAAAGGATTACACTAAATAAAACAAATAAAACAAAGGATTTTACTATAAATAGATAAAGCAGTATGTGGTGTTGTTACACCTGAGAATGATCTATAGATCGGGTCACAGGTTTCCAGCCGATATACTGAGTTTTGGGGAGAAAGAACAGAAAGGAAAACAGATAAATTTCTGATACGAATGAACAAGGCAAGACCAGCAATGTCAGGATCCTTGATCAAACACAAAGCATACTTAATTTGCAATTATTTAAAGAAATGGATATAAACATGTAAACATTCAAAAGTTTAAGGAAATAAACCTTGAAATTTGTATTGCTACAAAGCAGGGGATAATTTGCAGGAGATATGGGTTACAGTTTTGGAATTGATACAGGTTTTGAATACAAAGCAGGGAATAAAATGATGCAGTTTGTGAGTATAGAGGAATAATATGATTCGTTTGTAGAGAAACTTGGTGTGGTTGTAACCAGTTCTGCCTCTTCAAGTGGAATGAAGCCTCTTTATATAGAGGATGATAGTCTGCCTTTTGTAGAAGTGGGGAACACCTTTTGTAAGTGGGTGACGCCTTTTGAAAGTGTGAGACACCTTTTGTAAGTGGATGACCCCTGCACCGAAAGCATTTTTGACATTTTCTGCCGACACTTTTTTTTTAGTGCCTTTTGATAGGTGGCAGAATGCCAAAGTAGTCATCTTCATTGTCTTCTCGAAGGGAAATGGCAGGAGATGTCGAGTCAGATGAGTTGGATTGGGACAAGACTGTTTTGGGGTCTTGGCTTAATATAATGCCTTGCACTATTTTTGACATTTTCAAAACTAATTTCCAAAATATTTTGACCATGGAAGAAGGATTTTATCATGAAAACCCTTCTATTGTAGGGGTCCTCCACTTACAAAAGGTGTCTCCCACTTTCAAAAGGTGTCACCCACTTACAAAAGGTGTTCCCCACCTCTACAAAAGGCAGACTATCCTCCTCTATATAAGGAGGCTTCATTCCACTTGGGGAGACAGAACTGGTTACAACCACAACAAATTTCTCTACAAACGAATCATATTATTCCTCTATACTCACAAACTGCATCATTTTATTCCCTGCTTTGTATTCAAAACCTGTATCAATTCCAAAATTGTAACCCATATCTCCTGCAAATTATCCCCTGCTTTGTAGCAATACAAATTTCAAGGTTTATTTCCTTAAACTTTTGAATGTTTACATGTTTATATCCATTTCTTTAAATAATTGCAAATTAAGTATGCTCTATGTTTGATCAAGGATCCTGACATTGTTGGTCTTTCCTTGTTCATTTGTATCAGAAATTTATCTGTTTTCCTTTCTGTTCTTTCTTCCCCAAAACTCAGTATATCGACTGGAAACCTGTGACCCAATCTATAGATCATTCTCAGGTGTAACAACGTCACGTACTGCTTTATCTATTTATACTAAAATCCTTTGTTTTATTTGTTTTATTTAGTGTAATCCTTTTTTAATCTATTTGGTATCACAGCCTACTGGGATCTGGGCAGTAATATTACTTTAGATTGCAGAAACCCAAGAGAGAAGAGAGACCCTTAGTTAATAGGTGAATGCTACTGAATGGTGTAAGTCCCGTTGAGTGACTAGGACAGTAAATCCATATAACTTGCAGCCTGTTTTCTAATCTATCTCTTCAAACTATGCATTCGGCTTTCTATAGATCTAATTCTATTTCGGCTTCTTCTACATCTGACACCTCTGAGAATAAGAGGATTGTACAAAGTGAAGAAATAACAATTGAGGATTTTACAAAAAATATTGATAATTGGAAAATTCCAAAGATTTCTCAAACACAGATTTATTAAAAATCCAAATATGACATTTTCAAAACAGATTTTACGATCAAAACTGAAGAAAGAGATATTCAGCTTACAAAACATTTTGAGACTATCCAACTCCTCTCCCAAAAATCCCTACAAAAACACCTAGCCAGAAACTACAAATACATTCATGTCGGTCTAGTTCAAGTCGGCATAAAACCACTTACAAAAGAAGGCTTAAATACCTCCATTCTAGCTGTACTCCGAGATGCTAAATTCCACAACTTGCAAGACTCACTCCTAAGTTCCATTGAGTCTAGCCTCTGCAGCGGTCCAATATCTTTTGACTGCTATCCAAACCTTACTATATCCCTCAAAGACAAAAACATCTTACAAAGCATGTTATTACAAATCAAGACCCATAATTACCATATGCTTGAAGGATGTATTCTCGTTGCTCTTATATTCAAAATCCACTACAAAAACACCTTCCTTACCCGTGTCATGCTTAGAGAAGATTCAAACCAGTCTTTTTAGAAAGAAAAATTCCTTGCAGGCTTACCTATTCTCTTAGGAGAAAAGGTCAGAAACAAAATCAAAGATGCCTTTACAACCAAAACCATACCATATGACCAACTTACATACGGTGAACTTGTGAGCTTCACCCAAAAAGAAGGTCTTAAGATTTGCCAGGACCTCAAACTCCAAAAACACTTGAAGTGAGAAATGAAACGTACCACACAAGAACTTGGTAGTTTCTGTCACCAGTTTGACCTTTCTACTAAAAAACCCTCCTGCAGTGGAAACTGCTCAAAACCCAAAAACTATTCAAATGACAAACCTCCTTACAAACGATCAGCCCATAAATACTGAAAATAGTTTTATTCCAAACCAGAACATATATACTACAAAACGCCCTACAAGAAATCTACCAAAGCCCATAAGCCTTTCCATTCAAAGCCCAAACCAAAATTTGACCTAAAAAACATTACCTGTTACAAATGCAACCAGAAAGCACATACGTCCCGTTTTTGCAAAATCAATACCAAACTCCATGAGCTTCAAATAGATGAAGAAACCATCAACCAGATATAAAACCTATATATTGAAACCATAGATACAGACCCCTCTCCTTCAGACACTTCTGAAGAAGAATTTCAAATTGATGAAATACCAACTTCCAATGCTACTTCAGATACCTCTACAAATTCCAAACAAATTAGTGTCTTAACCCAAGACCAAGAATTCATCCTTGAGGCTATCAAAAGACTTGATGATCCTCAGCTCCAAAAAACCTATTTAGATAAACTGTTGAAAGATTTCAACAAACCAGAACACCTCCATCTAACCCTCCAAACCGCTCTGTATTACCCTCCACCAGTACCAATATCTACGACTTTACAAAGATCCTTAACAAGAAGAAATCCAAAACCTCAGTTACCATCCCACAATTACATTCTGAGATCAAAACCCTTAAATCTGAGTTACAAACCCTAAAACACGCTCAATAGAAAGACTCTGCCATCTTACAAGATCTTCTATCCAAAATTGCGACCTAGTCTGACACTGAGTCTGAACCGGAAGACCAAACTGATGAGTCTGCATTACATCATGCACTTATAAACATTGAGCATATTCCTGATGATTTCTTGAATGTGTTAACCCAAATATCTTCCAAAAAATATTTGATCAAAATTACCTTAGTCTTTTCAGACTATTTCAAACTCGACATTATTGCCTTATTTGACATAGGTGCAGATTTAAATTGCATGAAAGAAGGCGTACTTCCAAAACAATTTTTACAAACTACCTCTGAAAAATCTCTGCTGCTAACAATTCAAAATTGCATATTGCAGGCAAAACCCAAGCCTCTGTTTTCAACAAATGAATTTCTCTTAAAACATTCTTTTTCTTTACAAAAGATATTAATCATACCATCATTCTCGGCACCCCATTCATCGATATGATCACTCCATACAAAGCACATCATGATTGTATTACCTCCAAGATCAATAACATTAAACTTGTTTTCTCATTCTTAGAAAAATCTAAGACTAGAAATTTAAATCTAATTAAAGCATGCTCTATACATACCTATCATATTAAGGCTTTAATTCATGGAAATCAATTCCATTTACATGATTTACAAAACCATGTTTCCTTTTGTCGTATCAACAAACAATTACAAAACTCTATTTTACAAAAGAGAATAATTGATTTACAAAGTACGATTGAACAACAAATCTGTCCAGACTTACCCAATGCCTTCTGGAAAAGAAAACATGTTGTTGATCTTCCTTATGAAGATAATTTTTTAGAAAAATATATACCTACAAAGGCAAGACCTATTCAAATGAATGTTGATCTCGAACAGCATTGCAAACTTGAAATCCTAGATCTCGAGACTAAAGGTCTTATTTAAAAGTCCAGATCACCATGGTCGTGTGCAGCCTTCTATGTGAATAAAAACTCTGATATTGAAAGAGGCACACCAAGACTTGTGATCAACTACAAACCCTTAAATTCTGCTTTAAAATGGATTCAATATCCAATCCCAAACAAAAAAGATTTGTTACAAAAATTACATTCTGCATTTATATTTTCCAAATTTGATATGAAATCCGAATTTTGGCAAATCCAGATTGATCCTAAGGATCGATACAAAACTGCATTTACAGTTCCTTTCGGCCAATACGAATGGAATGTCATGCCTTTTGGATTGAAAAATGCACCTTCTGAATTCCAACGCATTATGAATAATATCTTCAATGCACATTCAAATTCTGTATTGTTTACATTGATGATGTTCTCATTTTTTCCAACTCAATAGATCAGCATTTTAAGCATCTACATATATTCTTTCATACTTCTCAACAAAATGGATTAGTTATTTTCAAATCCAAGATTTCTCTAGTTCAAACTCCTGTCTGTTTCCTAGGCCATTATATCTGCCAAGGTACTGTAACACCTATAGAGCGATCATTATCATTTACAAACAAATTCCCTGTTAAGATCACAGACAAAACCCAATTACAAAGGTTTTTAGGAAGTCTTAACTATGTCCTTAATTACTATCCAAACATTAGTTGTCTTGCCAAGCCTTTACATGATAGGTTAAAGAAAGACTCAGTCCACTGGTCTGACCTTCATACCAGCATAGTCCGACATATCAAACAGCAGGTTCAAACTATTCTGCTTCTCCACTAGCTCCTAAGGTAGTCGCGACTGATACCTCAGACTTGGGTTACCGAGGGATTCTTAAACAAGTCCGAAACAACAAAGAACAAATCCTCCAATATACATCTGCTCATTGGAATGATTGTCAGAAGAACTACTCCACTGTCAAAAAAGAGATTCTTTCAATTGTTCTTTGCATTATAAAATTCCAAAGTGATTTATTAAACCAAAAATTCCTTCTTCCTGTTGATTGCAAATCCGCAAAAGAAGTTTTACAAAAACATGTCCAAAATCTTGCTTCAAAATAAATTGTTGCCCGATGGCAAGCTATTGTAAGCATTTTTTATTTCGACATTACTTACATTAAATGAGATTCAAATTCAATCCCTGATTTCCTAACCCGTGAATTCCTTCAAAACAAATCATGATGCCTCCTAAGGTCAAATCCAAAGATAAGGGGAAAGCTCCTCAAACTCAACATACAAAACCAGAAAGCCCACAACCTCCTCCAAAACTCATGTCTTCAGCCATCCTAGCTGTAAAACCTATTAAATCTTGGTATGATGCAGTCGTTGAAGAAGAAGACATTACAAAACCAACACAGGTACAACCGGACTCAGTCAAACACTAGGTTGGTACCCTTTCCAAATCTCCAAAATTGCTTCTAGCACTACAAAAGGTCTCCCAACAGGCCTCTAGTGACCAAGGGTCACAACCAGGTAGTATTTCCAAACCTATTTCAAAACCACAAGCAGGTTTTCCTTCTCAAAAACCCCTACTTGCTTTACAAACCCCACAACAAAACTTTTTCAAATCCAAATCAAAATACATTTTCAAAACTAATTTTCAAAATATTTTGATCATAGAAGAAGGATTTTATCATGAAAACCCTTCTATTGCAGCTTCTACACTTTTCCCTCCAAATTGGCACTACAAACCATGGGATCTGTGCAAACCCTAATCCTATTATGCCACCATACTTGACATCACCAATTCGGTCAAATTCAAACACTTCAAACTGCATCCAAATCACCCTGAACCTGCATATTCCACATGCATCATCCAAAAGATTATCCATCCTTCAGATTGGGAACATCCTTTACATAAACCAATCTCTTTCCCTATGCATCTCCGTACATCCTTCAAAGAATTCAGTACATCATATACATACTGGGATTACCAACAGGCATGTTTTAATGCCTTCTATCTCCAAAATACAAACCATAGCCATTCCTGGCTTTTTTACTTTCATCATTCCATGACATCTACAAAACTCCCAATTTGGTTTCTTCGATGGTGGGATTACTTTGGTTGTCATGTTGACTTTCTCAAAGACCATCCTCTGGTTGAAAATGGTTACCTTTATTTCAAAAACAATTTTCAACCTACCCCTTTCGAAAGAAAGTTTTCCTCCCTTTTAATTTTCTGTAGAAAATTCTTTGTTCCATGGATGTGTTCATGGTTCTATGATTACAACCTCCAAAATGGACATTCAGTCCTTGTCCGTAAATTCAAAATCAAATGGTGGGATTCTTTTGCAGCTAAATCAAAAAGTTTCAAATTAGTTGTTACAGAATGGTTATAAAAGAATCAAACAGCTCCCATCATTGATCACCATCCTCAATCCAAATTTCTAGCCCGAAAGGCTAAAACAACAGCTCTCCTTGCCTCCACTAAAACTGAGGAAGAATACCTCCAAATAGTGCAAGGCATTATACAAAGCCAAGACCCAAAACAGTCTTGTCCCAATCCAGCTCATCTGACTCGACATCTCCTGCCATTTCCCTTGGAGAAGACAATGAAGATGACTGCTATGGCATTCTACCACCTATCAAAAGGCACTAAAAAAAAGTGTCGGCAGAAAATGTCAAAAATACTTTCGGTGCAGGGTTCCTCCACTTACAAAAAGGTGTCTCGCACTTTCAAAAGGCGCCACCCACTTACAAAAGGTGTTTCCCACTTCTACGAAAGGCATATTATCCTCCTTTATATAAGGAGGCTTCATTCCAATTGAAGAGGCAGAACTGGTTACAACCACAACAAGTTTCTCTGCAAACGAATCATATTATTCCTCTGTACTCATAAACTGTATCATTTTATTCCCTGTTTTGTATTCAAAACTTGTATCAATTCCAAAAGTGTAACTCATATCTCCTGCAAATTATCCCCTGCTTTGTATCAATACAAATTTCAAGGTTTATTTCCTTAGACTTTTGAATCTTTACATGTTTATATTCATTTATGTAAATAATTGCAAATTAAGTATGCTCTGTGTTTGGTCAAGGATCCTGACATTGTTGGTCTTGCCTTGTTCATTCGCATCAGAAATTTATATGTTTTCTTTTCTGTTCTTTCTTCCCCAAAACTCAATATATCGGCTGGAAACCTGTGACCCGATCTATAGATCATTCTCAGGTGTAACAACGCCACGTATTGCTTTATCTATTTATTGTAAAATCCTTTGTTTTATTTGTTTTATTTAGTGTAATCCTTTTTTAATTTATTTGATATCAGAGGCTACTGGGATTACACTAAATAAATAGATTTAAAAAGGATTTTACTATATATATCAAGAATTAGAATTGTTACATAGTACGTGAAGAATGAATCAAACATAGGACGTGGCGTTGTTACACCTAAGAATGATCTTTAGATCGGGTCACAGGTTTCCAGCCGATATACTGAGTTTGGAAAAAGAAACAAATTTCTTATACGAATTAACAAGGCAAGACCAACAATGTCAGGATCCTTGATCAAACACAGAGCATACTTAGTTTTACAGAATATTTAAAGAAATGTAAACATGCATATGTAAAGACGCGAAGGTTTAAATAAATGAACCTTGAAATTTTATATTGCTTCAATACAGGAGATATTTTTTTGAAAGATGGATTACAATTTAATACAGTGTTTTCAAGGGAAATGTAAATTGATACAGTGTTTTGTTTTTAGAAGAATTGAATCTGAAAAAAAATTATTTTCTAAGGATTGAGGGATCTCTTTTTACAGCTGAGTTACCATGGAAGAGGCCAAAATGCCTTTTTGGAAAGCCTGAAGATTCCTCCTGAAGCCATGTGTTATTGCTTTCCATGATCAAGAGATGACAGGTTGGAAATTGCCTATGTTTTTTGTGGGGTTTTCCTTTTGTTGTCTTCTTTCCACCAACAGCTCATTTGTTTGTTTGTAATATTAGGTAATGTTTGTAGAAAAAGCCTAAAACCATGAGCCAACAAAAGTAAAAAGGGACTCAAAACAGTTGAGTCTAAAAGATATTGAAAATGGGCTCAAAACAGGTGAGCCTAAAATTATTATTTTCATATTGTTTGCACCGGAAGATGATTCCTCTTTCTGTCTAAGTGGGAGACACCTTTTGTAAGTGGAGAACACCTTTTGTACAGAAAGTTTGTTTGTCATTTTTTGCCGACAATTTTATTGGGTCTTCAATGCTTTGTAATGGGGGGCAGGATGCCAAAGCAGTCATCTTCGTTATCATTTCCAAGGGAATATGATGGAGATGATGAATCGGAGGAGTTGGATTTAGACAGCACTGTTTTGGGTTCTTGACTTTGTATGATGCCTTGCATAATATTGAGGTATTCTTCCTCAGATTTTGCAGAGGCAATGAGAGCTACAGTATGGACTTTACGAGCCATAAATTTGGACTAAGGATGGTGGTCAATAATATGGACGGATTGATTCTTTTGTTACCATTCTGTTACAGCTAGTTTTAAACTTTTAGACTCTGCTGCAAAGGAATCCCACCATTTAATTTTGAATTTTCGGACAAGAACTGGATGCCCTTGCTGGAGATTGTAATGGAAAAACCATGAACATACCCATGGAACAAAGAATTTTGTACAGAAAATCAAAAGGGAAGAAAACTTTCGTTCGAAAGGAGGAGGTTGAAAATTTTCCTTAAAATAGAGGCAACCATTTTCAACCAGGGGGTGGTCCTTAAGGAAGTCAATTTGGCAACCAAAGTAATCCCATCATTGAAGAAACTAGAGTGGAAGCTTTGTAGTAGTCATGGAATTATGAAAGTAAAAAAGCCAGGAATGGTTGTGTTTGGAGTTTTAGAGGAAAAAAGCATTGAACCATGCCTGTTGGTAGTCCCAGTATGTATAGGAAAGGTTGTTGTTTTGGAATGATGTACGGAGGTGTATAGGAAAAGGAACTGGTTTGTTGAGGGGTTGTTTCCAGTCTGAATGATGGATGATGTTGTGGATAATGCATGTAGAGTATGCAGGTTCAGGGTGGTCTGGATGTAATTTGAAATGTTTGAATTTTACTGAATTGGTTATTTCAAGAATAATAGAATAATAGGATTGGGGTTTTGTAATATCCCAAGGTTTGTAGTGCTAGTTTGAAGGAAAAAGTTTGGAAGTAGCGATGGAAGGATTTTCATGGTAAAAACCTTCTTCCATAGTTAAAATGTTTTGAAAGTGAGTTATAAAAATATATTGTTATTTTGATTTGGAAATATGTGTTTTTTGACTTTGTAAGGCAAGCAGGGGATTTTGGGAGGAAAACCCTGCTTGTGGTTTTGAAAGTGTTTTAGAAATACTACATGTTTGTGACTCTTAGTCACTGGAGGCCTGTTGAGAGACTTTTTGTAATGCCAAAAGTAATTCTGGTGATTTTAAAAGGGTATCAACCCAATGTTGGATTTTATATGTATGTATTTGGGATTGTTTTGTAGCTTATTTGTCTTCTTCTACTACTGCTTCATACCAGGATTTGATTGGTTTTGCAGATAAGATGGCTAAAGCTATGAATTTTAAAGAGGGTTTTGGGCTGTCTGGTTTTGTAGGTTGGATTTATGGGGCTTTCCCCTTATCTTTTTCCGAGTCTTTGGAGGCATTAGGACCTGTTTTAAAGGAATTCTCAGGTTAGGAAGTCAGGGATGGAATTTGAATCTCCTTTAATGTATTCAATGTCAAAATAAAAAATGCTTAAAATAGCTTGCCAACGGGCAAAAATCTATTTTAAAGCTAAATTTTGAACATCTTTTTGGAGAAATTCTTTTGCAGATTTTCAATCAACACGTAAAAGAAATTTTTGGTTTAATAAATCACTTTGAAATTTTGTAATACAGAGAACAATTGAAAGAATCTTTTTTTATATAGTGAAGTAGTTCTTTTGACAATCATTCCAATGAGCAGATGTATACTGAAGGATTTGCTCTTTATTGTTTTGGACTTGTTTCAAGATCCCCCCGTAACCTAAATCTGAGGCATCAGTTTAGACTATTTTAGGAGCTAAAGGGTTAGCTAAATGGAGAAGTGGGATGGTCTGTACTTGTTTTTTAATTTGGCGGACAAGGTTCGTATGAGTATCAGACCACGGACTAGGGTTAGTTTTTAACCTGTCATGTAGAGGTTTGGCAAGACGGCTAATGTTGGGAAAGTAGTCAAGAACATAATTAAGGCTACCTAGAAACCTTTGTAGTCGGGTTTTATCAGTAATCTTATCAGGGAATTTGGTTGTAAAAGATAAAGATCTCTTTATTAGTGTTACAGTACCTTGACAAATATAATGTTCGAGGAAACGAACACGAGTTTGAAAGAGAGAAATTTTTTATTTGAAAACAACTAATCCATTTTGTTTCACAATATAAAAAAATGTATGGAGATGTTTGAAATGTTGATCGATAGAATGAGAGAAAATGAGTACATCATCAATGTAAACAATGCAGAATTTGGAATGTACATTAAAAATATCATTCATGATGCGCTAGAATTCTGAAGGGGTATTTTTTAAGCCAAAAGGCATAACGTTCCACTCATACTAGCCAAAAGGAACAATAAATGCAGTTTTGTAACGATCTTTGGGATTAATTTGGATTTGCCAAAATCCGAACTTCATATCAAATTTAGAAAATATAAAAGCATAATGCAGTTTTTGTAATAAATCTTTTTTATTTGGAATAGGATACCTAATCCATTTTAAAGCTGAATTTAATGGTTTGTAATTAATAACTAATCTTGGTGTGCCCCTTTCAATTTCAGAGTTTTTATTCACATAAAAAGGCTGCACACGACCATGGTGATCTGGATTTTTGGATCAGACCTTTGGACTCTAGATCCTGGATCTCAAGTCAGCAATGTTGTTCCAAATTAGTATTCATTTGTATAGGTCTTGCTTTTGTAGGTATAAGTTTCTCGGAAAAAGTATCTTCATAAGAAAGATCAACATTGTGTTGTTTTCTTTTCCAGAAAGCATTGGGTAAGTCTGAACAGATTACTTGTTCAATCTTACTCTGGAAATCAGCAATTTTCTTTTGTAAATCTGGATTTTGTAATTGTTTTTCACTACAACAAAACAAAACATGGTTTTTTAAATCTTGTAAATGAAACAGTTTTCCATGAATCAATGCATTAATATGGTGAGTATGGATAGAACATGCTTTGATCAAATTTATATTTGTAGTTTTGGATTTTTCTAAAAATGGAAAAATGAGTTTATTATGATTTATTTTGGAAGAGATACAGTCATGATGTGCTTTATATGGTGTGATCATGTCAATGAATGGAGTGCCTAAATGATAGTATGATTGATGTCTTTTGTAACAACAAAAAATGTTTTAAGAGAAATGCCTTTGTTAAAAACAGAGGCTTGAGTTTTGCCTGCAATATGAAGTTTAGAATTGTTAGCAGCAGAGAGTTTTTCAAAGGTAGTTTGTAAAAATCATTTTAGAACTACTCCTTTAATACAATTTAAATCTACTCCTGTATCAAATAAGGCGATAGTGTCTAATTTGAAATCGTATGAAAAGACTAGGGTAATTTTGATTAGATACTTTTTTGAAGATATTTGAGTTAAAACATTTAAGAAATCATCAGGAATGTGTTTAATGTTTGTAAGTGCATGATGCAGTGCATGAGACTCAATGGTTTGATCTTCTGATTCAGACTCAGTATCAGACTGACTTTCTATTTTGGATAGAAGGTGTTGTAGGATGGCTGAGGCTTTTTGTTGAGCTTGTTTTAGGGTTTGTAACTCAGATTTGAGGGTTTTTATCTCATATTGTAATTCAGGGATGGTAGCTGAGGTTTTGGACCTCTTTCGACTGAGGATTTTTATAAGGTCATAGGTATTGGTACTAGTTGTAGGTAAGACAGAATGGTTTTGGGGATTAGAATGGGGTGGTTATGTTTTATTGAAGTTATTCAACAATTTATCTAGATAGGTTTCTTGTAATTGAGGATCATCAAGTCTTTTGATAGCCTTGAGGATAAACTCTTGATCTCTAGTTACGACACTAATTTGTTTGGAGTTTGCTGAAGTGTCTAAACTAGAAATGGAAGTTGCTAATTCATCTATTTGGAATTCTTCTTCAGAAATGTCTGAAGAATTGGGATCAATGTCTGAGGTTTCAATGTAGAGATTTTGTAATTGGTTGATAATATCGTCATCTAATTGGAGTTCATGTAGTTTGGTATTAATTTTACAGAAACGGGACGTATGTCCTTTCTGTCCATATTTGTAACAAGTAATGGTTTTTAGGTCAAATTTTTGTTTGGGCTTAGGAGGGGAAGTTTTATGGGTTTTGGTAAACTTCTTGTAAGGTTTTTTGTAATATGTTTGCTTGGGTTTGGAGTAAAATTATTTCCGATATTTATGGACTGATCTTTTGTAAGGATGTTTGCTATGGTTTGGATAATTTCTGGGTTTGGAGCAGTTACCACTACAATAGGGTTTTTTGGTGGAAAGGTCAAACTGGTGACAGAAACTACCAAGTTCTTGTCTAGTACGTTTTATTTCTCATTTCAGATGTTTGAGGTTTAAGATCTTGGCAGATCTTGAGACCTTCTTTTTGGGTGAAGCTAACAAGTTCACCATATATAAGTTGGTCATATGGAATGGTTTTGGATGTAAAGGTATCTTTAATTTTGTTTCGGACTTTTTCTCCTAAGAGAATTGGCAAACCTGCAAGGAATTTTTATTTTCAAAAGGGTTGGTTTGAGTCTTCTCTAAGCATAACACGAGTAAGGAAAGTATTTTTGTACCACTAAAAGTCACTGAGCTTTTTACACCTAAGGTTAAAAATGAGTTCAGCATTCTTGTCTTTTAGATGGGAAGGATCTCCGATAAAATGTAAGGAAATGGTAAGAATAAGTGTTGACACAACATCTTGAAAGGTGTTTCCTAAAGAATCAAGGATGGGTGTCTGGTCTTCATAGGTTTTGATAGAATTTTAGGATTTGTAAATGGTCTGTTTCAGTGAGATGATAATCCCACCATCCTTTCAACTAGCCGGAGAAACCAGCAATAAGAAGTTCAACTATAGTCTTATTTGGGGTTCTTGTATGGGTTTTGTAAGTGTTATCTGCCATTGTAATTTGTTGGAGGGTATTTAGGATGTTACCCTCCAACAAATTACAATGACAAATAACGCTTACAAAACCCAAACAGGAACCCTAGATAAGGCCATATCTGAATTTCTTATTGCTAGTTTTTCCAGCCAGTTAAAAAGATGGTGAGATTATTATATACCATTTACAAATTCTAAATTCTATCCAAATCTATGAAGATAAAACTTTCTTACTATTTTCTTATATATATATATATATATATATAGAACAAACGACTATGATGAATAATATAAGAGTAAATATTTTGACATACTTGACAGAGGAACACCACGTACAGGCTGCACTGTTGCAACTGGTGAAGTCTGCTCACTGGTTGTATCCAAGGACTGCTATCAGGACTAAAGCTCACGGTGGAGTTGAGAGAAGCTTCCTGGTGTGGAGGTTAGTACGGTGGGAGATGGTGGTTCTCACGGTGCAAAGAAAGAGATGTTGCCGCAGCAGGTGACTGTGTTGTTGGAGTTCACGGTTGCTGTGTGAGGTGACTGGTAGCAAAACTACCCACGGTGGCTGATCTTGGAGGATCTGGTGCTGGGGTGGAGACTGACCAAGGTGAGGAGCTGCTGGTGTGGAGTAGGTATTACTGCTGCTGCTTTGACTGGAAGGGAGAGCCTCTTACTGCTGGAAGAGTAAACTGCTGCTCATGGTTGGAACCAGAAGCTTTTGTGACTGAGAAGAAACTCTTGCTGCTGGAAGGAGGGTGAAGTTGTTGGTCACAGTCTGAGGAGATGCAATCTCTATTATTGCTACTGAAAGGAAGCTACTGATGGAAAGCAGTCTCTGTTACTGGAAGGAGGATGAAGCTAGCCAAGATGACTGAGAAGAGATGCTGGTGAAGCTAGTCACCGTGGCTGAAGGTTGATGCAGAGGAGAAATCACAGTGCTGGATGTTGAAGAGCTGACTGCTAATTTTCCTTGGGTGGGAGAGCAAGGGTCCCTCTGGTTTTTCCTTCTTCCTTTTCTGCAAAGAGAGGTCAGGTTTTTTGTGGTGTCTTTTTTCTGTTGGAATCTTATTATTGGAGAGAGGGTGTTTTTTATTCCTTTCTTTTTTCAAAAAGTGAGTGCTGGACAGTGTGTGCCTGCTGCTCCTAGAGGTGAGCAAAAAAACCGAGAAACCGATTAAACCGAGAAAACCAAGAAAAAAATAACCAAAAAAACCGAACCGTAAAAAAAAACCGACTAAACCGATTAGAATTTTTTTAAAAAATTTCGGTTCGGTTCGGTTTTGGTTTCAGAAACCTAAAACCGGAAAAACCCCAACCGAACCAAACCCGGTTTAAGGGGTACTATAAATACAAAAAAAAACGCGTTATTTTTCTTAACCCTAGCGTCCAAACTCCAGCCGTCCTTCTCCAGTTCTCCTTTCCCCTTAGCCGCTCCCTCAACTCTCACAGATCAGATCGTCCACTTTCACTAACGGATCGTCCACTTTCACTCAAATCAAGTTAATTCATCTTCATCCACAGCCAACCACATCACTCTCCCACACCATCTTCGTCTTCAAACTAGCCAGTCAGAGCTGCGAAGTTATCTCATCTCTCTTTGTAGATCGCAGTCGCTACCAGCAAGCCAAATAAATAAATCTCTCAATCTATCCTCATTCTTTCTCCTCAGAGCTTTTTATCATATCTCTTTTGCTGTTAATCGTTTTGTTACTTCTGTTAGATTCTGTAATTGTTCTCATTTTGCTAAAACAAACCTCAAGAATCTACCTTTTTGCTGTCATTTTAAAAGGGTTTATTTGCCTTTGATTTTGTAATAATGGGTTGTTGTCTGTTGATACTAGTATTGAACATTTGTCTTAGTTAATCAATTTTGAAGCTATTCTGTTGGGTTTAGAAGATTAAAAAGCTAGAAAATTATCTTCTTTTCTTGCTGTAATTTTAGGTGGTCTGCTCAGTTTTAGATTTAGATGTAACGGGTATTTATAAAACAATATACAGGTTTTCCGGTTTTTCTGTTGAAAAAACCGAACCGAACCGAACCGAAACCGGTCGGTTTGACCCGGTTCCGGTTCGGGTCCGGTTTGAATTTTTTAGTTTTTCAAAATTTTATTTTGGTTATTTTTTTAGATAAAAACCGAACCGAACCGAAAATGCTCACCCCTAGCTGCTCCCTGATATCTCCCCCTGACCTATTTATAGGTAAAATGATGGTTTTTCTTCCTTTTAATATTGCTTCGTTTCCGAGAAACTTGGTGACTAAACAATTTAAAATTATTTTGGTTTTTTTTTCAAATATTTTTTTATTTTAATAATTTAAAAAAAACAATATCTAAAAAAATAAACAATAATTTTAAAATAAGCTTATTAAAAGTTGAATGTCTTAGGAACAAATTTTTGAATTAAATTCCTTTTGAAAAGACATTAAAAATAATTAAAATACATCAAAAATATATTTTTTTGATTTTTTGTTATTTTTTTCTATTTTGAATTTTTTAAAAAACTATTAATAAAATATATATTTTTATATAGTTTATGAAAAAAACAATGTTAATGTCGACTTGACAAAAAAATTAAACAATGATTTTAAAATTAGTGTGTTAAAAGATAAATTTTTGAATTAAATTTTTTTTAAAAGATATTAAATACATTAAAATATATATTTTGAATTTCTTTAAGAAATGAAATAAAAAAGAAATAGATAATAACCTTATTTTATCATAAATTTAATCCTAACAAATTTATAATAATATCAAAAATATAAACTAGAAAAGAATGTAAATAAAATGATAGGTACAAAAAAGTTGTAAATAAAACAATAAAAAATATATAAGATGTGATAAGTAGAAAAAAATGATAAATAGCATATAAAAATGTGAATAAATTTTAGGAATAAATTGGATATACATGACTCATTTGTTTCTGGTTATTGAATAATCTATTTATAATATTACAGAGATAGAATTTTATTAGTTTACTTGAAAACTAATAATAAATAATTATTGTTTTTAATTATTCAAATGATTTATTTTTTATATAAACAATATCAAAGTAAATATATTTACATAATATTAGCTAGAAATATCTTAAGTTTTGATTTTAATATAAATATAGTAAGATTTCTTTATATATGTATATGTGTGTGTGTGTGTAAATAATTCGGCCTATCTTCCCATTTGAGATATCGAAGAAGGATGGAAGGTTGGGGAAAGTATTGTGAGATTTTATTGGGCTTAGAGGAGCTAAATTGTAAAACACATTATGAAGAGGACTAATTTGTAATAATCCCTAAAATAAATTTCATATTATACTTTAAAAGGTCACGCACACACAAGAATCACAAACAAAGTTTCCCCAGAACTCTCTCTCTCTCAATTGTTAAAGCTTCGATCTTTTGATACAAATTTTACTAATGTCTTACTCCGATAATAACTCGGACCCGAATCAACCCAAACCGGGTACCCGTCTCTACAACCCCTATCAGGATCTCCACTTACCCTCCCAGACACTCTACCATCTCCCCACCTCGCCCGAATATCTCTTTACCGAGGAATCCCTCCACCAACGCCGCTCTTGGGGCGAAAACCTTACCTTCTACACCGGCTCCGCCTACCTCTCCGCTTCCATTGCTGGCGGCGCCGCCGGATTCTTCTCCGCTTTCCGATCCTTCGAGCCCACCGATACCCTCAAGCTTAAGGTCAACAGGATCCTCAACTCCTCCGGTCATTCAGGTCGGGTCTGGGGTAACCGGGTCGGAGTTGTGGGTTTGATTTACGCCGGGATGGAGAGTGGCATCGTAGCGATCACCGATAGGGACGATGTGTGGAGTAGCGTGGCTGCTGGGCTTGGAACTGGGGCGGTTTGTAGGGCGGCCAGGGGGGTTAGGTCGGCGGCGGTGGCAGGTGCGCTTGGTGGGTTGGCGGCTGGTGCGGTGGTGGCTGGGAAGCAGGCGTTGAAGAGGTATGCAATGATTTGAAGGAAAGAGTGAGAGAGAGAGAGAGACCAAATTGAAAAGGATGATAAAAAAGTGAGTTTTTAGTTTTTTTATTATTATTATTGAGTTGTATTTGTTTCATTTTTTATAATGAATCTGTTGTTAGTGATTACAATGATCAAAAAAGACTTGTTGGAATCAAAAAATTCAAAGTAATTTGTTAGCATAATCATGCTGAAGAATGACACTGATGCAACTGGTTCGAAGATGAATATCATTCTATCTTTCTTGTATCTATGGAATGATTGGCTGTTACTGATTTAGATACTTCGCAATTCCTCAGTCACATTGTCTCTTGTGGATTGAACAGAATGGTGGCTTTTCTGCCGGATGAGATTTAGATAACGAGGAGGATGATTTTTCTTGTTTCCTCTATCAACATGGTATTTGCACTTATTTTTTTTATTTACAGGGGTAATTAGTTTCATCTGAAAGCATTAGAAATAGCGTCGAATGATGACATGATGGCTGAGCCCTCCCTATTCTTTTGGTGTTCTAATTTTCCAAATTGTTGCTACTCCAGCTATCTCCAATTTGCCATTAAAGAATCCTCTTCATCCTTTCTCGCTAAACTAAGCTAGAATCTGGATTCAAGTTCTTAAGTGTGCTAGCATTGTTGACTCTGATGATTGTATGATTGGGTTCTGGAAAGAAATGTGATTAGTTTATCCGTGGATTTGAGGAATATTGACAGATTTGCTCCTTCGTTTGATTGTTGGTGTTTGAATTTGTGTCAGCTTCTCCGCTAAGAATTGCTTGGGTTTCTGGATGTGGATTCTGGTTAAATGTCTTATCAATCTCATTCTGTTCTAGTTGTTGTTATTTAAGCTATCAACCTGAAGCTAGATGTATTCAATGTCTGCTTATTGTGTGGGAAACCCTGGAAGATTGAATCATGCCTTCATCATTTGTTCATGTATCAGTGACCTTATAGATAATGTAATACTTTTCTTCCATCACTAATCTACTATTGAAGGAAATAAGGATTTCATTGTACCAAAATCCATACTACAGCGACTAAAGAGGAAGCATCCTTAAACTGTGAGCACCAAAACTATTCTTTCCCGTGTAATATCTCCCTGTTTATTCACCCTAAAAAGAATGTGGTCTAGTAATATCGTCAAAATCCTGGTAATATCTGCAAAATCATTGAATGCTTTGTGACAATGTGACAATGTGACTTTGACATGAACAGAGATATAGTTTGGATAAGAATGCTCTTATTGCCTTGCTTTGTGGTGATGGTTTGGATTTTGAAATACTGTATGTCAGGAAGGTTGTATTAAAACCATATGGCTCCACCAAAATTGATCATGATGTTGATAGTTTCTGGTAGAGGCTTGTTGTTTCTTTCGTTATTTTCTGCATCAATTTTCCCTGCAGACTTTTGAGGTGGTAATATTCCCATGGATTTATTTATTTTGTGTTGGGGGGGAGCCAAATGGATCTCTGCATCAATCTTCCCTGGAGACTTTGTTTCTTTTCAGCAGTCTGCTGTAGCTTTCATTGCAACTTGTATCTGGATCAATTGCTATATGCATGGATTGTGCTCCATAATTGACATGCTTTTCATCAATTGTGAATGGAATCAGGATCCCATTGCTGATGCATGTTAGGCTAACAATGGGCAACCCGCCGAGATGTTCTCTAGGAATGCATCATGATAAGAAATAAAAACATCAAACAATCAGGAATTTTGTAAGAAATGTGAGCAGGTAGTGTGTGGAATGAGCCGCCATGTCTTTCACACAATACAGTGTAGGAGTAACGAGTAGCTGCTTCTTACTTGAATCATTGGCTGTAACCAGAGTTTTGAAGGGCTTCTGTCCGTTACCGCTCTAAAGAAAGGGGAGGTCATTTAAATAGGTAATTTTTAAAGTGCTTTTTATTTAAAAATAATATTAAAATAATATTTTTTTATTTTTAAAAAATTATTTTTAATATCAATGCATTAAAATGATTTGAAAATACTAAAAAAAATTAATTTAAAATAAAAAAATAAAAAAATTAATTAATTTTTTAAGCATTCAAGCAGGGGAGCTTGCTTCCCCGTGGAAATGATGGCGGCTTCTTATGGAACGAGAGCTTTGCATCTACTAGTTTGTATAACATGGATGCTTTGTAAGTTCCTAAGCGAAACAGACTTGTTTGTGCACAAGGTTCAGATGGATAATATCCCAGCTAAAATAATTGGAGTAAACATGAAAGCATTCACTTCCATGGGAATTACAAGTTGGTGACTTTAGTGTCCTGATGGGAAAATCTCGCCTCCAGACTTGGGGAGAAGCAAATTACGATTTCTAAACTGGAAACATGGAAATTTCACTTGATGCTGAAATGAGCTCGTCCAAATCCATGATTATCATAACGAAGCGTTGTCAAACTATATTCTCGAAGACATTTCACCTTGAATGGGTTAAGAGAATGCCGTGCAAAGCCATGTGTTATCAGAATTACAAGGAGTCAGAACCTGAAAGGAAATGCAGGGCAACAGCATACTGTCATCAGCTCCCGGGTTAGAAGAAAAGGAAAACAGAAAACTAGTCATGCTCGTTTTACTACATGTCCATCCACTGATCCACAGGATCGAGCTTCGTTCAACGAGGAACTCGAGTAGCGCCAACTAGATCATTGAATCATTCATCTATTTAAATGTTAAATTTTAGGGGAGGGAGGTCTTGTGCATTACCCGCAAAAAGGGGGGTTATTACCCTCTGCGAGGGCAAAAATTGAGTTTGCAGTTCAAGCCTCAATGCCCCACTTATTCGGTTATTCCACCAAATGTTGTTGCTATAAAGAGTTTCATGGTGATACATAAACGCCAAACAAATAGAACTCAGCAATGACAATTGGGATTACATCAAGTACCTCTGGTGTTAATCACAGCCAAAACAGAGATGACTACTGAAAGAAATGAAGAGAGCAGCCACCGAGTGATCTACAGCAACATTGACTCGGGATTCTCAATGTAGCCTTTGAAAGCTTTTAGCCATTCAGCACCGATTGCACCTGAACAGGACCAGTGGAATCTACAAGGTTATATCATCATAATTCTCAAAGATGATGTTGAATAATGCTAAAGATGTTTGTATGACTAAAGAAGTCAACAGAAGTACATACCATCTATAACACGATGATCACAGCTTAGTGTCACTGACATGAAGGAAGCGAATTTGAAATCATCGTGACCCGAACCAGGGATGACCCTCTTCTCAGCTGCTCAAGGAAAAGGTCAGTGAATTTGGTCTGGAAGTTGTAATTAAATGCCTATAATTTGGTCTGGAAGTAGTAATTAAGTGCCTATCTTACCAGAGCCAACCGCTAGAATGCCTGATTGAGGAGGATTAATGATTGCACAAAATTGTCTGATGCCAAAGGGCCCTCCCAGGTTGGAAACAGTAAATGTGCCTCCCTGAAAAAGGAAAAACACACATTCATAAGCAGTTCATGTGCGATAACCATCCACTAGCAAACTGAACCAAAATCCTGACCTCATAATCTTCTGGTTTCAACCTATTCTCTTTAGCTTTTTGGGCCAAATTCTTCACGTCATCAGAAATCTTGGACAGGCCTTTCTTGTCTGCATCCTGCAGATTTTACAGCATAAGTTCTGGTCACATGACCGATACCTAGAACAAAATCATGAAACTTTTTGCAAAACAAAAAGAACTTTGGACAATTACGCACCTTAATAACTGGGACATATAGTCCATTATCTGTCTGTACTGCTACATTGATATTAACATTATTATACCTGAATTTGAAGAAAAAAGAAATGTCATATTAAATGAGGTATCACAGATTAATCATCAATCTTAAAGAGTATATTAGCCAGTTCTTACTGGCGGATATAGTTATCAGTCCATGAACTATTGCACTGGGGAACTTTCCTCAGAGCCAAAGCAGCAGCCTGTAGTTACAGTGACATGGAATTATTCTCTAACAAAAATTTCAAAACAGGCACAACCAATTAAGATTTTAAAGTCCACAATGATAACAGCATGTGCCAAGGTGATAGTTCAGAAGGGGAAAAACATTGATGCTGTTTTTCACTTTGAAGAATTTCAGGATAATCTCCAATGTGAAGTGTTGGTGCCTTGTAGTTTTAATAAATTGTGTCCTGTCAACAGGCCAGCCAATACAAGGACCAAAGCCATCCATCAGTTTTAGTAGCAGAGTTCCACTGTCAAAGATGAATTGAACTTTTTAAAAGGAAAACCAAACTAAAAGACTCCCTTTTCCACAGTTGACAATCTTCTTCATACTAATATAGCCAAAAGAGCTCACTCTAAGAAATAAAGTTACTTAATCCAACGAGAATACGGCTCCATCTAGATTATGACAGATTTTTAATGTAAAATTTCTGGAATGTGGTCACCTGTCATTTTTCCAAGCAATATAGTAAGCGCATCTATACCAAATGTCATGAAATATACCTTGATTACAAGATCATTTAAAGATATTCGCTTCCCACCTGAAGCTTCTTGTAACAAATTCAGTTGGCTCCGCAAACTGTGTGCAAAAGAATTTTTAGAAATCATAGAACATCATGATGCATTTAAAAGATGGCAGAAACTAACACTAACCTCATAAGTTTGTCAACACATGTATCCACTGTTAAATAATAATGTGGAATAGTTTGCTTTGAGAATAACAAGTTTGAAGCTGTCACCTGTCAAAATGATGCCAAGATTTAGCCTCAAGACAAACTTTGATATTGATGATATGTGGTAGACCAAAAAAAACTGTGTGAGATGTAAATGGTATCAACACTGAATTAGATAATTTGACTTCATGAGTAACTTTCACGCAGAAATGACCAAGAAACAAATTCAAAGTTAAAGAAATCTCATACAAGCTCAATGTGATACGAACATCAAACTGGCAACAAATTGCTGGTGAAAAAGACATGATCACATTTAAAACAGAAAGGTTAACTGTGATTTTTCAGCAAGAAGTTAGGATATCAGCTTGGAACAAAGAAAACGTCGAGTATGCATTTCCAAACCTCGACATCTAACAGAAGTTTTATTGACAAATAGCGCAGACCATTGAAATACTGTTGCTTGCCAAAATATTCCTTAATCCTTACCCATGGGTTTAGGCTAAAAATTGTGGTTCCAAATATTACCTTTCTTATTTGAGAATGAGGGATGTCTACGTAATCTAAAGTAGGAACTGGGGTATCCTTCGTCACCGGCTTTGTTGCTGGAACTTCCTCTCCTCGTGAAGCTACAAAATGGGGGAAATTCTTCATCAACCATGGAAAATTAAGAAATACTCTAAAAGACATGGGGAAAATATTATTCCTCATGCCACTTTTCAACCAGAGACAAATTATTGTAGATTGCCACGGTGTTTTTTTTTTTAGTCCCTCTTTTTTTTTTTTCTAATTACACCCTTAAGACCCAAATTGATGGTCAATTAAAGCACATTTATTAAGGAAGAGCAAGAATAAAAGATAGAGAACTAAAATGAAAAGGCAACAACAAAATATGGTTTTTCTAAACTTGTGGCTAAACATACACATTGCTCCTCCAACTTTTCAAATTATATACTTTTAGTTCCTAGCAATTTATGAAATTCAATTTTAGTTACAAACTTTGTTTTCTTTATTTTTTGGTTCCTGGTTTAAGAGAGGAGAGATAAAGCGGCCGGATTCTGGTGGTAGTGAGAGAGTTTCGGTTGAAACTGCTTATGACCACGAAAACGGGTTATTTCGGTGTTAATAGGTTCTTTTTGATGGGGAGAGTTTATTTAAGGTGTTTGTTTTCCCTTAAACTTTCATAAAATGATAGATCCGAACCCGAAAAGAATTTGGATTTTGGGTTGATTGTGAGTGTTGGAGCTAATTTTTGAGTTGTTAAAGGCTATAGATATATTTTACAAGGTCTTTAGGGTTTTTTTTTTTTTCGGGTCGAAATATGGTTGAAAATGATTTTTTTCTTGGTCTGACACATACTAGCCCGATTTTCTAGCAACCAAAAGTCGCTAGACTTTGAGCAGGGTAGGCAATGCGTTGTCTACCTTGATGATTTTTTCAATGAATTAAGGAGTGGACGACTTGTCACCCACCCCTTAAGAAAAATTTTAAAAATAAAGCTCAGGTGTGTGGGTTGCTCTAGGCCCGCGCGCTCGGGCCTTATTTTGGAGGCTCAAAAGCTCTGAGCCTTCCTAGCTCGAGAGACAAGGCCTTTTTTCTTTTCTTTTCTTTTTAATTTTTATCCATTATAATTGGATTTTTAAAAAAAAATTCTTGCTTATTTTTTTTTCAATTTCATCATTTAATATTTGGTTAATTATTATTTGGGCAACGTAATTTGTTTCATTTTGATTATTTTTTCCAATTGCCTTGATATTTGATTGGTTCTTAATTTTATAGATGTCTATTTTAGATAAAAAATATATATATATATATATAAAAAGAATTGTTAAACCTAGTTAAGTCATAACCCAGGTCAAGAGTTTGGCTAGTAAACTTCAACTGGATAGGGATCGGGCTTCATAATTTTTTTTGTTGCATAAATAGTTCTTGATTTATTTAATTAGATGTATGCATAAACTTTTCGAATTCTACTTAGGATTTTTTTATATATAAAAACACATTGTAAGAGTCTGTATATATACTTTTTTTATAAAAAAAAAAAATTCAACCCACGGCGAAGCGCGGATTAAATAGCTAGTTCTTCACTGAGGCATGTATATTTTGACTAGAACAGGGGAAAGCATCGTTCATATCACACAATAAACAGCAGCATATAACATGTAGCCACTAAGACCAATCTCATCAAGCATACAAAGTATAATTATCATACCCAAGTAATATTCGATATCAGCCTTCACAATATGGCCATCAGGACCCGTTCCTTTGATGCTTGAGAGCGGTACCTATGTTCATGATAAAGAAAGTGCATCAATAAGTGTCGGTTGAAAGTGGATCAAGATCAATAAATAAATGCCTTGCCATCACTGAACTAAAAAATTCTAGTTATATCACTTCAAATTACTAACATTATGATCTTCAGCCAATTTTCTTGCAAGAGGACTGGAAAAAATGCGATCTCCATTGGGAGCTGCACTGGGCTTGGAAACCTTCGGTTCTGGTGGACTAGCTGGTTTTTCAACCTCCTCCTTCTCAGGTGGGGCATGAGAAGATGCCTCTTTAGCAGAAGTATCACCACTTCCTGATGTTGAAGGACTGTAATCCTTAAATTTTGCAATGTCTTCCCCATCTTCAACAGTAATAGCAATTACCTATATATAATATAGTGAAAAGAATGTTATTGGCAATACATAGTCATATTACAAGCACCAGAGACCTGAATCTGAAACTAAAATGTCTAATTTTAACAAGAGAATTGTAGAATCTGAAAGGTGGGCAACAGACAGCCAAAATGTGTGCAGTCTGCTTGTTTTCATAAATAAGCACCATACTCCCAGAGAAGGGAAGGAAAAACTACAGACACATAAAAAAGAAAGAAGAAGATATAAGCGCACAACTTTGCCTACTGCCAGATAAAGTCAGTACCTCGCCAAGTTTAATTTCTTTTGACCCATCTCCCTTTAATATCTTTGCAAGATAACCTTCTTCCATGCATTCCATCTCAACAGTTGCTTTATCCTTAAAATATTATGTAAAGGGAAAGCATCAATATTCCATGACAAGCAACACAGCTAGAATTGAAAACAAACTGTGCGGGACCCTACAGTTTCAACTTCACAGAGAACTTCACCGGGTGAAATTTTGTCACCCTCCTTCTTCAACCACCTTGCTATGTTACCCTGAAATTTCAGAAAGAATCACTTAGCAGACCAAGCCTCCATTGTTTTCCTATAAGATGAAGAAAGCTGCATGCCTCTGTCATTGTGGGTGAGAGTGAAGGCATTCCAATCTCTTGGTAGGGAGGAAGACCTGAACAAATTTAAAAAATAACCTTAAAGTCAGTTAAGCTAGAAACACATGATGACTATTTAATAACCCTTAGAGAAGCTCTGTCAGAAAAGCAATTTCCGTCTTAACCCATATTTCAGAGTACGAGATTTTGAGGCATTTAACTTTCACGCACAAAGAAGTAAAAGTAAATTTATTCATGTTCCTTTATAGTCTCCAGTTCAAGTCTAGGAAATGAGAGCATTTTGTTTCTTCAATAAATTCATGTTGTTTAAAATAAAATTAAATAAACAGACATACCAACTTCCACATTGAGCCACACAAAATTTTTACACTATTTCTCCACATCTGAATTTTATTTTCCACTCCTAACAAACTTCCTCCACAAATATTCAATAACCATTATTATCTAAGAGCAACTACAGATGAACCACATACATAGCATTCTCCCCTACTCTTGGCAATGCAGTAAAAGAAGAATTTCAACAGAGGATAACCCAATGCAAGGCACATGTCACAGTTTCGCACGAGAGCAAAAGTATTTTGATTCTAAATTTTAAGCGCTGAATAGATTTCAATCATGTTATGCAATGCCACTTGCATAATAGTCAACAATTCAAGCTGGGCTTAAATGGTGGCAAGAAGCCACAATGCATATAAGACATAATTCGTAATCCAGAATAAGAGTTCAGAAAAACAAAAGGAGATCATCAAGCTATGGATGCGAAGAGTAATAAGAAAGCTAGATCAGCAATTCAAACAAAGAAATAAAAAATGAAGGCACAAACTCTACCTGAATCAGATGAAAATCCTCTCTTCCAGTATACCTGTGAACTGATAATGGAAAAGAAGAGAATCAGGTAAAGGGAATCATCAAGATAAAGTTGGACCAGGGAGGGACAAACCTAAGCAATACATACCAAGAAAAATCCTTTGATAATAGTGGTCCAGAAATTGGGTTTCCAACTTTCATTATCATCCTAGAAACATCTTTCCTAGATGCACCAAATGACGTTACCTAAACATCGAGACAAACATCTGTAACTGTTTGCAAAGTGAGACTAACTTTAATTAAAGCAACCTAGATGTTAAAAAAAAAAGTAGGAAGAAATAATTGACCAAGACAAGGGAAGTAGTGTGGAAACTGCAGTAGAAAGGGCTCCAATCAAGTATTACACAGCAAACATGATGATTGTGCGATAGAGGACTACTTACAGCGTGATTAGCAGTGCTTGAATACCTCCTTTTTTCCATAACCTTCCATGCATCTGGCAATAACAAACTTGCCTTAGAACCAATAACAGTCTGCAGTTAATAAGCAGATAAACAATTTGCATTCAAAGTCACCAAACCACATATCTAAGGCGAATAACCATGAACATTAGATGCCAGGCATGGGATGGGCTGGAGATTATTTACCAGCAGAGAGGTGAGAATCATTTGACAACCAACGAGCCAAACTGGCGTGATCATGCCGCATTAAGCTGGAAACCACATTTCTTAACTGTGCAAACCACAAAATTAAATTAAAAAATAAAAACTGAATCCAGAAGTCGAAAATTTAAGAGAAACAGAGGATGCGTGCAATAAATTTTATACAAAGAAATAATAATAATGATAGTCCAGAAATCCAATTACGATTACTATTATTACCGAAACAAAAAAAAAAAAACAATACCTTCTTTGAGTGATTGATTAGGTGAGAAGCATACGCCATGACTACTGCTGGAGCTACGCCAACTTCTTTTTCAGGTTTTTCTTTCTTTCTTGGAATGGCTGGCTGCCTGGCTGAATACAAATCGTGCCTTTTTTTGTTTTTTATCGTCTCATTTTTTAATTTGTGTTTATTATAACTGAGGAGTCAGAAATTATTGACTGGTCGCTGGAACAGTGGAATCATGAAAATAATTGAGGTAACGTTTGAGCTACTGTGAAAATTGATTTTTTAAATGTTGTTTTTTAAAATACATTAAAATAGTAATTTTTTTATTTTTAAAATTTATTTTTAATATTAGTATACAATCTAAAATTATAAAAAAATCATTTAAAATTAAAAAATTAAATTTTTTAAAAACACTTTTTAAACATAAAAATATAAACACTCTAAGTAATTTTTCATCCAAATCTCAATTTATTTTTCTTTTTGAAAAACAATGTACCTTCTATCCAAAATAAACTTTTCTAGCTTACATAATTCTCCTTATTTATGCTATTTTAAAAGAATAAAAGAAAAATCAATTGAGAAATAACATGGAATTATAAACGGGTAAGTTATAAAATAAGAATTAAACATATATATTAATTATTAAATTTAAAAAGAACACTTAAAAAGATTATGTTTTTACCATTCATTACCTCATAAAACATTGCTAATTTCAATAATGTTTTTTTTTGTTTTTTTTTAAATCTATTTTTTATTTTAATGAAGTTGGGAATGAGCTTAATGATTCATTTCGATTTGTTTTTTATATAGTTATCTCAGCCTCTTAACTCGGGTCATAGGTCTAGTGAGTTAACCCGGTCGAGTCAAGTTTTTTTTCTTTTTTTTATTAATTTTTTTTTCAGTTTTATCCTTCAATATTTTATTGATTGGGAATTAGGTTTCATGATTTGTTTTGATTTACTTTTTATGAGGTCATCTTTATTTCATTAGCCAAAACACGGGTTTAACAGCTTAACCTGAATTGGATTGAGTCATTTTTTAGTTCTTTTTTAAAAACAAATTCAGTTTCATCCTTTAATTTTAGGTTGATTGAAAATTATGCTTCAAAATATATTTTGATTTGTTTTTTAAAGGGTATTTAAGCCTCATGACCCGAGTCATGGGTTTGGTAGGTTAACCTGAATTGACTCGAATTGTTTTTCCGGTTTGCTTTTATAAGATTATCTCAATCTTATAATCTGAGTCACGGGTTTTACGTGTTAACCCGAGTTGAACTAGGTTTTTTTTGTTCTTTTTTTAATTGATTTTTTTTCAACTTCATCCCTCAACATTAAATTTGATTAGAAATTGAGTTTTATAATTTGATTTGATTTGCTTTTTATGAGGTTATTCATGTCTCATGACCCGATTCACGGGTTTGACATGGTGATCCAGGTTGACTTTAATCATTTTTCTTATTATTTTTTCTTAATTGATTTATTTTTAATTTCATCATTCAATATTAGATTAATTAAAAATTAGGCTTCATAGTTTATTTTGATTTGCTTTCTATGGGTTTATCATGATTTTGTGTTAATGCTTGTAAATTTGAAAGGTTAACCTAGATCGATCTAATATATTGTCGTCTTAGTATTTAAAAAGTATATTTCATCTTGAATTTTTTTTTTTAGAAAATTATGTTTTAACAATCATACAAGTTGGTCTTTAAACATACCAAGTTGATTAAGTCACATTAAATCAATCTCTACACAGTTTTAAATTATTTTCCTGCTATAAAAAGTATTAACAACTGTAAATCCCTGTGAAAAATTTATGAAATTAATGAGGGAAAAACTATTCCACTTGATTAAGGTGCATATTTACCTTATAAGGAAGATGTTAGATGGAAGAAAATAAAATAAAATATTTATGTATGGGTTTAAAAAAAATGAATTATGAAAATTATCCAATAAATAAAAAACAATTAAAACCGAATGGAATAAATAAATAATAAAAGAATTATTGTGAAATGTAGTATAATGAAATTTAATATTTCCTAGTTTAAATTCAATGAAAACGGGTTTTACGATTAAGTGAGAATTTACTCAAAAGTGGGACATAAAAAGAATTAATCAAATTGTGTGTGTGTGTGAAAACCCTAGAGAAACCTTAGGAGACTCAGGAAAAACATCATGTTTTGAGGTGTACACATACATGTTTTGAGGTGTATAATAGGGACTGTTTGGGAACGCGGTTCAACCCGCGTTTTAAAAAATTTTCAATTTTTTTAAATTAATATATTTTAGTATTTTTGGATTGTTTTGATGCGCTGATATCAAAAATAATTTTTTTTTAAAAAAAAAAATATATTTTGATGCATTTCTAAGTGAAAAGCACTTTGAAAAGCAACCGAAACCACACTCTCAAACACACACAATTATAACAACATCCAATATATATAGAAAAAAACGAGGTATAATATTTTATTTATAGAAGAAAATCTAGTAATTTTATAAATGATGAAATATCATTTTTTTTTCTAAAAAAAATATCACATATATTATTTCTAAAATAGTTTTTAGAAATTTATACAATCAAGTCCCTACTTAATTTTTTTTATGTCTGGAATTGTAATCCCCTGTATTAAATCATATGTTGGTCCTCAATTTCTAAAACTTATCTATAATCAAGTTAAACTTGATTAATAATCTTATTTATTATCAATTCAATAAATTGATTTATTTATTTTTGAAGATCAAGTGCACCGTTTAGTAACGTGTCATAATTCTTCAAATATTAGAAAAGTTATATGTGATTTAATTTAAGTTTTTAGTGATAAATTTCTTGGTGCAATTATTATCCTTTCATCAATAATGTTTCAATTTATATATTAGAGTATGAAGTGTGTGTGTTTTGTTAAATTATGTTTGTTCTTAACAACATAATCATTGATTTCTTGAATGAAATTTAAAACTCTTTTCAAATCTCATTTAACTTTATTCAAGTTTAATTTTATGTAATCAAGTTTTTATAAGATTTAATTTGACATTACAAAAATAATTTTTATCCAAAAAAATTTTTATTGCCAAAGCATGCATATTGAGAGATACATAGTATGAAAAAACTTACATATATATATAAAGATCTTACTAAAAATAAGTGAATAAATGTCATTTCTTTTAGAAGTTGACCATGAGCCACCTTCTTATTCTATTTTAGCACTTGTGAGTTTGTATTGTTCCTCTATGCTCTATAGATCTATTAAGTTTACTCTTTTATATCTATAAAGCTTCCCCATATTATTTTTATTATTTGAATTTCAAACCCTCCTATTAAAAATTTTAGCATCAATTATTGCTCAAACCAACCACTCAAATGTTGTCGGGACGGTCTAATCACCACAAATCAACTTTCAATCCAACCATCTCAGTATTTTTCTTTTTTTACTTGTGTATTGTGCCAAATGATATGCTTATTTTTATTTGTATTGTTTTAAGTGACCAATATCATATCAATTCTAAACTTATAGATAATACTTAATCATAATTTCAATATTTTTCTTATCAAATCAAACTCATTTCATATTACACCTATCTAAGTCAAACACCCATATACCATGATTAAATATTTGTAATTGTTCTCAATTGAAATAAAGTTTAAAAACTTTGCATCATTAAAAATAAATAAAAAATATAACAATATGCATACATGTTATATATTTTACATTTCCAATTTAAATGTTTAATTATTTTTAATTTTAAAAAATACATTACAAATTGTACCACATAAGGTAATAAATTTATTATGAAAGGACTTAATTGAAAAACAATTATGGTGTAAACAATTTTAGAGGCTTTGATAAAGACTGATCTTATATTAGAGATAGTTTCTTCCTTCTTCCCCCCCCCCATATTAGATGTAAATACGAGATGCATGCCCGCGCGCTGCCGCTAGTTTATAAAACAAATATATTTAATAGTGTTATAATTATGAACCTGCGCTAGATAAGTAATAGAAACTAAAGGTATGATGGAGCCAATATTTCATGACGGAAAAAAAAGTTGTGTTGGTGATCAAAACTTAGAGACTGAACAAAATGATTTGTAGCAATCCACAGTGTTTTAGAAGGAAAGATATAGTGCTTTCGCCACATAATTTAGCTTTTCTGTTAATAAAAAGCAAAAAAAATTACAAAGCTAAATTCTCTACCAACTTAATATTAAAAAAAAACCAAGAAAGATAATTTTGGAAGGAAAAAAACCCATGAGGAAAAACGTTGTAGCAATTGACAATGTTTTGTGAGAAAAACTACAATGTTTTCCCCAATAAAATAAAATAAAAAACCATTTAGAGAAATACTGTAGCAATCCATAGTGTTTTGTGAGAAAAACTACAACGCTTTCCCCATATGATTTAGCTTTATTGTAATTATAATTCTTAACCAACTTAATATAAAAAAAAATGGACAAAGATAATTTTGGAAAAAAAAATCATATGGGAAAACACTGCAATAATTCACAGTGTTTTAAAGAAAAATAAATTATAAAGCTAAATTCTTAATCAGCTCAATATTAAAAAAAATCAAATCGACAGTGACAATTTTAGAAAAAAAAATATTAAAAAAAACACAGAAAAGGGGAAAAATCATGTTGGAAACACTGTAGCAATTCATAATGCTTTGTGATAAAAGCTATAGTGCTTCCCCACATGATTTAACCTTATTTGTAATGACTTTTAATTGTAATTTTCAACAATGTTTTGCGAGGAAAGCTACAATACTTTCCTCATATGATTAAGTTTTATTACAAAGTTAAATTCTAACCAACTCAATATTAAAAAAAATAAAATCAACAAAGATAATTTAAAAAAAAAATATTACAAAAAAAGAAAACACAAAAGAAACTGGAAAAAAACCATGTAAGGAAAAACTGTATCAATCCATAGTGTTTTGTAAGGAAAAACTTGTATTTACTTGTAATTGCAATTCTTAACCAGCTTAATATTTAAAAAATAAAATTGACAAAGATAATTTTAAGAAAAAACATAACAAAACAGAAAAAACCATATGAGAAAAAACACTGTAGCAATCCACAATAATTTGCGAGGAAAGTTACAGTGCTTTCCACACTATTGTAACTGTAATTTTTAACCAGCTCAATATTAAAAAATAAAATAAAAAAAGATAATTTCAGAGAAAATCATAAAAAAACAAAAACAAAAAAAAAACCATGCGGAGAAACACTGTAGCAATCAACAATGTTTTAAAGAAAAAAATTACAAAACTAAATTCTCAATCAGCTCAATATAAAAAAATCGACAAATATAATTTTGAAAAAATAAAAAAATAAAATAGAAAAACTATGTGGGAAAACACCGTAGCAATTCACAATATTTTAAAGGAAAACAAATTACAAAACGGAATTTTTAACCAGCTCAATATTTAAAAAGTAAAATCAAGAAAGATAATTTTTTAAAAAAAAATTAAATGGAAAAAAAAAAAGCAAAGTTGGAAAAAAAAGGAAAGCAATTTTGGAAAAAAAAGAGAAAAAAAAACAAAAAAAAAGAGGGAAAGTTGGGGAAAAAAAATGAAAAAATGCAAAAAAAAAGATAGAGGAAAAAAGCATTGTGGATTACTATTGTAATCCACAGTGATTTAGGTGTGGAGAAACAGTGATTTCCCCACACCATTTAGATATTGTTAATAAAGTATTCAATATACATCATAAACCAAATATTATAATATTGGTCTTTCATTTTCTAGAGTGAAAATAATAAAAATAAACATACCATAATAGATTTTAAGTAAAAGTCTTTTTTATTTATAAATGCTATTTTACTTTTTCATTCTTCAAATTTTATTAATATTTAAAAATCCTCTCCTTTTTATTTACATATATGACAAAGCACATGTTTGTTATCTTGTAAGTTTTTTATTAACTATCATTATTTAAAGATCATAGCACTACATGATGCAAACATGTCATTTTCCATAATAATAATAATAATAATAATAATTAGATTTCACACATAATAATGTACAAGAATTATTTAATTTATATTACTATTTTTTTATTGTTTCCCTTTATATTTTATTAGCTTGATAAAGGACCAAATTAATTAAAAACTAGACATTTTTAATTAAACTTTTGATAAGCTTGAGAAGCTAATACATCAAGAGAATAGCTCGATTTGCCTATTTACAGTAGTCGAATTGTTTGGACTTGAAGTATTTTGAACACGTAACATTATAGCTTACACTTATTGAATTACTCCTCATGTGCAGACTTGAAATCTTTTGAATTCATGACATCATGGGTGATATTTCTTGAATTATTAAGGAGTTTTATTGATATAGCTAGCTCATGAGATATGTACCCTAATCTAGGTCTTCATTATCTTGAACACAATTTCTTGACTCTTTAAAACAAAGATATGAGAAAGGGCTTCCTGAAGTTTAGATTTGAAACAAGTAAGGTTAGCTTCAATTTTTTCTTTTGAAGTCCGGAAAGCAAATTGATATGTTATAATTGGAGTTGTTGATTAGCAGCTTATTGAGTTTACCAAAACACATACACGTAGTGAAAATAGTAACAAAATATCAATTTACCCCTTAAATAATATCACGTATATTTTTTTACGCTAATTTTATAAATTTATTCAATCAAGTCCTTACTTGATTGTTTCTAGGTTTAGAATTGTAATACACTGTATTAATTATATTCTAGTCTTTAATTTCTAAAATTTATTTACAATCATGTCATACTTGATTAATCATCTCATTTTAATTTCTGACTAATGGTTCTTATATGTGTGGTCATTAGGTTTCCTAATAAGTTGATCAAAATAAAAATCATAATCCTAAATAAAATAAGATTAAATAAATTAAATAATTTAATTTATTATAAATTCAATAATTAATTTATTTATATTTAAAGATTAAGTACAATGTCTAACAACCTGTCATGATCCTTCAAATATTAGAAAAGTCATAAATGGTTTGACTTAACCTTTCAGTGACTAGTTTCTTGGTACAATTATTATCCATTCATCAAGAATGTTCTAATTTAGATATTATAGCATAAAATATGTCTGTTTTGTCAAACCATGTTAGTTTTCAACATTATAGTCATTAATTATTTAAATAAAATTTTGAAACTCTTTTCAAAACTTATTTCATCTTGGCCAAAGATTTCACAATCAATACTACTTTAGAACAAATGAAACATTTTCTCTAATCCTTTTAAGGCGATGAATCTTCTATTGATTACTCAAATACCTTTATATAGTTTATGCTACACCTAATATATGCATGTTTGTTACCCTTAATCAGGACAATGTATGGTTAGAATCAAAACATAACACTTCCTATATAAAATAACTTAGTGATCTCAAGTCTAAGGATCGCTTACACAACTATCACAATAGTCTTTCCATAGACATAAGTGATCTCTCCATATGAAATTTTCTTGGGGGCTAGTTCAATATGCATGTCATCTGACAAGCACCTGCATTTTAGTTTCAGGTATCTCTCATACCACATTTTATGAGAGCAATCGCCTCCTTTCATGAAGGAACATAATATGCACTGGCTTCAACAGCTCTAATTAATGTCCAATTTTAATAGAACATTGAACATGAACATTTAGGAACAATGCTTTGATGCAATATGAATCCCATAATTATAACAACTTTATAATTTCTTTTGCAAAATATTTTTGTCACATGTATTTTATCTTTACTCTAGATTTATTAATTAAATATTAGATTCATTAATCAAATATAAATGAATATTACAGATAAATAAATCCTTTATTAATAATAAATATGTTTTACATAAATAAAATCGATGCAATGTATAACCAATCGATTGGCTACATGACATATTCACTAACAGAGATCGGATGTGAATGTTGAGATTGGAACCAAGTAGTTACAACATGCTTGACTTTGTTCGAAACTTGGCTCACCATTTAAGGGGTGTTTGGGATTGCGATTGGACTACGTTTCTAAAAAGATTTGATTTTTTTAGCTTTAAATTAATTTTTTATGTGTTTTTTGGATTGTTTTAATATGCTGATGTCTAAAATAATTTTTTTTAATGTAAAATCATTATTTTAATACATTTCCAAGCAAAAAATATTTTGAATAACAACCCCTACCACACTTCCAAATAGGCACTAACTTTAATATCTCTTTCCGAGGCTAGAGCGTAGTTTATGACTTAATTTTTATCATGAACAATGACATACTACTAGCATAAGATCTATGGGACTAAAATGGTTGATACGAAATGTAGAGAATGAGGAATTGGTTTTAAAGGTCTTTTATTGTTTCAATAATTCTAATCCTTTTAAAAAAATTTGAGGAATGATTTTAGTAACATGTGAAAAATAAATCCGCCAATGATTTATAAACCATACAAGGCGCGTGTTTGAGCAATTTTAATATAAAAACAATAAACCATAAATGAAAAAAGGCGTTGTACTAGGCTTGCTGGTAATTAAGATAATTGAATTCTTTGGGTTGATAATTTTGGAAATTATTTTTTAAAATTTAAGGATTTTAATTCTAATCTTAAAAAGTTAAAAACTTTTAAAATTTTATTTTTTGAAAAAACAATCATCGACGAGTTATTTTTGTCTTAATTATGAGTTACTTCAATAGAATTTGTATCCATTAAAATAAACTTATAAAATTGTCTAATTTTTTATAGATATTATAGGAAAAGGTGGAATTGAGGAGAAAATATGTGAAGAATAATCTTTCCAAAACCTCATTACAGTGTTCTCGTTTTATTAGGCAAATATAAAGAAACTAATTTCTTGATTTATAATGATTAGCATGTTTTTTTCTTGGAGTTCGAGGGAAATTAAGAGTTGAAGGTGTCCTTCGAGGTTGAATTGGTAAGGGTGTTTGAAAGGCCTAGTAATAATTTTTTGGCGATGTTTCTAAACAAGATGATTTTGAAAAGATAGAAAATTGATTGGCAAATGTAAAAGCTAGCCTTACATATGGAAGTCTAACCCTTCTTGAAATTTCTTGATTATTAAAAGTTGCAATTTGAAGTGTTTTTTATGGGGTAAGAGCATAAAACTCTTTAGATTTCTTTACAATAGTACTTATTTCTTCCTAAATTATATGGAAAGAAATTATGGTAATAAACTAGTTTCTTCTTTTATATATTCAATTTCCAGGATGGCTTGTAATCTAGCAAATATTTATTTTAAAACAATACTTTAAACATTATTTTATATTTTATAGACTGATAGTCTATTCATAAAAGAAATCTTTTGAGAAATAAATCATATTAAAAAGAGGAAATATATAAAACAATTGACAAAACCTCTTTTTATATATATATATTACTATTTATTCAAGGTCCTAGGCTTTTTTGTCCTGAGAATACCTATGTAACCAATGTTAGAGGCATCAATTTCTATAATGAGAAAGGCATTTGAGTAAGGAATTCCGAAACGTAGGAGGCTCTTAACTCTATTTTTAAGAAATCTAACAATTTCAGTCATTTGAAAGGTCCACACAAGAGGATTCTTCCTAAGATGTTTGTATAAGGGTTAACATATTGACCTAAGATTAGGGAAAAAGTTTACAACATTGTTGAGGCATCCAAGCCTTTGAAGTTGAGTTTTATCATTGATTTTATTTGGAGATTTATCAGCAAATTCAATTGACCTACTGATAGGAGTTATTAATCTTTGATGTATCTCATATCCTACAAATCTTATCTTTATTGGACATGATTTCATCTTTGATGCTAAAATAACTAATCATTTTTTTTAATTATATAAAAGAATTTTTTGTAAATGATTAAAGTGTTCAGGAAATGATTTTGAAAATATTAATATGTCATTTATCTATATTATTAAAAAATTTATAATAAAGATTAAAGATGTCATTGATTATTTTATTTGAAATTTCAAAGAAGAATTTTAGTCTAAAAGACGTCACATTCTATTCATAATGTCCAAATAGAACAATGAATGTTGTTTTATATCGATCTTTTTTGTCTATTTAACTTTGCCAAAATCATGTATTCATGTCAAATTTTGAAGACAAAAAATGTGTTGTAAAGTCTTTTGATTAAATCTTGTTTATTAGGTATTGAATATCTGATAAATTAAAATACCTTATTAAGAGGTTTGTAATTTATGACAAGTCTTTGTTCATCTTGTTCTATTTCCATTTGGTTTTGAACATAAATGGTTGTACAAGACCAAGGTGACCTAACCTTTTTTTAAGTAATTCATCGATTTTCTTTTTACAATACTTGACTTGTTCTTGATTCATTTAAGTTGAGCTTGATTTTGTTCGAATTTTTCTTCCATCAAAATCTTTTTTGTAGGGTAATTAAACTTTATGCCTTTTTTATTCCAAAATCCATTAGGTAGGCCTTAACAAATGTTTTTTAAAAATAATTCTTGAAATTTGTTAATTTTCTCATGATTTTGTAAGATTTTAGTATCTTTTTCTATTTTTTTTATAGTATACTTCTTGATTTAATGAATGTAAATATCTTTTTGTATTATAAAAATATATTTGTAAATTGATTTATTTAAAAAAAATTTTGTTTATATTGGTCTTGGGGTCATAACAAATCTGAAGATTATCTCTTGGTCAAATATTTTTTTTTAATTCTTTGACTATCTACCTTGAAAGGATAGATTTGAGTTAAAATGAGGATTTCTAAAATGACTTGTTGAATCATATCTGTAACAAGCATAAATATATTTTTAAAATAAACCCTTTGATTGCATATATTTATTTTAGATAATTTGAAGTCTTTTACCACAAGAGCCATTTAGGGTTTATGTTATTTTTCAAAAAACATTATTGGCACTAATCTTTCTTAAATACAATTTTGATCAGCTTTAGAGTCTACTAGGACGATTGTTTTGACTTTGTATGTATCATTAATGACTAAGGTTATTTCAATATACAATTTTTTAAATTCTATCTTTATTATAGTATTTGTAAATTTTTGATATGAAATATGTGTAACAACATTATCTTAAGATGTCGGTGGTAGATCTTGGGTTGCAAAATCAGCTTAGGATGAGAAGTCTTAGTTTTCTATGAGATAATCTAAGTTGAATCTCAGTATGATCATTTTTCAGTTATATTAATTCTTCTTTGATTTTTTTATTTCATGTTGCAAAACTTGAATTGTTGTTGGGTTCTATTGTTGAGAAATTGATTGAGTATTTGTTATAGGTTGAAAGGTTTAACCTCTTTTTACTTTTTTTCATTTAAAACCAAATATTTTAGTTCGAATAAATATACTTGCTTGATTTCAAGATCTTAAATTTAATCAATAACTTTAATATTAAATGTTTTTCTTATGTCATGTCATTTATTATTTATTTATAAGGTCAGGTACAAACAATTGTATTATAAATAGTTATGTCAAATACTTCTTGATCACTTTAAGCATGTTGTTGCTACGAAAAAAAGGATACTCTTGTTTCTAGATTTAAAGCCTCAAAACAACACATTATGGAGTTGGGTTCACTAAAATTTTATATCTAATTCTTATCTTTCAAATAACCTAAACTTGTTGTATTTAGATTTATATAACTCCGAATATAGGATAGAAACCGAAACAGGGTTTGGACTGCAATGAGTTTTTGAACATATTTGAACTTCTCCATTTCTACCATGTTTTGAACTTTAAAATGGCAAAATGGGGTTTTGAACTCTTTATAAATTTTTTAGGTCTACATCTTAACTTTCCAACAAGCTAAAAACCAAATAGTATTCTAGTTTGACCAGATTAGACTTCCTCTTTCAAATCAAGTCTTTCTTAGTGTATATTTTTTATTTATTTTTTAGCATCATTTTCTTATGCCTTCATCTATCCATCCTCTCTAAATCTGGCCTTCTTTTATAGATCTGAATGAAGGACCTAGAACTCCTTCTCTTTGTAAGATTATGACTCTTTATTCTTTAACAACAATCTTGGTCATCCAACTTTCCATATATTTCATGTTAGCTAGTTATTTATGTCTTATGTGTGTAACAAGATTCAAGGTGTGTTTTTTTTATGGATTTGATATGGTTGGTACTAGTATATTGGATTGTGCTCCGTAGCGGGTCAATATAATTTTTTTTAAATGTTAAAAAATATTAAAAGTATAGAGAATATTTTAAGTTCCTTGGGTCTGACAGTCATGGCAGACCCAAGATCCTTGGGTCTGGCCGAAATGCCAGACCTAAGAGACTTGGGTCTAACGTCACTACTAGATCCAAGTTCCTTAGGTATGACATCCCCTTTCAAACCCAAGTAACTTGAGTCTGACGCCCCTGCCAGACCCAAGTTTCTTAGGTGTGGCCGTGTCAAACCCATGTGTAACCTTATTAGTATTTTTTCCAATAGTAATAATATTGTTTAACAAATTTATTAATAATTGTATAAATAAGAATAATAATAATAAAACTCACTTCTTGGGTATGACATCCCTTTCTAGACCCAAGTAACTTGGATCTAGCGCCCCTGGCAGACCCTAGCTCCTAAGGTTTGGCCATGCCACACCCAAGTTTCTTGGGTCTGGTGCCCCTATCAAACCCAAGTTTCTTGGGTATAGCATCCCTTTCCAGACCTAAGTAACTTAGGTCTAGCGCCCTTACCAAACCCAAGTTTCTCGAGTATGGCATCCCCTGCCAAACCCTAGTTTCTGGGGTGTGATTGTGCCAAACCTAGATCATATTACTATTTTTTTTTCCAATAGTTTATGTAAACCCCGGGAAAATAAGGTTGCGTAAATTGCAAACTAACTAAATGGAAATAAAGGGAAGAAATTCATGCACGATGTTAAATAAAATAGGAAATCAAGAATTTTTGGGATATAAATTTCCGGGTGAAATATTTCGAGACATTATAAATTAACTCAGAATGTTGAGGATTGGATAAAAATTAAGAAAAATAAGCTAAACTAAAAGTTCTGGGGTGGAGTTATAAGAAATAAAAAGCGGTATAGCTTGATTATAAGAAGAAAATAAAAAGATGTGAGGGCAAAAATAATACACTTAAAGGAAATGGGGCCTAAGTACAAATAAGAGTAATTATAGAGTATAAATACTCCTCTCCTCACCAAAAATCTGCAGCAACCAAAAGGAAAGGAAAGAGGGTGTTTTTGTATCCATTCTTGCAAAATCAAGAGAGAAACACCAAAATTTCAAGAACTCATCCAATAGTAAGGGTTTATAGATGGCGTAAACACTTGTGGGCAAGGGATTAACAAGAAAATTTGAACAAGAAGAGAATGAGGAGGGTTGGCTGTCATTATAAAAAAAGGAAGGAGGGAGTCGAAAATCTTCAACTGTTTGAAGATCGAAACTTTAATTCTTACCGGGTAGGTGTTCTAACATGATCTTATAATTCATTTCAAATTCGATTATGAATTGATGCCTTGATATTAAATTATAGATTAGGGTTCTTAGACTTGAATTGAGGAAAAAATATTAGTTGTTAAAATTAAGTTAATTCATGTATGTTATGTGATTGGAGGCGTGAAACCATGATAATTTACCAAAAAAATGTAGTTTGTGAATGTTATGTGTGAATAGAAGGGGGTGACGAATCTGGACAGGCTCGTCTTCTGACTTTAGGTAAGATTTTGGGAAGAAGGATGAGGGAATTAGAATCGAGTTCCCTATAGAAATTGTAGTTTTGGATGTTAGTTAACTAAGAAAATTGGTCTTGCTCAATTTGGAGCTGTAGAACTCTAGTTATGGGTCACCAACCGAGACTGAGTCGTGACTGACTCTTCAGGGCAGTAGGACTGATTAGTTAATGAGCAATTTTAACTATCTTAGAGGCAAAAATGAGTTCTCCTTCCTTCAGAGGACTTGTAGCCTCGTGTGTTAGCTTTTCAATTAGATCAATCTCGCTTGAAATGGAGTTCTAGAACTCTATATATAGTTAAAAATCTAAAAAAAGGTCGGAATGCGACCTCTGAAGACAATAACTGTTCAAAAACAAAACAGTAACAGTTCAATACAGTAACAGTCCAAGACAGTAACGATTTAAAAACAAAAACAGTAACAGTTCAATATAGTAACAGTTCAAGACAGTAACGGTTCAAAACAGTAACGGTTCAATACAGTAACAGTTCAAATATAAAGAAAAGAATGATAACCATGGTTGGATAAAGAATGACGATATTAATAGATGAAATGAGAGAACAAAAAATATAAGGAAAGGAATAATTGAAAGAAAGACCTGTATTGGCTGTTAATATGGTTATTATGAAATGTATCATTGAATGAGGATAACTTATGAGATTATGCATGTGATTACCAGGAGGGACCACAGGCGTTGTGCAGCGGCAGCGGCAGCAGCATGAGAGCACGAGTAGAGCTTTTACTGCAGGTAGGTGATCCGCACCTATACTTTCTAGTTAAACTTCATGATTTAATATGTTATAGATGTGAAATATGAACTACCGAATGTTGGATATTATGTGAAAGGAGGAAAGTTTGCGTAATGATGTCGATATTTTAGATAGTTATCTGAATGTATATGTATTCAAGGTGAAAGGTTGTTGTGTGAATTGCTAAGTGATGAAATTATCGCTGACAAAAGAAATATGAGAAGTGTGATATAGTGTGTGGACTAGCATACATTTAGTGTATGTTAGGATCCCGGGTAAGCGGATCGCCATGTTTGGACTAGCATACATTTAGTGTATGTTAGGACCCCGGGTAAGGGGATCACTATGTTTTGACTAGCATACATTAAGTGTATGTTATGATCCCGGGTAAGGGGATCACCATGTATTGGCTAGCATACATTTAGTGTATGTTAGGATCCCGGGTAAGGGGATCACCTTGCATCGACTCCTACGGCGTGATGATGATACTAGTGAAATTGGTGTCAGTAATGTGTTAAGCAGAAGTAATCATGGTTGATCTTATGAAATCTTGAATGGAGGCTGATAATGGAAGAGGAAACAGTTTTTAGTAGTTGAATGAGAAGGAGTTTCTAATGAAAACCAGAAGGGAGAAGTGAACAAAATATGAATGCATGTTGCCCTTTTAAATTGTTAGATATTTGTGTTGTTATATTTATTGTGATATTCATGTTTCAATAATATGTATTTTGTTTCAGGACCATCGCATGCACGACAGGAGTAGATCCTAGCTTATGTTCACTTTTTATAATCTAGGTTCTGGGAGTATACCCTTGTATTTTGTAAACACGGAACCATTTGTATAACTTAATTTGTATAATTAATATTTAAACTTGATTAGATGAACTTAACTCTATAGTTCATATAATCATGTTCCATGTATGTGTATTTATATTTTTTTTATCCATCCATAATGATATTTGTTATATAATGTATATCACAAATATTGTGGTTGATATGTATGATGATGTTTGTGGGATTGAGACCTAGGATGATTGGGTCGTAATTGAGTTAGGAGATGCTTATTATTAGAAGTGTAAACAGGTTAAATGTCAATAACTTGGGACCTTCGGTATAAGGGAGACTTCGTCGAAATTTCGGTAAACTTTAATATGAACATCATGTGTATATATATATAGAAAAAAAAATTAATTTCTCTGTTTTTCGGTTGACATGAAATTGTTATTTTTATCCCGGTAGGGATGTTACAAATAATATATTTTTTTCAAATTTATTAATAATTATATAAATAAAATTAACAATAATAAAAAGAATAACAACAACAACAACAATAATAATTTTTAATTTTACCATTCAAATCAAATTTATGGTTTCTCTTCAATAGTAATAATATTTTTTCAAATTTATTAATAATAATGAAAATAATAATATTTATAATATTAATAATAATATTAAACATGTTTGACCCAAGTTTTTACAACAACAACAACAACAACAATAATAATAATAAGACTCACTATGTGGGTATAACATCCCCTTCCAGACTCAATTAACTTAGATCTAGCGCCCCTGCCAGACCCTAGCTCCTAGGGTTCAGCCGTGCCATATCCAAGTTCTTGGGGTCTAGCTGAGCCAAACCTAAGTTCTTTAGATCTGACATCACCTTCTAGATCCAAGTAACTTGGGTCTGGCGCCCCTACTAGACCCAACTTCTTTGGGTATAACATCCCCTGCCAGACCCAATTAACATGGATCTAGCGCCCCTACCATACCTATGACGTCTAGGTCTGCTAGCCTTTCCAGACCCAAGGCACAAGGGTCTAGCAGCCATGCTTGACCCGAATGCTTAGGCTCTAGCTGTTTTGCTAGACCCGAGCACCTAAGGTCTGACAGACATACATGACCCCCATGTCATGTGTCTGGCAGCCATGTCATTTCCCAATGCCTGGGGTCGGGTAACAATGTCTTGCCCTGGCACCTGGGTCTGGCAGCTTTGTCATGCCTCAACATCTGCTGCTAACCTAAGGCGCTTGGGTGGGGCAACCATGCAGAAACAATAAAAACACCCCTACATGCAACTTTGTTTTTGTTGAAACCCAAGGGTAATTTCGTATTTGAACTCTTTCAATAAAATAAAAAGATAATGAAGCCCCTCAACATAGACATATAATTTCCCTTCCTTTTGGGGTATGAATGTATCTTCACTGTTTATTTTTCTTGAAAAGAAAAAAGAAGCCCCCAACCCAAAGGTTAAAATTTTGTACCCTGAAGGGCTAATCAATATCTATACCACAGGTCCCCAATCATTCTTTCAATGTCAAATGTATCTCATGAAAAAGACAATCCCACCCCTAACTGCATGCCTAACAAGTTTCTTTGGCAACAACAATTACATCATTACACTACTCCAATCTACAGTGGTCTGTGTCTTGGTGAATAGTAAAAGGGTAAATAGTGAAATATTGATCTCCTTTAGTATATTGTATAACAAACGACAAATAATGGTGTTTTTGGCTTCAACCTATAGATATTGTTAAGGAGTAGTGACTATGTTTTTGTGGTGGTTAAATGTATAAAGTTGCAACAATGACAATGGTTGAGTAGAGAGGAGTCCTTTTATGGTTTTGTATAACAATTGCATGGGTATTTAGGGTGTATTTTTGGCATGTTTTTATTGTAAAAAAATAAAAGGATGTGGAATCTATATTTTTTTGGATGAATGTTCAACAAAACAAAGGACGACATGATGCATTTTTTTTTGCATGTTTGTACAAGGTAATGCGATCTAAACTACACCAAATGATTCATTACATATGTCAATTGGACTTATTACAAATTCAAGACCTAAGAAGGTAAAAGAGGAATTCAATGGGTTAATTTAAGATATTTTGGCCTTATTCTTACAAGACTTACAGATTCAACTTATTTTCATACTTACAAGCGGATTGGGCTTATTTTTTCTAATGTATAGTCTTACAATAACAAGTATAATTTTCAATACAACCATTGGATCAAGTTGAAATTTCACCAAAAGTTTTTAGAGGTCTTATTTTATATTATGTTAAAATTCCATGTCAATCAAACATTGAAAATGCCTTGTGATGAGGTCTAGAAGATATTATACAAGAATTGTATTAGTTTCCTAGTTGATTTATAATTATTTTTCCTATTTTATTGAGACCTTTTTTTTTATTTTTCCGACATTGTCTGGGATCTTTTAACCTAGTATAAATAAGGTTATTTAACTTGTATTTAAGTTTTAAAAAATATTTAATAAGAAATGGATTGATTCTTCAGAAATAAAACTTATGTGAGAGAGTTTGTTTTTTTATTAATTCCCCGTGGAACATTTTCAAGAACTTATCAAAGATCAACTATCTTTGTGGAATCCATCCTGACTTATCAAATAATCAACTAAACTTCATGGCATCTTCTATACTTCTCGTTCATGTCCATTTATAGGTGTTGAGTAGGAGTTTGTTTTCTATAGTCTTGGTGCTTTGATACAAGTTATCATTGTGTCAAGCTCAATCACAAGCCTGAATTTAGCTTTCTTGGAAAAGGCTAATTTGACTGTATGTTTCTAGATCTTTATATCCATAAGGTTTGTATTAATTAGCATCAGAGCAAGGCTCTAATTAAGTTGCATCCTTTTTATCTTCAAGTTTTCACATACTCTATTATTGTCGAGTTCTTTATCTTCACTAAAATATAGTTATGACATCATGTTAAAAAAAGAATAATAAAGAAATTATTTTTATTAAATAAAATCTCATATATAAAAAACAAAGAAAAATCTTAAGGAAAAAAACATTTAGGGTTTGGCACAGATTTCGATTCAAGAAATATAAGATTCAACCACTTATTTTAAATATAGAAAAAAAATCTTAATTCTTAGGGTTTTTTGGAGATAAATCTTGATTTGGGATATTTTAGGTTTACTTGGTTAGGTTTTCTTGAAAATTACAAAATAAAAATTGTAGTTTTTGTATCATTTTTTTTCTTATAATTTCGGCCACTATATATAAATTAATTGTGTGTGTGTGTGTGTAAAACTACTACTACTACTAATTTAATTTTAGCTCTTGACAATGTCAACTAAGAGTGGATCATCACCACCAAAAGATATAAATAATCCTGAATAGAGTTATTTGGCCATGTAATAACAATTGGAGTTAATGAATTTAAGGTTTACCAAAGTAATGAGTAAAATGGCTAGTTTAAAAACTGAAATGGCTAGTCTTCGAGATGGGCTAGACTATAGAGGTTTGGAAGGAATTGCGAGATAAGCTAATTCACATCGGAAAGTATCTATAACCAAATATACAGATAAGGAGGTAAAGAATTTCGATGATAACCATGGTAGTAGGTTTTGGACCAAGAGAGCTCGACCGCCTAAGTCGTTCGACCATAGAAAGGTAGATATGGAGGATGGATTTTAGGATGATTTGGTTATAGATTTGGGTAGTATTAAGATGAAGATTTTAGCTTTCTAAGGCAAAAACAATTCAGAAGCTTATTTAAAGTTGGAAAAGAAAGCGGAGTTGATTTTTTACTATTACCATTTCTCGGAGATCAAGAAGGTAAAACTTGTTGTTATTGAGTTTACATACTATGTTATTATTTGGTGGGATCAACTTGTAGGAGGAATTGAGAGAGACTCATGAAGACTTCGGATGTGATGAAAGCAATAATGAGAAAGAGGTTTATTTTAGTCATTATTTTAAGGAATCATATCGAAGATTGTAGACTTTGTTTAAGGGTTCTAGGAGTGTGAAGGATTACCACATGGAAATGGAGATGTCCGTGATTAGAGCTAATGTTGTGGATGATAAAAAAAAAGAAGAAGCTATAATGGCAAGGTTCTTGAATGGATTGAGTAAAAAAAAAGCTAATGTAGTTAAGTTACAACACTATATTAATCTTGAAGAAATGGTTCATATAGCTATTGACACGACCAAAAGATTGATGTCTTCTCCCAAGTGCAGGAGTGTCGAAGTAATAAATAACCCGGCAAGACCGGGGTCGAACCACAGGGAGGTTAATTGTATAAATTATAAACAACAATAATACAATAACAATAGTAACAATAATAATAATAATAATAATAATAATAATAATAATAATAATAATAATAATACCAATAATACTATTAATAATGATAATAATAAAGATGAAGAAGAAGAAGAAGTTGATGAGAACTTTGAGATGAAAGATTAACGTAAGGATTAAACAATGATAACAACAAATGTCAAGGTTAGAGGATCCACTAATGGTATTTCAAACAAGTATAGTATAAACTCTTTTTATTCAATTGGAAACCACACACAAAGGAGGTTCCAATCAGATTATAAATTGTTAACATGATTACATTAGTTATCTTATTCGAATAATGCTAACACTTGTAAATGTTGTCAGGCATTCATGATTATAACTTATGTTAACAACAAATCAAGTTCCTTTCATAGCTCAGGTGTCGGTTATACCATACAGTATGGGCTATGAAAGTGCCAAGTATTTGTTGTACCAAGTGTTATACAACATAAATCTAGATTAACCGTTTAACAAGCAAAGTATTAAAAGTGAACAAGATAACAAATATAAAGCATGTTAGTATCCAACATTAAGGTCCATGTTAAGTTTATATTATACTTATTCTTACACCATTAGTGTACCCTTTTCACCTTGACATAATTAACTTAGCTAAACATAATGAAAGAGAGAAACATAAATAAACAAGGAAAGGAAATGAAAAGCATAAGCAAGAAATTAATATAAACAAAACTTAAGCATTACAAAATATAAAGAGAGAGAGCAAGAGGATGATCTTGATCTGAACACCAAGATGCCTAAATACATGGCAAATGCCTCCTTTTATAGGCCAAAATTCAGAACTATTGATTTGTTGACTAATTGATGAGTGAGTGGCCACATCTTGACTTGGTGACAATTCTTATCTTCTTGTCTGCCAAAATCTTGTCTGCCAAAAACGTCATTGATAACGTCATAATTTGAACAGACTTAAATCATGAAAGTTCTAGGCAATTGTCTCAGCTTTCCAGGGTAAAAATTTGAGATCATTTGGACTTCTAAAACTCAAGATATGGGTTGAACACTGAACAGTGTCTGGGCTGCAAGACAGATTCGGACTTCTTCGTTGTTGCTACAATTTGGACTTCAAAAAGGCCTTTTTAAATCTTGGGCTCCTTATAAAAGTTGTAGGCCTATGTCTTAGCTTTCCATCCATATAAGGCAGACCTAAATCTGAGATCTACAGCTCCAGATATGACCCGATTACAGAACAGTGTTCCAGTTTGGACTGCACCAACATCTCTTTTCTAAGTTTGGCCATCTCTTTGTCCTTTCAATTTCAGTACTTCAACTCATCAATCAATTCTTTCATTTATGTGATAGGCCTGCATTTAAGATGAACATTTACCATAAATTAAAGGTATCTTATCGTATCAGACTTGTTATTATAAAACATGCTTTAGTTAAGAAGTTATTGATACTTCAAGTGCAAAATGATGATATAAAACCTTGATAAAAATGCACTTTTAAGTACTAATCACACCCCCCAACCAGCTTATTACTGGTCCCTAGTAATCAAAGCGTTAAAATAAAAAAATAATTTGCAAATTCCACAAAGCAAGGCATTCATCATTCAACTTCCATTAATCTATCTAGATAAACAAACTCTCATTAAATTTATATATCTGCTCAATACCTCTTAAACAAAATATTAATAAACCTTCCTTTTTATGTGCTCAATGTATGAAAACATAGATGATGGGGCTTTTATTGGAAGAAAACAATATTTTGTTCTAATGTTTAAGGTTAACTTCCTTGGGTTGGGATTATTATCTTCTTCTTTTTTTCTTTTTTTCTTTTTCTTTTTTTTTGTCTTTTTTTTCCAATATATATACATATACTTAAAACACAATGCATCTTTAACCCATGTAACGAGCTTTCGGCTAATGACTCCCAGACCAGTTGGTCTTAGGGCATTAGGTGTTGAGACACCCCTACGAGCTTAGTAACTCGGGTTGCAGATACTGATACGTAGATAGTACAATGTTTGATTCCCTTAAGCTTTTCTCCTTAACCCATGTAACAAGCTTTGGGCCAATAGCTCCCAAGTCAGTTGACTTTAGGGTATTAGGTGTTAAAACACCCCTTCGGGCTTAATTGCTTAGGTTAAGGAGGCTACGAAACCAAACTTATCTATGTTTTTATTATCATCAATATTATCGATTTGTTTTTTTTTGTTTTGTTTTTGTTTTTTTTTTAAAAATTATATACTATCCCTTTCCCTTAGTTGTTACCTTTAACAAAAGAACATAAATAATGTAATAATCCAAAGTGCAACCCACAATCATATGTTAAAGTGTGTGTGTGAAAATGAAGGTTTAAGAATATTTGTTAAATGAGTATATGAGCATAATCAAGTGATAACAATGCGAGAGTTTGTAAACCTGAATATTTCAAGAAGTATTGTGATGGACCTTGATAAGACTATTTACTAAGATGCGTCTCAAGAGTCAATAATATTCCTCTTTACTCTGCCATCCTAATAACAGTTTTGTCAAATGGTTTTAATAATAGCAAAAACAGTTAGTAAGTTAGTTTTTTTTTGTCAACTACTACCCTCTCCCCCCAACCAGAACGAGACATTGTCCTCAATGTCATAAGGTAGAAAGATAGAGTATAGAAGACATCACCTGAGACAGCGAACACTGACAAACCTGAAACACACTTAAACAAATATAAGAAATAACAACACAAAATAATAAGCTATTAATAAAACCAAAAGACATAAGGTTTCACAAACGAAGGCTCAAATCCAATCTAAGCTTTTTACGGCTTTTCTTAGTTGACCAATTTATGCGACTCATGGAGGGATCAATTACAGGGATGGAAGATTGTAGTTGGTCAATCAATTGTTCAGCAGTAGTAGCAGAGATTATGATTTGTCGTGCCGAAGATGTTAGAAATTCCTGTTCCACAACTTGATCAAGAAAAGACAACAAATTATCATAAAAACCATTAACATTTAACAGACCTATAGGTTTATGGTGAATGTGCAGCTGGGCCCAAGAGGAAATATGAAAGATCTCTTCCAATGTGCCCAGAACACCTGGTAAGGCAATGAAGGCATCAGCATGGTTAAACATTGTATTCAATCGATCAGACATTGTGGAGACCTGTAGTTCCTCTCCAATTGTTTTTCCAATGATGTCCCCCTTTGCTAAAGCTTTGGGGACGACCCCCAAAACTTGACTACCTCCTAAAAATGCAGCTATTGACACACCCCCCCCATTAACCCAAGGCTGCCTCCTCCATACACTAAATGAATCTTTCTCTCAGCTAGTACTTGACCAAGATGCCTTCCCTTCATTTCTAAAAACTCTTTTTCTTTCCCAGGACTGGATCCACCGAAAACACAAATATTTCTGATGTGATGACTTGAGGAACCTGCCATTTCTACACACTTCTATATTTGTTAAATGTATTGGTTGAGTAGAAATGAAGGGAAGGAAGAGAAGATTTTATAGATGAGAAATTGAAGATGCAATCATACCACCTATATGTAGGCCAGCTGGAGTCTCACACACACTCTCTCTTTATTTATTTATTTATTTATTTTGAAAAGGCATGTGTATGTATAGGTAGTTGTGATTGTGGCTCACATCTTCCCTTGGTTTTTCGTCCAAGAACGGCTTAAACGCCCTCTATGGGTCGGGGATAGGCTTCTCATCCAGTTTTCTTAAAAACTGGCAAACAGGGTCTTTTATAGTCAGATTCCCAAGACTAAGTCGATCATGTTCTTTATGGAATTGTGGCCATAAATCATGAATTGCACGATGCACATCTCCACTAGGATGCGTCTCAAGGGTCAATAGAAGATTATCTAAAGACCCCTTACTCAGGCCATCCTTAATGAATTGTATTTTATCTTCACGGTTTATAGATATCATTCCTAAAGAACGACATGTTGCATTACAAGTCCATTTGGCACATCGGTGACAGACTTTCAATCGTTTTGCACGACGTTTCTTTGCAAAAGTGCTTTTACCTGTTCCAGACATGTATGAGATGAAAGAATTGGAGGACTCACCTGATAATCGAACCTTTGCTTCAATCAGCCATCGAATATCTTCAGGAATTCCATGATTCATTAACAACCTCAATCTTGCACACCTAGCACGGTAAATTTTTGTAATCGCATTCTGAGGCAGAGCGGGAAAGTACTTTTTCAATTTTTCAAGAGTGGTGTCCATTTTCAAATGAGAATTGGAGAAGAGATTTAGAGAAGGGAGAAAGAGCCAAGAATTGCACAAATATATACAGATATCAGTTATTATGGGAAACTGAAAGAACCGACTTAAGTCACGGAGTACCGTTATCCGCCATTTGACCGGGATGAGAGACTAGCAAAACAAGAGTCACACCAAAAGGAAACACAAAAACAATGTGAGAAAAACAAAATAATCAACCTTTATCTACAGGATCATTCAAACCAATGGATTCATTTTCACTAGGAAAATTATCAAAGTAAGCTTTCAAACGATGTCCATTTCCCTTAGAAACATTGTCATTCTTTGGATTCTCAATATCAAAGGCCCCATAAGGATACACATGTTTCTCAATAAATGGACCGCTCCATCTTGATCTTAGCTTTCCAAGAAATAAATGGAGTCGAGAATTATAAAGCAAAACTTTTTGACCAGTATCAACTTTTTGACAATTTTCACAAGTTTTGCAGAATGCATGTGTGTCCTTGAACATGGTGGGCCAATAAAATCCATTTTATAAGATTTTCGCAGCTGTCTTTTTTGACGAGAAATGACTCCCACATGCTTCAGAATGACAAAGTTTAATGACATTACTTACCTCATTGTCAGGAATGCATCTTCAAAATATTTGATCAGGACAATATTCGAATAAGTAAGGGTCATCCCAATAAAATTGCTTTACTTCGTTCAAAAACTTACCTTTGTCTTCGGTACTCCAGTGAGTTGGCAAATCTCCTGTAGCAAGAAAATTGATATTTTTAGCAAACCAAGGCATTGAACTAAGAGAAAGTAAGGATTCATCAGGAAAGTAATCATCGATTGGTGTGATGTCGGATGTAGAATCTGTTGTCACTCTTGACAAAAGATCCGCATCAACATTTTTGGTGTCTTTTTCATCCGTGATTTCTTCCTGAGAATAAATCATTTGCAAATCTTCAGATTCATCCAACTCAATTTTACTTAAAGTAGATTCAAGTTGATCATAAACTAATTCTTCAATAGAATCTACTTCTTGTAAATCATTATCATCTCCAGGTTGCTTGCAAATGTTGAAAATATTCATCTCCAATGTCATGTTCTCAAATGATAGCTTCATCAGTCTATTCCTACAATTAATCAATGCATTAAAAGTTGCAAGAAACGGACGTCCTAAAATAACAGGAAATGAATTACATGCTTCAACAGGTTGTGTGTCCAAGACAATAAAATCCACAGGATAAATGAACTTATCGACTTGTACTAACACATCTTCAACTATTCCTCTAGGCACTTTTACAGATCTATCGGCAAGTAAAAGAGTTATAGAAGTTGGTTTTAACTCACCTAGATTGAGACTTTGAAAAACTGAAAATGGAAGTAAATTCACACTAGCTCCAAGATCAAGTAAAGCTCTTTTAATTTTATGTTCTCCAATAAAGCATGAAATTGTAGGATAACCAGGGTCTTTATATTTCAAAGCATTATTGTTCTGAAGAATAGCACTTACTTGTTCGGCTAAAAAGACTTTCTTTTTCACATTTAGTTTTCTCTTCACAATGCACAGATCTTTCAAAAATTTAGCATAAGAAGGTACCTGTTTAATAGCATCCAACAAAGGTATATTGATCCTTACCTGTTTGAAAGTTTCAAAGATTTCAGAGTTGTGATTGACTTTCCTTTGTTTCATCATGGCATGAGGAAATGGAAGTGCTGGCGAGGAATCAGTCTTTTCTTTACAATGTTCAGATTCAACCCCTTCCTTACCCTCAGAGATTGACTCATCATCTTTCTCACAAGGTTCAAGAATGGGTTTTTCAATAACTTTTCCACTGCGAAGAGTGATGACTGATTTGGCTTGATCCATGTGTTGGCTTCCAAAACTACTTGCATTTGCATTGTATTGCCCCTTTGGATTTTGCTGTGGTTGAGATGGAAACTTACCTTTCTCTTGAAAACTGAGAGCAGATGTCAATTTTGCAAGAGTATCTTTAAAATCTGTCATGCTTTGAGCAAGTTGAGTGTTGATTGTCTCTTGCTTTTCAATGAATGCATGCAATGTTTCCTCAAGATTTCTTCTAGGTAGTGGAGCATAAGGAGGTGTATATCCATGAGAATTTTGGAAATTATGGTGTGCTTGAAACGGTGGCTGTGAAGTTTATGCATTATTGTTATCACTCTTCCAATTGAAATTTGGGTGATTTCTCCAACTAGGGTTGTATGTTTGCGAGTATGGGTTATGATTGGGCCTTTGGAAACTGTTTAAAGCATGGGCTTGTTCATGGAGACATTCCTTAAAAGAAGGCAAAGTTGGACAGTCATTGGTTGAATGTTCATTGGTTTCACAGATTTGACACACAATGTCTTGAACAGATTTTAGTTGACCACTCTTTTTTAATTCTAGTGCCTCAACTTTTCTAGCTAATGATGCAAACTTGGCTTGGAGGTCATGATCTTCCCTAAGGTTGTACATACCTCCACTAGATGTATGAGGTTGAGTTTTACTTGGTGCCTCATAAGTTCCTGTAATGTCCCAATTTTGCGCATTTTCAGCTAGCAAGTCTAGGTATTCCATGGCTTCATTAGGGTCTTTATCCTCAAAAGTTCAATTGCACATCAATTCAACCATTTGCCTATCTCTAGGAGTTAACCCTTCATAAAAATGTGAAACCAATCTCCATGTTTCAAAACCATGATGAGGGCAAGTATTAAGCAAGTCTCGATACCTATCCCAACATTGGTAAAATGTTTCTCCTGGTTTTTGAGTGAAAGTGATGATTTGTCTTTTGAAAGAGTTTGTTCTGTGGGACGGAAAAAACTTCTTTAAAAATTGTTGTTGCATTTCATCCCAAGCATGAATAGATCCTAGTCTCAAATTTTGTAGCCATGTTTTAGCTTTATCTTTTAATGACAAAGGAAAAAGCTTTAACCTAATGGTGTTCATGTTATAATTTGAGTCATTATAGGTGTTACAGACCTCCTCAAATTCCCTTAAATGCAAGTATGGATTTTCTAAATCTAAGCCATGAAAAGAAGGTAAAAGTTGAATAATGTCTGGCTTAAAATTAAAATGAGATGCATCAGGAGGAAAAACTATGCATGAGGGTGCACTTGTTCTTGTGGGATTCATGTGGTCTCTAAGTGTTCTAACCCGAATTCTCATTATTCTCATTATGAAGCGATTGGTTATCTTCTTCGGCCATATTTTCTGAAAATGATGAGGATACCCTACAAAGTCTACCACTTAATGTACGTGACCAAACTCTCATGCTCGTGTAGGAAGAGAATAAAAAGAAGAAAAGAAAGAAAAATAACCAAAACAAAAGAAAAGAAACAAAAGTTAGATAAAATGAAAAGTGAAAAGAGAAAATAAAATAAATACTATAATTTGTACAAGAATTTACCTCCCCGGCAACGGCGTCAAAAACTTGACACGACCAAAAGATTGATATCTTCTCCCAAGTGCAGGAGTGTCGAAGTAATAAATAACCCAGCAAGACCAGGGTCGAACCACAGGGAGGTTAATTGTATAAATTATAAACAACAATAATACAACAACAGTAGTAACAATAACAACAACAATAATAATAATAGTAATAGTAATAGTAATAGTAGTAATAATAATAATAATAATAATAATACCAATAATACTATTAATAATGATAATAATAAAGATGAAGAAGAAGAAGAAGTTGATGAGAACTTTGAGATGAAAGATTAACGTAAGGATTAAACAATGATAACAACAAATGTCAAGGTTAGAGGATCCACTAATGGTATTTCAAACAAGTATAGTATAAACTCTTTTTATTCAATTGGAAACCACACACAAAGGAGGTTCCAATCAGATTATAAATTGTTAACATGATTACATTAGTTATCTTATTCGAATAATGCTAACACTTGTAAATGTTGTCAGGCATTCATGATTATAACTTATGTTAACAACAAATCAAGTTCCTTTCATAGCTCAGGTGTCGGTTATACCATACAGTATGGGCTATGAAAGTGCCAAGTATTTGTTGTACCAAGTGTTATACAACATAAATCTAGATTAACCGTTTAACAAGCAAAGTATTAAAAGTGAACAAGATAACAAATATAAAGCATGTTAGTATCCAACATTAAGGTCCATGTTAAGTTTATATTATACTTATTCTTACACCATTAGTGTACCCTTTTCACCTTGACATAATTAACTTAGCTAAACATAATGAAAGAGAGAAACATAAATAAACAAGGAAAGGAAATGAAAAGCATAAGCAAGAAATTAATATAAACAAAACTTAAGCATTACAAAATATAAAGAGAGAGAGCAAGAGGATGATCTTGATCTGAACACCAAGATGCCTAAATACATGGCAAATGCCTCCTTTTATAGGCCAAAATTCGGAACTATTGATTTGTTGACTAATTGATGAGTGAGTGGCCACATCTTGACTTGGTGACAATTCTTATCTTCTTGTCTGCCAAAACCGTCATTGATAACGTCATAATTTGAACAGACTTAAATCATGAAAGTTCTAGGCAATTGTCTCAGCTTTCCAGGGTAAAAATTTGAGATCATTTGGACTTCTAAAACTCAAGATATGGGCTGAACACTGAACAGTGTCTGGGCTGCAGGACAGATTCGGACTTCTTTGTTGTTGCTACAATTTGGACTTGAAAACGGCCTTTTTAAATCTTGGGCTCCTCATAAAATTTGTAGGCCTATGTCTTAGCTTTCCATCCATATAAGACAGACCTAAATCTGAGATCTACAGCTTCAGATATGACCCGATTACCGAACAGTATTCCAGTTTGGACTGCACCAACATCTCTTTTCTAAGTTTGGCCATCTCTTTGTCCTTTCAATTTCAGTACTTCAACTCATCAATCAATTCTTTCATTTATGTGATAGGCCTGCATTTAAGATGAACATTTACCATAAATTAAAGGTATCTTATATTATTAGATATGTTATTATAAAACATGCTTTAGTTAAGGAGTTATTGATACTTCAAGTGCAAAATGATGATATAAAACCTTGATAAAAATGCACTTTTAAGTACTAATCAGCTATCAAGATAGATAGGTAATTAAAGAGAAAGGGTAGTAGTACATGTTAAGAAGGTAGTTCGAGTCCTTTTTCAGTTTATAGGCCAAATTATAAGAGATAGGGGGTTGTCAAATCAAGGCCGAATACTGTAGGCAATAAAGCTAAAACATCTAAGGCTTGAGAGAAAGATTCGGCCACTAAAATAAAAGATAAAGTCGAGATCTCATCTAATCATAACCTTGATATTAAGTGTTTCAAATGTTCGGGGAGTGGACATATAGTTTCACGATGTCCAAACAAAAGGATTATAATTATGAGGGAGCATGAGGGGATTAAATCTAAAAGTGAAAAATTTAAGGAAGATGAGATGTCACCACTTAAACACTGTAGTTATGTTAAGTATGTAATTGATAGGGAGGTTTTGGTGATTATGATAACACTTAATATTTAGATTGAGGAGGATAATGTAGAGTAATAAAGGGAGAACATATTTCATATTAGATTTCACATAAATAATAAGGTATGTAGTGTGATTATTGATAGTGGAAATTATGTCAATGTTGCTAGTACTACACTTGCTAGAAGATTAAGTCTGGACACTATTAAACATGAAAAGCCTTATAGACTTCAATGGTTCAATAATCATGGAGAAGTAAGAGTTACTAAATAGCTTTTTTTAAAAAAAAAATATAAGGATGAGATGTCGTGTGATGTTGTATCTATGCATGCTACTTATTTATTGATGGGGAGACCTTGATAATTTGACCAAAACAAGCCAAACATGATGGGCTTAAGAACATGTATTCTCTTGAGAATGATGAAAAGACATTCACGTTTGTACCATTATCCCCTAGACAAGTGTATGACATTCACAATAGTACTTTTTTCCCTAAACAAATGTGTTAAGACTATTTAAAATTGAAAGGAGAAAGCGAAGTTGAAAAAAAAGATCAACCATGTGAGGATGTGATGAAGAGTGAAAATAAAATGAGTCAAGAAAAAAAAGGGTTAGATTCAATTAAAATAGGAATTGGGGTGGATTCAGCCGAGAGATGAGAGAAGAAAGGAATGGTGAGAGAAGAAAAGGGTATGAAAAAAAATAAGAAACATGTTAATTTTTATGCATAAAGAGTGAGATTAAGAGTGCTTATTTTTCTAACATACCTATGATTTTACTTATGTATAAGAAGATATATTTTAACACTAATGACCTTGATCTTTGTATTTCTAGTGTTTGTGTTTTTTTATTATAGGATTTTAAGGGTATCTTTCTTGTGAGACTCCTAATGGGTTGTCATCTATAAGAGGAATTGAGCACCTAATTGATCTTACATCTGGAGCATCCATACCTAACCAGTTAGTCTATAAAAGTAATCTCGATGACACAAGGAAATTTAAAGGCAAGTGGAAGAACTGATGATACAAGGGTATATAAGAGAGAATATGAGTTCATGTGCAGTTCTAGTGTTGTTAGTATCAAAAAATAATGGGACTTGGAGGATGTGTGTTGATTGTCAAGTTATCAATGATATTACGGTAAAATATAAACACCCAATTACTAGAATTAATGATATTTTAGATGAATTGCATGGGTCTTGCATGTTTTCTAAGATTGATTTGAAAATGGATATAATCAAATAAGAATGAAAGAAAGAGATAAATGAAAAACTACTTTTAAAACTAAATATGATTTATAGGAGTGGTTAGTTATGCCTTTTAGACTTACTATTGCACCAGTACTCTTATGAGATTAATAAACCATGTTTTGTGTAATTTTATAGGTAAGTTTGTTGTAGTTCATTTTGATGATATTTTGATTTATAATAAGAATTTAGAGGAGCATGTATAACATTTAAGGAAAGTATTAATTGTTTTGCGAAAAGAATATTTATATGCTAATTTGAAAAGGTGTAACTTTTGCATGGAAAAGATTGTATTTCTTGGATATATTGTTAATGAAAAAGGTATTGAGATGAATGATAAAAAGATTAGGGCTATCCAAAAATATCCTACACCTAAGTCAATAACCAAGGTAATAAGTTTTTATGGTTTAACTAGTTTTTATAAGAGATTTGTTAAGGATTTAAGTACTCTAGTTGCACCTTTAACTAAGATAGTTAAGAAATCTATGGATTTTAAATGAGGTAAAGAACAAGTGCAAGCTTTTAGTTTATTAAAGGCAAAATTAATTTCGGCTCCATTATTATCATTGCCTAATTTTACAAAAACTTTTGAGATTGAATGTGATACCTCAAAACTAGATATTAAAGTTATTTTATAGCAGCAAAAAAAACCCATAACTTATTTTAGCGAAAATCTTAATGGTTCAATATTGAATTATCCTACTTATGATAAGGAGCTTTACGCTTTGGTAAGAACTTTGAAAAGTTGACAACATTACTTGTGGCCTAAGAAATTGTGTTCCATACCAATCATGAGTCATTGAAACATCTTAAAGGCCAAGAAAAGTTGAACCGTCATCATGTCAAATGGGTAGAGTTCATTGAAAGTTTCCCATATGCGATTAAGTACAAATAAGGTAAGAAAAATATAATGGTTTATGCACTATCGTGAATATATGTACTTCTTTCAACTTAAATACTAAATTATTAGAATTTGAATATGTGAAAGATTTATATGTTGAGGATATTGATTTTTGTCAAGTATATGTTGCGTGTGAACATTCGGTTTTTGATAAGTTTTATAGGGTTATGAATATTTATTTATAGAAAAAGATTAGGTGTGCCTAATTGTTCCATGTTTGAATTGCTTGTTCATTATGCTCATAGGGGCGGATTAATGGGACAATTTGAGGTTATTAAGACTTTAGATGTTTTATATGAGTACTTTTATTGGCCTAAGATGAAAAGTGATATGCAAATAATTTGTGATAGATGTATAGCATGTAGACAAGCTAAATCTAGAGTTTTACCTTATGGTTTATATACTTTTTTGCTAGTGTCTAAGAAACTTTGAGTTGATATATCTATTACTTTATGCTAGGTTTGCTTAGGTAAAAAAAGGATAGAGATTCTATTTTTATAGTTATGGATATGTTTTCTAAGATGATACATTTCTTATCTTGTCATAAAATCGATGATGCAACAAACATAACAGACTTATTCTTTAGGGAGATAGTTTGGCTTCATGGGGGTACCTAGAAGCATTGTATTTAATTGTTATGTTAAATTTCTTAACTACTTTTGGAAGGTTTTATGGGGAAATTAAAAATAAAATTATTATTTTCTACTACTTGTCTTCCACAAACAGATGGTCAAACTAAAATAGATAATTGGACATTAATTATATTATTAAGAACTATTATTCAATTTTTTTGAAAAAATAGGAAGATTGTCTATTATTTATTAAATTTGCTTATAATAGAAGTGTGTGTACTACTGATTATTCTTTTTTTTTTGGAATATTGTATGGCTTTAATCTTTTGACTTCTTTAGATTTGTTTCTGTTACCTATTGATAACATGATTAGTCTTGAAAGCAATAAAAAAACACAGGTAGTAAAAACTCTCTATGAGAATATGAGGTAACAAATTAAAAAAATAAGCAATTTGCATTCAAAGCTAATAAAGGGTGAAATAGGGTTATTTTTTAGCCAGATAGTTGAGTTTAAGTGCATATATGAAAAAAAAAAGATTTCTTGAACAAAGAAAATCTAAGTTGATGCTGAAAGGAGATAGATCATTCCATTTCCTTAAAAGAATTAATGATAATGCATATAAGGTGGATCTACCATGTGAATATGATGTTACTGCTACTTTCAGTGTTTCGGATCTCTCTTTGTTTGATGTAGGCAACAATTCATTGATGAATCCTTTTGAAGAGAGTGAGGATAATATGATCCAAACAACACCATACGATCCATTGCATGTGTCAATTGGGTCTATTACAAGGTCAATAGCTAAAAAGGTTAAATAGACATTCAATGGGTTAATTCATGATATTTTGGCCTTATTTCCTACAAGACTTCCAAATTCAACTTATTTTCCTACTTGTATGCAAATTGAGCTTATTCTTTTCTCATGCATAGTTTCATAAAATCAAGAATAACTTTTTAATCTAATCGTTGGATTTGACTAAAATTTTACCAGAAGTTTTTAGAAATCTTATTTTATATTAGGTTAGAATTTCATGTCAATTGGACATTGAAAAGGCCTTGCAATAAGGTCTATAAGCTATTGTGCGAGAATTGTATTAGTTTTCTAGTTGATTTATGATATTTTTTCGTATTTTATTTAGAACTCTTTTATTATTTTTTCAACATCATTTAAAACATTTTTGCCTAGTATAAATAATGTTATTTAGCTTGTATTTAAATTTTAAAAAATTAATAAGAGATGGATTGATTATTCAGAAAAAGAAAAATTGTGTGAGAGAGTTTGCTCTTACTCTTGGTTTCTCATAGGATTTTTTCAAGAACTTATCAAAGATCAATTATTTTTGTGACATTCATCTTGACTTATCAAAGAATTAACCAGGTTTCGTAACGTCATCTATACTTCTCATTTACTTCTCTTCATAAGCATTAGGTGGGGGTTCAATATCTATAGTCTTGGTGCCTTAATATAGGTTATCATTGTATAAAGCTCAATCACAAATATTAATTTAGCTTTATTGGGAAGGATCGGTTTGACTGTAGGTTTCTAGATCTTTATATCTACACAATGTCTATAGTGAGAAAAATAGATCACAAGGTCTATAGTGAGAAAAATAGTTTGAAGAGGGACATTTCAGCTTGATTTTATAGAACTAACAAAGGGTATCTAGGGGGATGTATTTTTATGGTAGATTGTACATAGTTTGCAGCAAGAAAAATGGGATGGAAAGAAAACATTTCGACTTGGTTTTACAACACTAACAAAGGGTACAAGGGGCTATATTTTGTACGAAGTTTGCAACATGAAAAATAGCTTGAAATGGTGTCTTTTTGGCTTGTTTTGATGAGAGAAAAAAAACACGAGAAAGCAAATTGAAGGGTTTTTATATTCTATTATTGTTATGAGAAAGAAAAATACCGTTGTTGTTTTTTATGGTTCCACTTCTTTTAAATTTTTCAATATTTCAATCTTTAAAAATCCCCTAATATGAAAATGATAAATGAAAATGTTGAAAATCACAAAATGACCAAGAATTGTCGAATTGTGTAAAAAAAAACATTTTTCTTGGAATTTTTTGTATTTTTTATATTTTAAAACAAAGTAGATAAAAATAATTGAATGGAGGTCAAAATTGAGTTACGACATATCTAATTAGATGAGTTAGAGAACTTCTAATTAAGGATTAGTTGTATGAATATAACTCTTTAATAATTCAAGGAGTGTCAACCATGATGTCACATATTCAAAACATTTCAAGTTCGTACATGTCAATTTAGAACAATAATTCAAGAAGTGTTAGTCATGATGTCACAAACTCAAAACATTTCAAGTCCGCACATGTTAATTTAGAACAATAATTCAAGAAACATCAGCCATGATATCACAAATTCAAGATATTTCAAGTCCAAACAATTCAACTAGTTATGTAATAATATATGTTCAATGTAACTACTAAGGCAAAACGAATTCTTAGCTGATTGTATTAGTTTCTCAAACTTATCAAAATCTTAATAAAAATATCAAGTTTTTAATTTAGACATGCTCTTTCTCTAGACATTGTATACCTCTAGACATTGGTTAGTTAGTATGCATCCATTGATCAACTATTTGTAGCTATAAAGAGGTGTTTTAGTGGTCTTGTATGGTTATCCAGATAATAGGTATACCTTCTTGATTTTTATTGTTTACTTTTTCTAAGCTTCGACTATTATTATGGTTTAGGATTGTATCAAGTTCTATATTATCATGTTTAGATTATATAGATCTTTGTCTAGATAAAAATCCTCACACAGGAATAGCCCTTCATCCTCAACGCATTTATATTCATTTGATTATGATATTAATTATTCAAGATTTTAATGGTGAAGAATATCAAATTGCTTCAATCAAACATCTTCAAATTTGAAATATTCCAAAAGAATTAAAGGAAAATATTATCAAATTGATACTTTTGATAGATAAATGGATTATTCCATCGAAATTATGAAATAAATTCTACAAGTTAATCCTCAAGTTAAGGTTCTCATCTAGTTAGATCAAATTGAAAAAATTTTAAAAACATTCAAGTACAAAAATTATTATAAAATTGGTATTTTCAATAGATAGATGATAATTGTATCGAAACTATTGAATAAATTCTAGAAGTTAATCCTCCAATAAAAATTCTTCAACTCATATCAAATTGAAAAATATATATATAAATTTTTTTAAGGTTTTACATATAGGGTTAATATAAATAATTTTTAAATCATTTTATGATCTAGGCTTAGACTAATGGATATCACATGAAATAACATACTATGTATATTATTATTTTTGCATTCTTTCACCTTTTATTTTATTAGCTTATTTTAAGTGTTTTAAAATAATCTCATCAGGTGGTTTTGTACCGGTTTAACATAGTTAGAGAATTTATTTTATCTTATTTAAGGTTTTATTAAACCTATCTTATATCGAAGAAAACATGATAAATTTATTTTTATTCATCAATTATATGTTTTGTGTTATAGTTTATTGTTATACTTAAGATTCTTTATTTTTTAGATTGAATTTTAAATTTAATACATAATTTTAATGCATCCTATCTTTAAAAATTTTTAAATTAGAGAATATACATGGTCCTGTTAGACATTACAGTCTAATTATATATTTGAAAGTTTTTGAATTTTTTATTTTAATTTTATTTTAAATTGTTTAGATATATTAATATTAAAAATAAAATAAAAAAATAAAAAAATTATTTTAATATATTTTAAATAAAAAACATTTTTAAAAAATAACATATATCATATTATATTTCATGCTTAAATAGACTTGTAATCGTCCATCCTTTCAAAAGCGGTCTGGTCACTCATAAGAGTATTTGTTATAGGAATGAATAATAATAAAAATAAAAAGAGAAAGAGAAAGGGGCAAAAGTGGAAAGACAAAAAATTGAAGCAGAAAGGGTTTGTAAATAAGGGTAACCTTAACCTAACAACACACTATACCGACCTATAAATAATCACGCAGACACGTGAACAAAGCCTCTTTCAAACTCCACGGCGCAGATCCGAGGAGTTTGGGATTTCTGATATCTCACTACATACTTCAACTTCATACAATCTCTCCACATTTCTTTCTAGCTATCAATCACTCGCTTACTACCAGGTATTTCCCTTTCTTTCTCTATGCAAAAAGTATAGGTACTTTTGCGTGTGTCTGTGATGCTGGTATGTATTGCCCGCTGTCATGGGTGTTTTGATTGGTCGATTTCTTGTATTTTTTTTAGCTAGGCTATCTGGGATTTTCTTTTTGAGATCTGGTATTGATCTGTTTTTTCTTTTGCTGGTGAAGTTTTGACCCTTTTCGTTATATTTTTTTTGGGAGCTTTTAGGGTCTGTTTAACTGGAAATTACAGTTGTTTTTAATCTGGGTCTGATCTTGTTGGAAATAAGTTCAACATAAAGTATTCTTTTTTTTAGTTTGGAAATAGATTCAGAGCTTTGTATCATTGGAAGTTTAGTGTTTCAGTGTGTTCGTATGCTTTTGATCACAGTTCTTATGAGATTGTCTGATAAACCTTTTTATGCTGTTTTATTATATTATTGTGGCTCCTTATGTTAAAACATAATAATTTAATTTAACGGATTTTTAACTTGTCGAGCAAGTCCCACACTGCTATAATACCACACGTATGATTTATAATGATGCCTTGCTGCATGTTTGTAACTTTATAAATTGAATTCAATTCGGAGGTTTTAATAAAATCTCATGTTTAAAACCCTTTTGAGTGTTAAGAATTGAATTTCAAATGAAATTTAATCTCTAAAAATTCTACAAAAGTAAATCAGAGTTTAAAATCAATTTACAATTTTAAAGTAGAGAAATTTAATGTTAAAATTAACTCTCTCTAAAATTAATGTTAAAAAAAAAACTTTGAAGAAATAAGATAAAGGTGATGAGAGTAATATAGGAAACAAAATGAATTGAATTTTATCCCTTCCAATCATGTGAACTCAACTTATTTATCAATTAAATTCAAGTCAAACACTATAATTGAATTCAACTACAGTAGATTGGTCCCAAAAAACGCATTACATCATGTTTGTAACCCTCTTCATTGAATGCAATTTAGAGGTTTTAATAAAATCTCATGTTTGGAATCATTTTGAGTGTTAAGAATTGAATTTCAAATGGAATTTAATATTTAAAAATGCTACAAAAATGAACAGATCAACCTCTCTAATTTACAATTCTAATTTATAATTCCAAAGTGGAGAAATTTAATATTAAAACTTTCTCAAAACACACATCTGTCTCTCTCTCTCTTTCTTTTAACATTGAAGAAATAAGATGAAGTTGATGAGAGTAATATAAGAAACAAAATGAATTGAATTTTCTCTTCCAAACATGTGAATTCAACTTATTATAGAGCTTGTGTCTGTGCTGTATTGACATGCCTATCTAACAAAAGTTGAAGCCCTTCTGGACTCTTGCCTTAATCTGATTTTTTGGAGGGGCGGGTGAAACAGTGTCTGATTGTAAGGATTTATGTCTAAAATATCAGTTTGTTGTTTGCCCCTTGCATGTCTCCTCCAGACATTAAAAACAGAAGTTTAATGCTTGTACTCCTCTTTTTTGTTTGGTTTGCAAGTTTGGCTCTTCTGTGACAAGTGAAATATTCATTATCTTTAGTGCTGATATTAACAAATATTTTTGCTTTTCAATATGGTTGTGCCCCCACCTCAATAACTTCATGCTATGCTTGAATGCTCTCCATTGTTTCCTTTTTACTCATCTACAATTATGGAAGCATCTGATAGGTGCTGTCAGCAGGACATGTTTTACTTGTTCAGCATGCATGTCATTATCCTTAATCCACAAGTGAAATATTCATTATCTTTAGTGGTGATATTAATGAATATTTTTGCTTTCCAATATGGTTGTGCCCCCACCTCAACTTCATGCTATGGATTGAATGCTCTCAATTGTTTCCTTTTTACTCATCTGATGGAAGCATCTGATAGGTGCTGTCAGCAGGATATGTTTTACCTGTTCAGCATCATGTCATTAACCTTAATCGACAAGTGACAAATGGTTTCCTCTGTGCAGTCATGGCAGGTCTGGCACCAGAAGGATCGCAATATGATGCTAAGCAATATGATGCCAAAATGAATGATCTGTGAGTTCCTTATTTGAAACTCTGGCTGTATAGCAATAGTTATTTTGATTGGAATATATAATTGACTTTCATGTATGTGTTGACAACGATGCAGGCTTGCAAATGATGGGCAAGATTTCTTCACAATGTATGAGGAGGTTTTTGAAACCTTTGATTCGATGGGATTGCAAGAGAACCTTCTGAGGGGCATCTATGCCTATGGTAGGTATTGACTGGCTTCATATCTTCACATGTTCATTCATTTGGCATCTTAATCAGTTGATGTTAAGGTATGACTGTTCTAGTTGCAGTAGCTCCCTATTCTTTAGGTTCTTTTGTTTTGCATTTTAAAAATCCAGGTCTGCTGGAATCATGATATTTGACCTATGATTACCGTTTGCTTATTGGAGAACTTCTTACCCTTCTTTTACTATGTTTAGATTCTGTTTGGTTCCATCTCTTTCTTTCTTGTTCTGATTGATGCATTGTAATTTTTCTTTCAAGGTTTTGAGAAGCCATCTGCAATCCAGCAAAGAGGAATTGTTCCATTTTGTAAAGGCCTTGATGTGATTCAGCAGGCACAATCTGGAACTGGGAAAACAGCAACTTTCTGTTCTGGCATTCTCCAGCAACTTGATTATGGTCTGGTGCAATGTCAAGCATTGGTCCTGGCTCCCACCAGGGAACTAGCACAACAGATTGAAAAGGTTATGCGAGCACTTGGTGATTATCTTGGTGTCAAAGTTCATGCTTGTGTTGGTGGCACAAGTGTTCGTGAGGACCAACGCATTCTTCAAGCTGGTGTTCATGTTGTTGTTGGCACACCTGGTCGTGTGTTTGACATGTTGAGAAGGCAGTCACTTCGACAAGATTACATTAAAATGTTTGTCTTGGATGAGGCTGATGAAATGCTTTCACGTGGTTTTAAGGATCAGGTTTGCATCCATGCTGGCTTCCAAGTTTCTTTTCTTTGCCTGTTCAGAGACTTGAGAGCTCTAAGTTCGCTTTTTTTGTTTTTAAAATTTCTTTTTCTAATAATTTTTTTTCCTGGCTGTCAGATCTATGATATTTTCCAGTTGCTGCCATCAAAAGTTCAAGTTGGTGTGTTCTCCGCTACTATGCCACCTGAAGCTCTTGAGATCACAAGGAAGTTCATGAACAAGCCTGTGAGGATCTTGGTTAAGCGTGATGAGCTTACTCTTGAAGGTATCAAGCAATTTTATGTTAATGTCGATAAGGAGGAGTGGAAGCTCGAAACACTATGTGATCTATATGAGACCCTAGCCATCACTCAGAGTGTCATTTTTGTTAACACCCGGCGCAAGGTTGACTGGCTGACAGACAAGATGCGAGGCCGTGATCACACAGTCTCGGCTACTCATGGAGATATGGACCAGAACACTCGTGATATCATTATGCGAGAATTCAGGTCCGGCTCTTCTCGTGTTCTCATCACTACCGACCTCTTGGCTCGTGGTATTGATGTTCAGCAAGTTTCCCTTGTCATAAATTATGATCTGCCGACTCAACCTGAAAACTATCTTCACCGTATTGGACGAAGTGGACGGTTTGGAAGAAAGGGTGTTGCTATTAACTTTGTGACAAGTGATGATGACAGAATGCTGTTTGATATCCAGAAGTTCTATAATGTGGTCGTCGAGGAGCTGCCATCGAATGTGGCCGATCTCCTTTGATGAGATTTTTTTGTGATGGTCGAGGAAAATGGTATCTTATTTTGCTTGTACTATTTAACGTATTGATTTCTTTTCATTCCTGTTTAGGGTCGTTAAATTTTATGTTCAGAGACATCTCTGACAGTTTAATCTCACGTGGGTCCTCCATTATTACAGGTTCCACTTGTTATGAAAGGATTGTCAGGTCGCCTTGTTATTTTAAAGCCTTGTTTGCATGTTGTGTTTTTCTACATGTTCTGCACCATTTTCTTTCTTCTTTTCTTCTTTTTTTTTTTTTAAATCATTTTGGTTTTAAGATTTTGTTGTAGTTAAAATCTTATTTTATTTATGTTTCAGTCCACTGTATTTAAAGAGAGAGAATTGACCGAAAAAAAGAAAAGGTGAGATAAAATGGTTGGTTGACTATATTTCACAACATATAAACCAATCACGGTCTCAATCCGGTTAAATTGACCAGAGGAGTGTTAAGGTATTTTTTTTTATTTTTTATTTTGGAGTTGAATTTTAGGTTTTTTGATTGATTAAATGGTGATGTAGAGTTAGAAATGAGTTTTTTTTAGGTTTTTAAGGTGTTTTTTTAGGTGTTTTACGGAAAAGAATTGAGAATAATATTTTAGGATCCAGGAAGTGAATCCTCAAATCTTTGACCAATCATGTAATTGAAATCTTTGTCGATAGACATGCTTCATTTTCCATTATAGACAACGAGTTGCCTATTTTATTTTCTTAAATAAAAGGAAAAAAAACAAAACAAAAGCTAGGTAGATGTGCATGCCTATTGCCTACCCCTACCCTTGTAGGAAAACACGCATCTGACCTTCTTTTTGTTGGGTTGGATGCTTGGCCGATCTATGCCCATGAGTGTTTTTTAAAATGTTTAATTAAATCTTAATTAAAATTAATTATAATAAAATAATTAAAATTATATTTAAGACGTTGTTCCATTAAATAACAATCAATTTGGATTTTATTTTCAAATAAAATTATAATATTTTTTAATAGTATTATCAATCCTTTGGTTAACTATTATATATAAATTTACTATTCATATTTATTTTATATTTTTGGTCATGAATAATCTATGAAAATAAAATTTATATTATGTTATGTTTTAATTATAATTTTTTAAATAATTTTCCCATATTAATTATTCTTTTTTCTTTGATTACTTCAGGCATGATTTTCATTTTTTTTTAATTAAACTTTCTTTTTATATAATGATAAGTTTTTTTATTTAAAAAATATTTTTTTAATAAAAAATTATTTTTTAAAAAAAGAAATGCATTAATAAGGAATGTATTTTAGATTGAATATATATATATATATATATATATATATATATATTCTGATTATTTTAAATTATTGAAGTTTTTGCAAAAAATAATATTTTAATTGTCTTTATTTTTAATTAAAAAAAACATGGTATTGCTAAAAATAAATATTTTTGTAAAATAAAAAATCATCAATTAAAAAAGAATAATTTGTTTAATAATGTATTTGTTTTTGTTAAAAAAAAACAAAGTTTAAACTGTAACCTTGCATACAAATATTTACTTTAATCATTAAAAAAAAATCAATTTGAAAAAAATATCCTCAACATTAAGCAAGTTACATAATTAATATAAACTAAAAAAATGTTGTTTTTTTGTGTGTAGTGTGATTACAATATCTGGTCATCAATACACAAAATGAAATTATGATATCTACATATTGCATATGGAATTAAAAGAAGTAAAATCATGTTTCTTTTTAGTAATAATAACTAGTTAGTATTCCCACGCTACATTATTGCAGACCAGATTTTAAGTTAATTTATACTATAAGAGCATCTCCAATGGAGAAGCCAAATGGATAGCCAAAAATAAAAAACTAATATTTTAGCTTTTCTTTGCTTGTTTTGCACACTCCAAAGGGAAAGCCAAACAAAATGTTAGAGCATCTCCAATGCAAAATGCTATTTTGAAAAGCTATATTGATAAAATAGCACTTTGAATAGTGTAAATATAACTTTTTTTACCATATCTATTCCAATGAAAAAAAGCCATTTGAAGAGTCATTTATATTGGAGTGGAAGAAACAAGTGTCTTATTATTTTTTAATAAATTTGATGTTACTTTTTTTTCCACATGTCTACATTTAATTGGTTTATTTTTTTAGTGGCCCCACTTTGTTGGTTTTGGCTCTTTGAAGAGATATGTAGGAATAGCATTTGTAGGAGAGAAAAGCCATTTTAGCATTTTGTTTGGCTTTCCCCTTGGAGTGTGCAAAATAAGCAAAGAAAAGCTAAAATATTAGTTTTTTATTTTTGGCTATCCATTTGGCTTCTCCATTGGAGATGCTCTAAATGGCTTTTCTCTCCCACAAATGTTATTCCTACATATCTCTTCAAAAAGCCAAAACCAACAAAGTGGGGCCACTAAAAAAATAAACCAATTAAATGTAGACATGTGGAAAAAAAAGTAACATCAAATTTATTAAGAAATAATAAGACACTTGTTTCTTCCACTCCAATATAAATGACTCTTCAAATGACTTTTTTTCATTGGAATAGATATGGTAAAAAAAGCTATATTTACACTATTCAAAATGCTATTTTATCAATTTAGCTTTTCAAAATAGCATTTTGCATTGGAGATGCTCTAAGAGAGAGAAAAAAAAAGCATTTTGAATATAATTTTTAGCTAAAGCTTATTATAAGAAGCAAAAGATAATATGCATGCAAATTTTTTACTTCAATTGTCCTTTTTTTTTTCTATACATTTTTATCTATTTATCTTGGAGGTTTTATCCTGGTTGTTTATCACATTTTGATTTCTATTATTATGAATACATCATACTAATATATCTTATCTATCAAAAATTTAATAGAGAAAAAAATTTTAATCAAATTACAATAATCTCTTTAAAGTATTATGAAATTTTAAAAACTATCTAAAAAATTAATTACTATTTAAAAAATAATTAAACTAACCAATTAAAAAAGAGAGGATATTAATTGAAAACTAAATTAAAATTGAATTAAATTAAATTAAAAGGCTAGGTGTTGCTATGCTTGAAAGATCAAGTTCACCCGACAAGACTAAAAGAAAAGGTCCGAATGTAACTGTACTTGTAAAGGGAGACTTGCACACTTGTTTTTTTTCTTATAAAAAAAATATTGGATTTTTTTTTTCAACGTACTTTGATATTTTGATAAGTTAATAAATAAATCATTCATTTTCTCTACTTCAGCAGTTATCTCAAGCACATCTCATGAGATTCCTTCTTAATTTTCCTTTTCTTCCTAATTAATTAACTTTCTGATGTAGGCATTCTTCATGTATTGTTGGTTTTGGTATTGCTATGTCTGTATAATTAGTTGTCAATACTTAATAGTTGCATTCCTTAAAATATCTACAAAAAAAATAGGCAAACCAAGGATCTAACATTTGGCTGGCTCTTCATTTTCAAGTTATATAGGTTGCAGTGGTATTTTTATATTCTTATGACTATCAAGGTTATATAGGTTGCAATGGTATTTTTATATTCATATGACTATCGAGTTGTTGATCTTTGGGTCATATATTAATATTTTATATATTTTAATAATAACAATTAAATAAAAAATATATTAATGATATGCTTGGTTGAAAATCAATTTAAACAGGTTTATATGAAGATCACATCAACAAGTATAAAGAATTAAATAAAGAAATCAATCAAGTCCAAGATGTAAGGTTTTTAAGTATTTATTTTAGTTATAAATGTATAAACTTTTATATCTTACTTGGTATTACAATTAAAATTAACACATACACTACACATTGCATGCATTATAGAACTGATGCATTATTTGATAAAATCCAGATTAGTCAGTTCAAGTTTCATCAGGTTTAAAATTGCCAAAACTAGTATTTTGCATGAATCGGTCAACCGATTGTCCTGAACAATATGAACTAGTCGACCATTTTATCTATCAGAAGAACAATAACAACTATAAAACAACCATTTTTCTCTCTCTCTCTCTCTCTCTATATATATATATATATATATATATATATATAATTGCAGAATTACTTAGATAATCAAAACATATATCATATGCAAGTTATCTTAAGAGAAAAAAACACTTCAGAATCATTAATCTCTAATTATACTCATATATGTGCATTAAAACCTTTATAATCTTGCACGAGAATATACATTCTCATTCTCACAACACTTAAATACTTTTCAATTCTTTAAGTGTTATCTTGTGAGATATAGAAAGACAAGAACTTTAAATTATATGATATCCTATTTGAGAAAGTGTTGTTACATTTCCAACAATTGTAATCTTTCAAGAGTTTAAGTGAAAAATTATTAGTTATTAGTGAGATACATCACCAAGGTGAAAAATCTTGAGGAGTGTATTTTTTCAAGTGGTGAAAAAAGACTTTGTGAGGATTCATCAAGGATATTGTAATCTTTGGCTTGGATTAGTAAAGAATACAATACTCAAGATCGGTTTGATGTTTGAAGTGTGGATGTAGGCTTGCCAAACAATGTTAAAAATTTAGTTTGCGATTTCTATCCCTATACTTTTTACTTTAAGAAGTTTAATTGAATTAATTACAATATTTTTTATTATTAGTGGAACACCTAATTCACCCGTTCTTGGGTGTTATTGTTGCCTTAATCCTAGAACAATAATTGGTATTAGAGTCTAGTTCTCATTTATACAAGTTTAATTAGATTTTGAATAGAACGATAACCACTAGTTTTAATTTACAAAATGAAGGATCATCCATCTTGAGGTCACCTTTCTTTGATGGTAATGACTATGCTTATTAGAAAGCTAGGATGATTATATATTTTCAATCTATTGATTATGATTTATGGCTATCTATTGAAAATGAACCTCATAAGCCCACTAAAATTAAAGATTGTATAATGATTTCTAAGGCTAAGGGTGAGTATATCGATGGTGGTAAAAAGTTACTTTTAAAGCAATGAACACTTTGTATGGTACATTGAGTAAGAGTAAGTTCAATAAAATATCATCTTGTAAAAATGCTAAAGATATATGGCATGCTTTATAAATAATTCATGAAGGTCCTAATCAAGTTAAAGAATCCAAAAAAAACATACTTGTGCACCAATATAAGTTATTCAAAATGCTTCCAAATAAATCAATAACTAGTATGTTTACTAGAATGACAACTATAACTAATAGTTTGGATGCTCTTGGTAGGACTTATAGTAATATCGATATCACGAGTAAAATTCTTAGGTTCTTGCCAAAGACTCAGGAAGCAAAGGTAACAACAATCTGAGAAGCTAAAGACCTCACCAAACTTCCATTAGAAGAGCTCATCAATTCATTAATGACTTATGAAATCAACATGGAAAAGCATGAGCTAGAAGAGAAGTCAAAGAAGAATTGGAATTCAAAACCATACATCTTGTTGATAGTGATGATGACGATGAAGAAGTTGATGCTGATATTGTTGTAATCATTAGTTAATTCTAAAGTTTCCTAAGAAAGAAACAAAATGGATATAAAATTCTCAAACTTCATGAAGGATGGAAAAAAGAAATAATCTTGTAAGGAAACACTTAAATGCTATAAGTGCAACAAGACGGGACATATAAAGGTTGATTGCCTGCTTTTTTAAAACAAGAAGAAGAACCATCATCACAAACGAGCAATGAAAGTAACATGGAGTGATGGCTCGAATTCTAACCCAAGTGATAATGAAAAGCATGTTGCAATCATGTGTTTCATGACAATTGAGAGCGATAATAAGATACTTTTTTTGGATGATGAATCTAACCTTTCTTATAATGAATTGCATAATACTTTTGAGATATTACATGATGAATTCAAAAGGTTAGGTTCTAATTATAGCTTACTCAAAAAGAGTCATGCATGTGTACTTGTTGAGAAGATACATTAGAAAAGAAAGCATGCATTGTAGTTAATGATTGCTATAAGATGAACCAACTTGAAGAAAAAAATAAGGCTTTAAAGGAAAATAAGTTGAACACTATACTAGCTAAATTCACTCAAGGTTCTAAGATCTTATAAATCATGCTTGCCACTTAAAGATGTGTTTTCAACAAAAATGGCTTAAGCTATCAACCCAAGAAAAATAAAAAGTATTTAAACAACTATTTTGTTAAAGTTAAACGAACAATCATATGACACAAACCAAACATGCAATTATTGTAAAAACATTGGTCACTTGATTTATGTATGTCCCATGAAGAAGGACAATGTTAGTAATATGACTTGGGTTTCAAAAGGAACCACCACTAACCATAAATGACCTAAGAAGTTATGGGTACCAAAAACCTCATCTTGATTTTGTGTGTGTAGGAATCGAGAGAATATGGGGGGTGGTTCTTAGATAGTGCTTACTCAAGACACGTGACTAGAGATGATTCATTGTTCTCAAACATTACCAAGATCAATGGTGGAAAAGTCATATTTGGAGATAACTCAAAAAGAAAAATCATTAGAGTTGGTAATATTAGAGGTAAGTCATCTCCCTCAATAGAAAAGGTGTTTCTTATAAATGGTCGAAAACATAATTTGCTAAGTATTAGTCAATTGTATAATAAAGGCTACAAAATTATGTTTGAGCATGCATATTACTTAATCCTTGAAAATGACAAGTTATATTTATTGAAAATAGAAAAGGAAATAACTATAAGATTAAGACTAATATATGCATGAGTATAGAAAGTTGTCTTGTTACTAGCATTAATAATAGTTTTTTTCGGCATAGAATACTAGGTCATATAAGCATGGACATCCTTTTAAAACTTGTCAAAAACGAACTAGTTAGAGGTCTACCTCATTTTGTATTCAAAAATGAAAAATTATATGATGTATGGCAAATGGATAAACAAGTAAAACATTTTTTAAGAGCAAAAACCACATTTCGAACGAAAAACCTTTAGAATTGCTACACATAGATCTATTTGGACCAACTAGAACTAGAAGTATAAATGGTAATAGATATGTGTTTATGATTTTTTATGATTGTACTAGATATACATAGGTTTTGTTTTTTAAATTAAAAAATAAAACTATTTATGAATTTGTAGAGCTTTTATAGAAGGTTGAAAATGAAAAAGATTTTTTGATCATAAACATAAAAGCGATCACGATGATGATTTTATAATTGATTTGTTTGAAATGTTTTATAAAGAAAAATGATACCACCATGAGTTTTCAACACCTAGAACTCCCTAACAAAATAGAGTTGTGGAAAGGAAAAATCAGTCTCCCTAATTTCAATCAATTGAGTCCCCAAAATTTGCCGCATTTTCCAAAAATGTCATTGGTTGTGAATTTCTTCAATTCAACCCCTAATTAACCCAAAGCTTTGATTTTCTTACAATTTTACCCCTAATTTCAACCAATTGACTTTGTAAAAATTAAGTTTGGTCCTCTAAAATTCTAATCTTTTTAATTAAACTCAAATTGGGCTCCTAAACTTATTGTTTCACCAATTAAGTCCATAATAAAATTAATTTGACCAATTTAAAGTGTAATTAAGTCCTTGCATTTAATTAAATCCTTTAATTTAATCCAAATTAATTTTTAAACATAATTAAACTTTTAATTTGGCCCATGATTAAATCAAATTGACCTATTAAAACTCTAATTATGTCCCTAGGCTTAATGTTTATGCAGATTTGTTCAATAATCATTTAATTTGACCTTGAATCCACATTGTTTTTCCAGTCCTGGGTACAATGGGTTAAGATTAAGCTCTTTATTCCATCTAAAATTGCAGCTTAATTTTTCTAGACATTTGAAATCCTCATCAGCTTGTTTTTGCCAAATCATTAGTATTCTTGCTATTTTTTATTATTATTTTAAAAGAGAAAATGATAAATTTTAGGGAATAACCTAAAAATAAATTATGACAATTAATAATAAATATTTATTTACATGAATATAATAATGTTATTTGTAACCAACCAATTGGTTACAAAGCATATTATAGTAACACATCTTTCATGTGTTTTTTTTTAATTGTTAATATGTCTTATAACTAATAAGTCATCAGAATAATTATTCGAACTAAAATATTAAATTGTGAATGTTTTGTATGCACTTATCTTTGGTAAAGTTTGGTATTGTAGTAGCGGTTATTTTTTTAAAATATTTTTTATTTGGAAATAAATTAAAATAATTTTTTTTATTTTTTAAAATCTATTTTTAACCTCAGTATATATATATATATATATATATATATATATATATATATATATATATATATAAAACATTAAAAAAAAAACAAAAAGCTCAAGATTTTTAAAAGTGCGGCACGGCAACAAAAGACGGTGTCTTTATCTTCGTTATGGTTGATTTTTGACTGTCAAATCTCATAGTTTCACGTGGCAGATCAGATGTTGTCCAACTAAGACCATGCAAATGGACAATATTGTGAATAAATGAAAATGATACCATCCACCATCCCCCCTAACTTCCATCAGAAGAAGATATGACAATTAGTACAAGTTCAAATCAACGACTGTATATAATATAATGACATGAACCAACCTCCTCATATATATATATATATATATAATACAATTTTGTTCTACTATAACGCCTGCACTGTGCCTTTTTTTTCTCTTTTATAATTAGGTTTTTTCTTATTCCATCCTCTGGTTGTGGTGTTTGTTTTAGGTGATTGTCTCTTATATTTACATGTTCTTGATAATTAAAGGTTTTTATAATATTTTCAAACTTTATTTGATGGGGAAAATGTTTGAATTGGTGGGATAAAGACGCAATTAAAAGAAAAAAAAAACCAAACTGAAAACCAAAACAAAATAATAAAATAACATGATTTTTCTAGAATTTGAGGGCAAAACTTCACTTTTGTCTACATATTCTTTGTTCACTTCTCTTATGCTCCCTTTATTTTGGAATAAAAACTTCACTTTGTTAATGTTTCTATACCTGATTTTAAAAGAGCAAATAAAAAGTCATCGGCAAATGAGATAAAAAAGAGAAAATAGTCGGTCGGTTATATCCTAACAACAAAAAAAGTTATTTTTTAGTGTTAATAAATTTTATTTAATAAAAGGAGTTTCATTAAAGTGTTTTTTTACCCTTCATATTATCATAAAAAAAAAATAGATTGAGGCAAGAGAATGTTTTGAATTGGGGTAATTTTTTTATTTTTTTGGCCTAGTAAATGTTGGTTTAAGGTTATATATAGGTTTATTGAGATTGATGGGGGTGTTTTCTAGGTGTTGTCACATGAAAAAAAGAGTTGAAAACTAGATTTTTAAGTTAAAAAAGATCGGGGCTGACTTTTTGGCCACCTTAGATAACCAGAGTCATACCAATAGATGGCATTTCTCTTACTTTCTTTTTTTATCCCAAAACAATTGTGTTATCTACTCAGACGTACAAGCCTGGCCTTGTATACTCATGCATGCCTAACCTTTTTATGGGCCAGGTTTGCTAGCTCACGCAGTCTTAGATAGAAGTGAGCAAAAAAACCGGAAAACCGATTAAACCGAGAAAACCAGAAAAAAAAATAACCGAAAAAATCGAACCGAAAAAAAAACCAATTAAACCGATTAAATTTTTGAAAAAATCGGCCGGTTCGGTTCGGTTTCGGTTTTATAAACAAAAAACCGAAAAAACCGAACCGAACCGAAACCGACAAAAAACTGGAAAAAAACCCGAGCAAAACCGAGTCAAACCGAAAAAACCGAGCCAAAACCGAGAAAACCGAGCCAAAACCGGAAAAACCGAGCCAAACCGGTTTGAACCGTTTTTTGCCCTAAAAAAACCGCACCGAACCGAAACCGGTCGGTTTGACCCGGTTTCAGTTTTTTTTTTCAAAAAAAAAATTCAATTTGGTTACTTTTTTTGATAAAAACCGAACCGAACCGAAAATGATCACCCCTAGTCTTAGGCGTCTAGCATGACTTTGCCATTCATGTTTTCTCATTAAAAAATTAATTTAAAATATTTTTTAGATATTATCTGATTAAATATCGTTGAATTTTACTTTATTTTTAAATAAAATTATAGAATTTATGAGTTTTTTTTAAAAAAAACATTACTTGGTCATTTTCATGTGCATATCTATTTTTATTATCGTATTATTAAATAAAAAATAGATTCTAAAAAAGGTTATTAAACTCAACCAAGTCTATGACACAAGTTGTGGGTTTGACGAGTTACTCAGGTTGACAAGGGTCAATCCAAAACGACATTGTCTTCAATTTTTTAGATTGAATTGACTTTTTATCCAGTTGCATTTGGATCCAAAATAAAAGGTGACACGTTAACAAGAAGAAGAGTTCTCATTAGAGATAATCATTTTTTATCCTTAAATTTGTTCAATTTTTTTTATATTTTTCTTAATGTGTTTCTTAATGTGTTTCTATTTTTATTGAATAAAGAACATATAATAAAAAAAAAAATTGTATTTTTTGTGAGAAAAAAAGAAGGCTGGATAAGAAAAGGAGAAATTATGATAGAAAATTATTTTGTTTTAATATAATTAAAATTGCTACTTTTAAAAAAAATTATTGATATATAATTAAATAAATAAAATATTGAATGGCTCCTCCCGATATCAAATTTTTTAATCTATATCTCAACTTCCTGATTTAGAGTGTGTTTTGAATAAAAAAAAAAAATAGTGAAATGTGGTTTGCTCTTTTCTATGGCATCCATTCAAAAAGAAAGAAAAACTTGTTTTTGATGATAACTTTTTTATACATTAAATAAGTTGTATATTAAAAAAAATTCATTGATGCTTAAATGAACACATTGGTTTTTGAGTTCACAATTAAAAGTTTTCTTGATATTAAAAAAATATTGACAATAATTATATTGTTTTTAAAATAAAATTTTGATTACTTAGTGAAAATGTGAGTAACAGCTTATTTAGAAGTGTGATAAATATTTTTTTAAAAGTGTTTTTTTAATACATCAAAATAATATTTTTTAAATTTTTAATATTAACACCTTAAGAAAATAATAAAACATTAATTTAAAACTTTTTTAAAAAAATAAAAATTTTAGAAAGCATTGTTTGACCACAATGTTAAAAGTTTCTAAGTTAGCTAAGTATTTATTATAACATTTGATTTATTTATTTATTTATTTTAAAAAAAATCTGATTACGCCAAGCGATTAGTCGCCTTGTCGGTCATAAATTATACTACTCATATAGCCCCACCACCGTAAAGCAAAGCAAAAATACTTTCCATTTCTTACTCTCGTCTCCAACGCCTAATCTCAATTCTTGAATCTGTCAATTTGTGTGCATGTAATTTTATTTTTTTCCTCTTTCCGATGGAGCATTTCAGATCTAAATCGTGCAGGGAAGGGAGGATAGAGATGGAGGGATACGATGAAGACAAAGCAGCACCGACAAACATGCAAGATTTGAGGTCTTATAGTGTCAGCTACGCGGTTTCTGTACAGCCAAATCAATCGGGAAAAGAAGGGAAGATGAAGAAAGGGAAAAGTAATCTTGAGTCATCTTCAAAAAGCTGGAGTTTCAATGATCCCGAGCTACAAAGGAAAAGAAGGGTTGCTAACTACAAGGTCTATGCGATAGAGGGCAAGATGAAAGGGTCCTTAAGGAAGAGCTTTAGATGGATCAAGGACACTTGCACCCAGGTGGTCTATGGATGGAGGTGATGGGTGACTACTTCTCCCTCCCTCCCTTCTCTCTCATAAGCCTTTCTGAAGAAATTGTTTCAGTGTGTGAGCTGTTTTATTTTGAATGATGAGAGATGAACATAAACATATTTATTGTATTTTCTCTTTTGAGAATCTTAAATGCCATTATTTTTCGTAAGTAGTATACTTTCTTCTTTTTGCTCGAAGGAAGCCAAATCTATGGATTGAGTTTTATGTGTATGCCTTTGCTTGAATTCCATTGGCACTTTATGTGCAAGATCTAAACAGAGTGGACTGTTTGTGGTTGATTGATTATCCTACATCTTTGCAATTACAGATTTGCTTGTTTCCTAGTTCAAACCAGAAGCTAATCCGTTTAGTGGGACAAAAAGATGCCGATTCTTGTTATTAGATGGGCGATGAACTTGATTTCTGGTTGCACGTGGAAGGAGGAGTCATCTCTCTTTCATTAGTCATTAGTTAGTGTATTCGACACAGGACAATGTATCATCAGCCCTATTTGCCCAGAAAACAAAAGGGTTAACTGATCTTTCAAGAACAAGATCCTCTCATGTTCTGTTCTTTCCTTTCATGTTTGGTCTGGTCATGTTTTATTTCTCCAGGGGCAGAAACAATGAAGAGAACCAGAATTTCTTTCTCCTGTTATTTATGTCATTTGACGCGTGAAGAAGGGATATTTTAATTTGGATTCTCATTTAAACTTATACCTAGAATAAATCACAAATTGAAATCCTCAATAAGACCTCTAAATTAACTTACTGCTTACCACTACCAAATGGGAGCTGCCTTGCTGCTGAACATGATTTGTTCCATTAAAATTAAAAAACAACAACTAATGGGGTGGTGGTACAGACAGAACTCATTGCTCCCCTTTTTCTTTTCTCATAACACATGTCGGCCTATTCTTGGTTTCAGCCATCAAATTTCTGTTTTTAATTAAAATTTGAGATTGATGAATTGTTTTTATTTATTTTTTATATAGTTATTGCTTTTCCGGAGGTTGGTGCTTGATTTTATATAAAAAATAAAATAATCAATTACATTGTCTACAAGAGATTGAAAATGAAAGACCAAAATTCAAACCAAAAAAAATAAAACTGTTGTCACCTCTACTACTTTTACAGAAAAAAATTCAACCCCATATAATTTAATTTGAAAACCATTGACTAGCTAAGCCTACTTTTGAGTTAATAATTTACTTACATATGGAAAACCTGCTTGGTAACGCCACTCTTTTTTCTTTTTTTTTTCTAGATGAAATTTTTTTGATCCAATAACTATAAGCAAAGTTATGAATGATTCACAGATAACAGAGGGCAGCAGATTCCTGTTTGCTATTTCGTTTCAAAAACATTTTAAAAAAAAATTTAAATTTATTTTTACTTTAAATTAATATATTTTTTATATTTTCTGATGTAAAAAATAAATTTAAAAAAATAAAAAAAAAATATTATTTTAATGTATTTTAAAATAAAAAAACACTTTAAAAAACAACCGCAACCACATTACCAATCATGTCTCACACGATTATAGAGCAGAAAAGCATAGTTTATGCCAACGATTATTTGGTGCTCTAATTTTATGAACACATCAATTACAAACGAGCGGAGGAAAATATATTTTAGATCCACAAACTTTTGATATCTTCCACATTGGAGATATATTTTTTTTTTACCAAAAATAGAACTGTCCCCATGCACTGCACAGGTTAGCAAGACAAAACACATCACTCAATATGCAACAACAGTATCCGATTATAAATTTACAGCAGGAAGCATTTGTAATTGACATCGGTTAATGATGTAACCTTCCTTCTATATTGACGTGCAGACTCTCAATGCCCTTAAGAGTCGACTCCAAAGTCTTTATGTTGGTATTTCTACCAGAAGACGAATGCTTCTGCTCTGAAGATAAAGCAGCTGAACTTCTTTGCCCATTCTGAAGCACTGCAAAGCTTGCATCTGTTGTGCGAGGACGAGAAGGATCAGAATCGTTCCCAAAGGCTGCACCACGACTACTGGAGACAACAGGATTCCTTGATGATACAATAGATCGCAAAAAATTTGAGCTGGACAACTGCACAGGCCCAAGCGCGCACTAAATCAACTATCAAATAACAGACCATCAAAACACTGGAAAAGTTTCTAAACAGTAAGCAGAACAGTTGTTCGTTCAAACATGGTGGAAATGATTCGACAAGTATGGCACATCTGAAAACCCACACATCTGGCAACATGCAGCAATCATGCATTTTGACAGAATTGAGTTACCAACCACAGAATGTATTCAATTGAAAAGAAAAAAGGTTCAAATGAACTCTTTCCAGAATAATCAATGCCTGGCATTTATGTCCATACTCATCTAAAGAACAATCTTGATCCAGAAATTATAGAAGAAAAACATGCAGGCTGAGGGCAATACTGGCAATTTCATTTGAAGATTTATTCATCTACCTACAATAGAATGGCATTTGCATTTGATTAATACAGGCCATCATGAGCAGATGCAATGCAGAACATACCGTGGCATCTTTTGATAAAGATAGATCATTTGTAACAGGGCTCTTTTGTTTTGATAAATTTCCAGAATTCACAATAGGTCCAGAGTTTCGCCTTCGAGCATGATCTATTGAAGGCCAACCAGGTCCACCTTCTTCCCCACCTGTGGTTAAGTGAAAACCCAAAATGACATTTTCCTATGCATTCGAATGCACAAAATTAAAATCATAAGGAAAAGCTTTGAATGAAAAAGTAAGGATGGGATGTAAGAAATTGAGCGAGGAGAAGACGAGGAAGAGAAAACAGAGGACAATCAAACCAACAATAAAAAAGAAAAGATGGGGAGAAATTAATTAAATATCCAATTTCAAAACTCTACTCCCATAAAACACATGATAGGTTCTCCCACATAGTCACCAAATATACTAAGAAAACCTAGAAATGAAAAAAAAAAAAAATACAAGTAGAAACCAAACTCAACTATACTGAGTATGAATAAAACATGATCCCAATTAAAACTATATAAAAAAGCCAAGTGGGAAAACATCTAATACCTATAACACCCCCACCTAAAAAAATAAAAAAATAAAAATATCAAACAATCCCCAATGAAAGAGTCATATGATAAATCCAAAATCTTCAGTTTGTTCGCCATCAAGCAGCAACACGTCTACCTGACTGCCTATCAGCATTATTAGCACCAGGAGGAGGAATGCCAGAGCTTGGTCCAGCACCAGGGCCCTGTAGATGAATAAATACACCAGTCAAACAAAAAAGCAGGATTATACAGATGATCAGTCAAAGGCTCTAAGCCAAGAGAACAATAACAACAATGCTGTCACTTACATGTGCACGAGTAGTAGGATTAGCAATCTGTGATTGCTGATATTTCAAAATCGTCCAATCAAAAACATAGTCAAACTGGAAACCTAAAGCAAGAAAAAAAATCTCTAATTAGGAAAATCGTAAGATGGTTTCAAAAAATTATTTGTATTACCATTGTAGTTCTTGGGTCTATACAATATTTTAAAGTAAACATTGAACAGAAAAATTCAAACCTTCACGAATAAAAAGATCGCGAAAGAGTCGTTTCAGGTAAGCGTAATCTGGTTTATCATCAAAACGAAGTGACCGACAGTAATGGAAATAGGATGCAAATTCCGTAGGATAACCCCGACACAAGGCCTGATGAGAATTCAGTCTCCTTTCAAACCAGTTACATATGATGAATGTTTACAATACAAATCAACACATTATCATGAAACATCTGCATACCTCAATAGAAGTTGAAACTTTCTTTTCACTGATTTTTTCATATTTTTGCTTCTTTGTACCAGCTTTTAGTCCCTGCCATGGAAGACTATAACCACATGGGGTCGGGTCACAACAAAATCATATATACAACAAGGGTGAAGTGAGATAATATTGGGGGACAGGATTGTTCACCTTCCCCTTAAGAAATACATAAGAACATATCCAAGAGATTCTAAATCATCCCTGCGGCTTTGCTCTAGAAAAAAAAAAAACACAAGTAAAGCAATCAGGAAACATTAATTTTATAACTGGCATCGATCAAGTTAACATCTTAAACACAAAGGGGGTGAGGAATTGAAATGTTGTCATAATCTTTACCAATGCCAAGGTGAGTGTTCATGCTAGCATATCTTGCAGTTCCAGTCAAATTTTTATTCTCTCTGCAATTTACAAAAACTTGAAATATAAATTAATGACTATTTGTGTAAAATTTGATTTCCAGCACCATACACCAGAAAGTGCCCCCCTAAACCATCCGATATAAAAAACCATAGAAACTAGGTCAAACAGATGAAGAACAACAACTTACACCTTTTGCAGTGCTAAATAAATTGATAATATGCACTAAAATAATCTACTTGAAGTTGCAAATGATTAACCTGTAAGGAATGTGTTGATGTGTTGAAGTGTCTCTATACTTCTTGGCTAGACCAAAGTCGATGGCATAGACCTAAACACAACTAAATATTAAATATCAGGGTCAAGCATAGAACAACCACCAAGAAAAAGAACTCCACATAAGAACAGGTGCCAACCCAAGACCTGATTAGCACGCCTCCCTAATCCCATCAGAAAGTTGTCTGGTTTGATGTCTCGATGAAGAAAGGATTTGGAATGAACAAATTCAACTCTATTAATCTGACAGGAAAATCAAAACTCTCAGTACAAATGACCGACGTAGAGCACAGGATACCAAAGAAGAAGAAGCGAAATAAAATCCTACCATCTGATCTGCAAGCATGAGTACAGTCTTCAGAGACAGTTTCCTACTGCAAAAGTTGAACAGATCCTCAAGACTAGGTCCCAGTAAATCCATGACAAGGACATTATAGTCGCCTTCAACACCAAACCATTTAACATTCGGTATTCCAGCTGCAAAAGTTACAATTAAGTAGCTAAATATCAAAAATCAAAAGAAACACTAGGCACAGCAACAAGAAACCCTTAATCCAAGCAGTTGGGGTCGGCTATACGCGCTCTTTGCGCCAATTTAATCTTTTTTTTATTTAAAAAAGAAAGAAATGGATACATAAGAGGAAGAGGTCGGTCCTTACTTCCTCCCTGCAGCATTTTGTACAACTTGGATTCATACAGCAATTGAGGATGCCTTGTCTTGACATTTTCCTATGTATGAGTAAAACGTAATTAATAATCAGAACTAAAAATATCAAATCCACAAATTTCTCAAAACTGATTAATGAATTTACCATCATCAATTAATCTTACAAAAACCCACACTGATTGAAATAATTAAAAAAAAAGGCCAAATTTAATTAAAAAATAAAACTCACAAGCTTGATTGCAACCTCTTCGTTGGTCTGAATATTAGCACCTGTAAAACAAAAACAATCAATACAAAATAATAGATGATTTACAAAAAAGAAAAACAGAATTAATAGAAGTATTTAAAAAAAAACAAGAAGAAGAAGAAGAAAAATATATACCGAGATAGATCTCTCCAAAGGATCCGCTACCGATCTTGCGACCGAGACGAAACTTGTTGCCGACACGTGGCTCCATGTTCAAATTCTCTATAATCTCTTATTGTTGTTAACAATAAAAGTTATTGAAACCCTAATCCTCCTTAATTTTAATTAAACAAAGAAACAAATTAAGAGAGAGAGACAGTGACGGTGATGGTAAGGAAAATCTAATAGAACATCGGGGGGGAATAAAAAAGGAAAATTTCTTCTTTTTTTTTTTTAATTTTTTTCTCTCCTTAATTTTGTTTTGAGAGAGGGAGAGAAAGACGGAGAGGGAGAGAGAGGAGGCATTCTCTTTTCTTCTTGTTTTTTCTTGTTATTGTTGTTGATCACTAGTTGTTTTCAAGTAATGTAGTATGATAATGCTAGTTCTGGTGTGACCACCGCTGCTCTTTATATTTAAAGCAAAACTTATTATTATTCTAGGTAGTCGAGGGTATATAGTATTATACTAATAATTATTTTTTAAATTTTTTTAAAAAAATATTAGTATATTAAATTTTTATTTTTAAAAATTTATTTTTAATATTAGTACATCGAAATTATTTAAAATTAAAAAAAATTAAATTTTGATAAACACGCAGTCAATTGCATTGTCAAAAGAGTTCGTAGTCCGTTAACTATACACATATACTAGATTGTTGACCAATGCTAACTGTTGTACAACCCATTTTTTTCCTACATAAACAAATATTAAAATGAAGCACGCATTCCTAAAAAACCAAAAAGAAATTGACTCATGTCATTGACTTGACTAGATTTAATAAGTTTAATTAATTTAATAATAAAAATAAAAATTACAATGAAAATTAAAAAAAAATTGACAAAAACAGAATTTTTTGCTAAACCAGGGTAATCTTGGTGAAAGCAAATTGAATAAAACTATAAAGCTTAATCACCAAACAACTTAATATTGGAGGGCGAGATAATCAGAATCATTTTCAAAATCAGTAAAAAATTCAATAGAAAGCAAATAAAAAAAACATAGCCCAATCTAAAATCAAATAAACATTGGAAAAAAAAAACATAAGCTTAAAAAAAAAAGAAAAAAACAAGCAAACTCGAATGAATATTCTAAACCTAAGTTAATCTCTCAAACTCGCAATCCATTAAATCTCAGACCTAGACTCACCTATTCGATTTAGGAGACTAATTTATTCCCAACCAATTTAATGTTGAAAGATGAAACCAAAAAAAAATTCAAATATATAAACTTATCAAAGTAAAAAAAAAATAGCAATTAAAAAAATAAAGCTCAAATTTGATAGGAAAAAAATTGTGGGAGGATGAAAAAAATTCAATTCTAAAAACTATCCCAAACAAAATAAATAGCAATAATAAGAATAAGGCTAATTGGTGGGTTACACATGATATTATATTATTTATGTAAATATATATTAATTATTAATAAAGAGTTAATTTATTTTTAATATTCATATAATATTAGATTAATGAATCTAATATTTGATTTATGAATCTAGAGTAAAGATAAAGTTCATGGGACAAAAATATTTTGCAAAGAAAATTATAAAGTTGTTATAATTATGAGATTCTTATTGCATCAAAGCATTATTCCTAAAATGTTCATAGTCGATGTTCTCTTAAATACTGAACATTTATTATAGTCGTAGAGACAAGCACATATTATGTTATTTCCTTTATAAAAGAAAGCAAATGTTCTTATAATCTGAGGTATAAGGGATACCTAAAAATAATATGTATGTGCTTGTCATAGGACATACACATTGAACCGACGCGCATGGGAATTTCATATAGAGAGAGCACCTATATCTATGAAAGGCTCATGTGACGATTGTGTAAGTGATCCTTAGACTTGAGATCACTAAGTTATCTTATATAGAGAATGTATGCTTTTGATTTTGTTATATGTTATCTTAATTGAGATAACAAATGAGCAAACATTAGGTATAACATAAACTATATGTAAATACTTGAGTGATAAAGAGAGGATTCATCACTTTATGCCTTGTTTGTTTCAAGGAAACCAAATTCCAGGAATTCATTTTCCTCATTTTCTCATGTTTGGCAACCATCCGGAAAGTTAATCAAAGAAAAGTTAATTACGGTCAACAAAAAAACTGCCTTTACCTGCAGGAAAGTGTTTTACTTTCCTTGTCAAAAGGAAAACACTTTCCTTTACTGATAAAACACATATTTCCCCTCTCTGTGTCTCTTTTCGAAAACAGTTGAAAAGCAAAGAAGATCTGGAGAATCACACTTACATTTCAGATATTTTTTCCCTCAAATTTCTCTATTATTTCTCTTTATGTTTTTATCTTCTTCGTATTTTTTAGATCTATAAGAATTATAGCAAAAAATCCTTGATCTTGTTTAATTTGTTGTCTGTTCCGAAAAAAACTATTTCTCTGTATTTGTATTTGCTGTGCAAACAATCCATCATGGTTGGGGAAGCTGCCTATCAATTTTTTTCCCATACCCAGTTTTCTTCTTCATCTCCTCGTCACATTCAAACAAGCTCACAGAAAAACCCAACCAAATTCATCACAAGCAAGCCATAAAAAACACAATTTTTCTTGCACATTCGGCAGCTTCCCCAACCAGTCCCTACCCTGTTTCCCCGTCACCGGATCCAGAACAAAGAGAGAGACGCAAACAGGAGGGGAAACTGCCGGGGGAGAGAGGGATGAGAACTGGGAATGAGGAGCAGATCCTTGAGGTCTAGCCCTCCTGCCCCTTGCCCCTTGAATCTGTGATGTTGTCCTGCTTCTTCAGAGAACAGGGGAATGGCGAGAGAGAATCGAGAGAGAACAGGGGAAGAGAAAGAGAGCCGAGAGAGAACTGGGTATGCAGGAGGGGAAACCGAATGAGGGGAAACCGAATGAGGGGAAACCCAGGGGAATGAGGGGAATGACAGGGGAATGAGGGGAAACCAAATGACAGTGGAATGAGAGGGGAATGAGGGGAAATGAGGGGAAACCGAATGAACTGGGGAATGATAGGGGAATGACAGGGGAATGAGGGGAAACCAAATGAGGGGAATGAGGAGAATTTGTGAGAAACCGGAATGAGAGGGGAATGACAGTGGAATGAGAGAATTCTTCATACCAAAAAAAAAACCCAAATATATAACTCTTACCATAAACTAATTTGGCTTTCTTCATATGAAAAAAAAAAACTTATTTTAAGCTTTTAAAATTGAAAAAAAAAATATTAATAGGTGTAACTTAAAAAATATTTCACAAGCTTATTTCTCTATAATATGATATGACATATATAGTTATATTTTATAAAATAAGCTATGTATGAATATAAGATATAATAAAAAAAGTTCATCATTATACTTTTTAGATTTCATTCTTTTATTGTAAGTGATTAAATATTTATATTAAATATTTTATATATATTAGATAAACTTGAAAAAAAAATTTAATTCATTAATAAATTATTTTCCAGTTCATTTTCCATAACATAACCAAACACTGGAAAGTGTTTTCCAGTTCATTTTCCATAACACTACCAAACATCGGAAAATATTTTCCCGGAATTCACTTTCCCCGGAATTCACTTTCCAAAAGGAAACAACTTTCCTGCAAACAAACGGAGCCTTAGTTGAATTAGAAAAAATATTTCATCTGTTTTTAAATAGTATTGACTGAGAAATCCTTGGATAAGATGGAATGAGACTTGAAAAGAGTTTCAAATATTATTCAAACGATCAATGACTATTATGTAAAGAACATACATGATTTAACATGACAGACAAACTTCATGCTTCAATGTTAAATCAGAACATTATTGATGAAAGGATATTAATTACACTGAGAAACTAGTCACTAAAAGGTTAAGTCAAACCACTAATGACCTTTTTAATATTTAGAGGATCATGACACGTTTCTAGACGACACATGATCTTCAAATATAAATTAATCAATTATTGAATTGATAATAAATTAAATTATTTAATTCTATTTAATTAGAATTAGAATTTATATTTATATTTGGGCCAACATATTAGGAAGCTAATGAGTCACACACATTAAGAACTATTAGTTAAAAATTAAACTAGAATGATTTGATTAAGTATGATTTGATTAAAATATATTTTAGAAATTAAGGACTAAAATATACATGAATTATAATTCTAGACCTGGAAAAATCAATTAAGGACCTGATTGAGTTAATTTCTAAAACTATCCTGAATTAATATATGGATATTATTCAAGGAGCAAATTGATATTTTGCTAATTAATAGGGTTTTCGGATTTTCTTATAAATAGTAAGTTATGCCTCTTATTTTTTAGTTGTTGTTAGATAGAAAAACTACATAAGTCATAGAATATAGAGCTAGTTGTTTATAGGCATAGCAATCTCTCTCTCCTAAATAGAGATTTAGAAGATTTCTCACTAGTAGTTCGTATGGATTACCATTGGAGGTTGGATGATTGGATGGTTTGTGGTTTACGACAACCTAGCATTTAAAAAATTATTTAAGCCAAAGAAGATCAGATCTTCATGTAATAAATCCCTAAACAACTCTAGATCTGTCTAATGGGTTCCTAAGAAATCCCAAATAATTTTGTTTTATTGTTTCCACTGCGTGTATGATATTTGAGAACCTAACAATGGTAACAGAGTCATCATTAGACAATTAGAGTTGTTGATTACTTGTTTTAATTGTTATTGGTGTTAATTTCGAAGTAATTTTATGTGTAAAAATTATTTTTCCTAAAACTAATTTTTCTCTCATGATTTTTCAAAATTAAAAAAAAAAAAAAAGAATGGCTACTATTTCGGCCAGATCTGCCTAGATAATTTGAATCTAGTATTCTGGCTGGAATTCTAAAACAAAAGGTGGCAACACCACCAACGGCGGTGCCAAAGTTGCTAGTGCTTGCTATTGTAGGAAAGGCAGCAATCGTTGTTGCCTCACCAGGTACAACATAAGTTAGATAAGGAGGTTAGAGGCATGGGTTAGGCATAACATATAAGATATGTTTAGATAAAGAGTTGTCACCTAACTGATCTAGGAGTCACATAGAGACGTGATTGATAAACTATGTTATTATCTAATTTAATTTATTTTAATTTGTTGAGTCACTCAAGGTTGGATGAATTAAATGAGATCCTAGCCCACTAGAAAAATCTAAGCGAGATTTTCTGAATTAATATCGAGAGATATTAATTTGCAAGAAAATAGTTGGAGACAAAATTAAAAATTAAAGACCTTATCTAAATTTGAAATATATATATATATATATATATATATATATATATATATGAAACTAATACTCTCTATCTTATATAAATAGGTTGGTAGATCAAAATGAGTAGTAACATATCCCTATAAATTATATTTTATGCTAACATATTGTATAGACCAAATTTCTTGGATTGTGATACAGTTCAGATTCAACCTTGGATTCCATATAGTAAGCATTCAGTTATGTGTTTGAGATTGGTTGTTGATATTGTTTCGTATATGGTTCAACCTTGGGTTTTTTATGATGAGTTTTTACCTAGAGATGCATTCAGTCAGATTGAGGTTCTTATGGATGATGGGTTCGACCCAATTCTTTTGATGGGTAATTCAGCTAGATCAGGACAAGTTATGCATGGGATGTTTTGGGCAGCAAAGAAAGTTTATTTGGAGTGTATTTTGGGTTTAATTTGGTCCCTATTAATGAATGACTTTGGGTCACTTGAGGTCCAAAGTTGGCTTGGGTTAATTAAGATGTTGGGATCAAATCAGATCTATTTGAGGTTGATTTTCTAATTCTAAAAGGACTTAAATTAGCAAAATATTCTCCTAAAATTCAAGGAAATCTCGTTCATTATTTTCCCTATTATTTAGGAGAATATTTATCAACAAAGGAGTAAGTTTTCTAGTCAACAAAGGATGCTATGAGGGCTACTAGATCTGATTTTCTAAGCTAGAAAGAGAACTAAATTGACAGGTATAAAAGAGAGCTTCATTAATTGTTCATGTAAAACAAGGAAACCAAGCACAATAAGGCAAAAATACTTCAAAATTAATTCCACATTCAAATCAGATTTCCTAGTCTATTTAGGACTTCTTAGGGGTGATAAATCTGATTCTAGCATATGTAGGATATTAATTTTGAATTTTTATTATTTTTTCTTGGTCTTTGGTTTATTATTACTTATTTAGGTCAATTTCGTATGTGAACTCAAATCAATCCTATATGAGGATCCATTAGGGTTATTTGAAGCATTATATAAGCGTTTTGTATTCTAAAAGGGAAAATTGATAAGTGTAAAAGATTATTCTGTGAACTTCAAGCTTCATGGGAAAGGAGGTACAACGTTAAAAGAATGAAAGATGAAGGAGAGCCGCTATGATTATCATTCAAAAGTATGTATATAAATGGTTAGTACGGTGTGCTTATTTGAAATTCTTATCAATCATTACTTTCATATAGTGTTGTTGGAAAAAGATGTTAGCAATAAAGGATTTCTGAAGGCTTAAACAAGAAGCTAATGAAGTCACTACTAATCCTATTCAAGATTCGAGGGTGAATCTTCTTGAAGAAATAAGGAATGATACGGTTCAGGTTCAGCCTTGGATTTTTTATAATAAGCATTTGGTTATGTGTTTGAGATTGGTTGTTGATATGGTTTAGTATATGGTTCAACCTTGGTTTTTTCATGATGGGTTTTTACCTAGGGATGCATTCGGTTAGATTGAGATTCTTATGGATGATGGGTTCAACCCAATTCTTTTGGTGGGTAAATTGATCAGATCAGGATAGACTATACATGGGATTTTTTGGGCAACAAAGAAAGTTTATTTAGAGTGTATTTTGGGTCTGATTTTATCCCTATTAATGAATATAGGTTTGGGTCACATGGGGTCTAAAGTTGGCTTGGGTTAATTAAGATGTTGATCAAAACAACAAAATATTCTCCTAAAATTCAAGAAAATTTCGTTCAATATTTTTCCTATTATTTAGGAGAATATTTATCAATAAAGGATGCTAGGGGGCTACTAGATCTGATTTCCTAAGTTATGAAGGATTAATTAATGATTCTCCTAATCTAAGAAGGAAACTAAATTGGCAGGTATAAATGAGAGAGATTTCCTTCATTAATTATCCATATAAAACAAGAAAATCATGAACAACAAGGCAAGAAGACTTCAGAATTAATTCCACATTAAGATCAGATTTCATAATCTATTTGGGACTTTTTAGGGATGACAAATCTGATTCTAACATATTTAGGATATTAATTTCATATTTTTATTATTTTCTTCTTAGTCTTTGATTTATTATTACTTATTTGAGTCAATTTTATAAGTGAACTCAATTCAGTCCACATATAGGGATTTATTATAGTTATTTGAAGCATTATATAAGCATTTTGTATGATGAAAAACAAGTGGCCAAGAATTTATAAAATAAACTTGTGTTTTGCGTGATGCAACATGTTATCTTTGATGGGATAAAAATTAAATCTGACTTATCAAGGTATAACTGACATTGTGGTTTTATTTGATTCAATTCCAATAGTGCTAGTTTCTTGGGACAAGTTTCCATTATGTTACACTTCTCAAATCTAATTTTTAGCTTTCTTATGGAAGTATCATCTTCGTTAGGGGTTGCTTGACCATATGATCGAGAAGTTCGCATCAGATTGGCATCGAAATGTGAGAATTGTTCTCAAGTAGGAAAAAATGGTGTATGTTTTAAAAAATCCAATTCCAAATATAGTTGTCAAGAATGCTGAAGAAAAAGTTAAGAATAAACATCAATGTCATATTGATGATGATGATGAACAGATTGTATATGTGGCGTTAGCTAGTATGTCACCTGAACTTCAAAGACAATATGAGAATATGGATGTTTATACTATGACTATGCATCTTAAAGAATTGTTTGATGAGACCAGTAGGACTGAGAGGTATGAGATCTCTAAGAAATTATTCCGCTGTAAGATGACAGAAAGTTTTTCAATGAATACCCATGTTTGGTAAATGATTGGCTATATTGAGAAATTAGATCAATTGGGTTTTGTCATTGACCATGAGTTAAGTGTTGACTTGGTTTTGAAGTCATTACTCGAGACATTTCACAATTCATTATGAACTATCATATGAACAAGTTGGATAATACATTGTTAGAATTGCTTAATATGTTTAAGATTGTTGAAGGGCTCTTAAGAAGAAAAAAGGCTTAGTTCTTCTAGTTCAGTTTTCTAGAATGTCTAAGAGAAAGATAAGAAGAATAAAGGTGTTGTCTCTAAAGCAAACAAATCTACTAGGGCATCAAGAAAGACAAAGGCACTTGTCATCATTGTGGTAAGGAAGGACATTCGAGGAAGAATTGCAATGAATACCTTGCAACTATAACGATAAAGAAGCTTCTACTTCAGGTATGTTTAGAATTGGAAACTATCTTATTACTTTGCATTGTAATTCTTAGGTATTAGGTATTGAATGTGGTTTTCACATTTGCAATTATATGTAGGAACTAAAGAAAAGTAGAAGATTAGTTGAAGGCAAAGTGAACCTACAACTCAGTAATGAAGCAAGGGTTGCCGCATTAGTTGTAGGAACTAGTTATTTGTTTTGCTTGTTCTTTTATAATAATGATGTTTTTATGGACTCGGTAATTATACGAATGGTTCGTATATATCTGAATTTAATATGCTCAGGTTCAATATAAACTACAATAAAATTGAAATACATATTGGAATAAGTATTAAGAAACTTTGATTGGATCGAGGTGGTTAATATTTGAGCAAATATTTCAATGATTATCTAAAAGAGAATGAGATTCTTTACACCTCTTAGAACACTATATCAAGATAAAATATATTCTCAAGGCTAAAACATTAGATGTTTAGCTTAAACCTTAAGAAACACAAAATCTTTATAATTTTAATATGACATGTCATGCATCAATTAGATAAGGACCTCTCATGGAAACTATGAATGACATGTTGCTCATAATTGATGAGCCTACCAATTACTTGAAAGTAATATATGATATTTATTCTAAAAAAATGACTTGAAACTATGGACTTCATGTATCAACCAAGTTAACTTGGTTGATCCACCTGAAGGTATAAAACCTAATGGATCTAAGTGGGTTTTTAAGAAAAAGACTAACATGAAAGGCAATGCACAAATACACAATGCAAGCTTTAAGGATTAGGAATATCTAATTTTGATAGTATAATCAACATATTTGATTTCATAAAAAATATGGATAAACCTTGTGTTTATAAAAAGTTAGTAGGAGTGATGTTATTTTCCTAATATTATATATAGATGACATATTATTATTAAGAAACGACATATCTTTACTTTAATCAGTATATTTTTTGTTGTCCAAGAATTTCTCCATAAAGAAATTAGGAGAAGCAACTTATATATTGGATATAGAAATCTATATAGATAGATCTAGAAGGTTGTTTTGATTATCCCAATCCATGCATATAGACTAGATGCTAAAATAGCTTAGCATGAAAGAATCTAAGATTATATTTTTATATATTTGACATGGAACACCTCCCTCCAAAGATATGTGTTTTAAGACACATATTGAGAGAGAGAGAGAGAGATGATGAAAATGGTATCTTATACTTGGCTATAGGATCCATCAATTGAGAAAATAAACTAGAAGTTTAAAATTCTTTGAATTAAGATTTTTCATTGAAATGTTGGAAAAATAGTAAAAACCAGTCAATATATGTTTTACTCTAAATGGTAGTGCTCTTAGTTGGAAGAGTCCTGAAAAAGAGAGCACGAATGATTCTACAACTGAATAAGAGTACACCTCCACGTTTAAGGAAATAAAAAGGTTGTTTGGATCAAGAAGTTCATCAATAAACTTGGTTGGTTCTTAGGATTGTTAATCCAATTGCCTTGTATTGTGATAACAATGGATCCATTGTATAAGCAAATAAACCAAAGTCTTATCAATGATCCAAACAAGTACTTAAAAAATTCAATTTGATTTGATAAATCAATGAAATGAAAGATGTAAAGATAGAGTGAGTACCCACCAAAAAGAATTTAGAAATTTCTCTAAGTCATTATCCATGCAGAAGCATTAATGCTACATAGAGCAATATGGTATTAGATACATCAGAGATTTACTTTAGTGCAAGTGAGAGATTGTTAGTTTAATATGCTTTGTATTCAATTGGTTGGTTACATATGGATTATTATATTCATTTAAATACATATTTATTATTAATAAAGGCTTAATTTATCTTTAGTATTCATATAATATTAGATTAATGAATCTAATATTTGATTTATGAATTTAGAGTAAAGATAAAATTCATGTGATAGAAATGCTTTGCAAATAAGATTATAAAGTTGTTAAAATTATGAGATTTTTATTGCATCAAAGCATTGTTCCTAAAAAGTTCTCGGTCAATGCTCTCTTAAATACTAGACATTTATTAGAATTGTAGAGACCGATACATATTATGTTATTTCATTTATGAAAAGAAGCAGTTGTTCTTAAAAGCTGAGGTATAAGAGATACCTGGAACTAATATGTAGGTGTTTGTCATAAGACATGTACACTGAACTGACCCACATGAGAATTCCATATAGAGAGATCACCTATGTCTATGAAAGGCTCACATGACGGTTGTGTAAGTACTTCTTAGACTTGATATCATATTTTATATAAAGAATGTTATGCTTTGATCTTATTACACATGTTATCTTAATCGAGGTAACAAAGGGGCATACATTAAGTATGATATAAACTATATAAATGTACTTGAATGATCAAGAGAGGATTCATCATTTTAGGTGAATTAGGAAAAATATTTCATCTATTCTCAAATAGTATTGACTGGGAAATATTTGGTCAAGGTGGAATGAGAAGATTTTTTCTAATAACACATTATTAGGTGAAGCATCTGATCTTTAAATATAAATTAATCAATTATTAAATTGATAATAAATTAAATTATTTAATCAATTTAATAAGAATTATAATTTATATTTGAGCCAACATATTAGAAACCAAATGGGTCACACACATTAAGAACCATTAATCAGAAATTAAAATGGGATGATTTAATTAAGTATGACTTGATAAAATATATTTTAGAAATTAAAAAGTAGAATACACAAGGATTATAATTGTAGACCTAGAAAAATCAAGTAAGGACTTGATTAAGTTAATTTCTAAAATTATCTTGAATTAATATATGAATATTATTCAAGAGATAAATTGATATTTTATCAATTTATAGGGTTTTCAAATTTTCCTATAAATAGTAAGCTATGCCTTTTATTTTTGAGTTGTTGTTTGTTAAACAGAAAAACTAAATCATAGAATAAAGAACTAGCACTCCAAGCATAACAATCCATCTCTTCTAAATAGAAATTTAGAAGATTTCTCACTGGTAGTTTGTATGGATTACTATTGGAGGCTGATCAATTTGACAATTTGTATTTTGTAACAACCTAACTTGAAAGAATGATTCAAAGCCGAAGAAGATTAGATCTTTATATAATAAGTCCCTAGACAACTCTAGATCTGTCTAATGGGATCCTAAAGACTCCCAAATAATTTTGTTTCATTATTTCCGCTATATGTATGATGTTCAGGTACCCAACAATAAATACATTAAGGACTAATTTGAGGGTTCCCTTCATTTTATAGATAAAACTAGTTCACAGGCCTGCGCCACACTGTTGGTCGGATCAATTTTTTTTATATCGTAATAAAAAATATATAGAGGCCATATAGAACTATTTGCCATTGTTATTAAATCTAGCCTAGTGGGTCAACCTTGAAAATCTCTTATCCGACTTCTTACCTAACCTGAGTTTAAAATTAAATTGTGTGGAAGTTGACCCGAAATGACTCAATTGACTTGGCAAGTCTAAAGGCAACTCGACCAACCAGTAAAAAAGTTTGAGAATGGAATTGATAAAAAAAAAATGAGATAAAATTCACAAAAGAACTCTTGATCCAGCTTCTTGCCTAGCCTAGGTTTAAAATTAAACCTTGTGGGAGTTTTCCTAACATGAATCAATCAACTTGGGTAGTCCAAAGAAAACCTAGTCAACTAATAAAAAAAGTCTAAGAACGAAACTGAGAAAAAAAAAGATGAAATTAAAAGGAAAAAACCATCTTGATTCGACTCCTTACTTAGCTCGGGTTCAAAATTAAACCATGTAAAAGTTGTTCTGACATGATCTAGTTAACTTGGTCGGTCCAAAGACAACCCAAATGTTTTTTTTAAAATAATATGAGGATGAAAATGAAAAAAAAAAATATTATAAGAAAAAAGAAGGGAAATAAAAAAAAATGGCTAAATTGAAAAGGGAAAGAAGAGGTGGACATTGAATGTAGATAGAAAAAAGAGGAATTTCTTATTTTTACTACAACCATCTATAAACTCAATCCAATTATGTGTTTTCCCTTTTTGGTTTTACTTGTATAGTTATATTTTTTTTTCATTGTGCTTTAATTTAAAAGTTTTCCCCCTTGAAACCTAACAACCTTATATAATTAAATGAATAAGTATTTGCAATTTCAATAACTACACCGCATTAGCTTTTTCTGCCCTCGACAGTTACAAAAACTCAATAACATATTTCATAAAAAAGGTGACAACAACTAAGACATTCCAAGTGATAGACATTTATTAAAAACTATATTTAACTTTTGTATTTAACCGTGCGTTGTTGGTTCTTATCAATGAAGGTTTTTTTATATTTTCAATAAAGAAGTTATCATCAATAAGTTTTTTTTTTTTTGTTAGTTTTTAATTCATATGCAATTTCTAGTCTTTTATCTCAAAAATTGACGATATTAGTTTTATGTCACGTCAAATTGAATTATAACTATAAAACATGTGGCTTTTTACTGTAGCTAATTTACTATTCACCCTTTCATATTTTATTATTGATTTTAGTAGTGAAATTTTTGAAAAATTTCAATTTGATCCTCGAAATTTGCTTTAACACAATTGAGCCCTTTTGAATCCAAATTAGAGCCCAATTGAATATTTTTTAAAGGGTGAGGTTTGAATTGATAGAAAGAGGGCTTATGTGAATAACACAAGTACAATATGTTTGAAAAGTTCATTTTAGTCTCTCATCTTTTTAAGTTATTAGGTAATCAATCACTATAATTTTTAAACATTATATTTTGGTACCATACTTTATTTGATCTTTTTTAGTCCTTTTTTGGTAGAGGAGGGAGAGGGGTCGCTAGATTTCGGCTTACAGAGAGAAAGTTGTCGTTAGCGATGATTTTAACCACTAAAACAGTCGATTTCTGTGTTAAATGATTTCATATGATAAGGAGAGTTAAGATTGGTGTTTTTTTTACCTTGAAAACACCTAAAAAACATATATGAGCTTTGAAAGATTTTTTATTTCATGTTAATTATGGATTTTAAGGAATGTTTTGCAGTTTTGGAGGCTATGGATTGGTTAAACAAGGTTTCAAGGGTGTTTCCTAGGTATTTCGGTCAAAAATCGGTTGAAAATAGATTTTTATATTGAAAAAACAAGAGCTTTGTTTTTCCAGCCACTATAGTGGTTTGATTCTAGGCAATTACAGACAGCGCATTATCCGCCTCATTAACTTGAAAAAGAAATAAAGGCGGGGGTGCATGGGTATGGACTTGCAGGCCCACGCAAGGCTTTTCTTTGTCGACCAAGTGCTAGATCAGGCTTACCAAGCCCACATTGCCTAACCTCTTTCTTTTCTTTATATATATATATATATATATATATATATATATATATATATATATATATATATATATATTTTAAATTACTAATTTTTTAGATGTATTTTTTAAAATAATTTTTACAATGTTTTTTATATATGCAACCTTGTATAGAATTTCTGTCCTTTCATTTTATTCAATAATTTTTATGTATATTGATTTCTATTACAAATTAATTTTCATAAATAAATTCATTAAACACAACCAGGTAAATGAGCCATATTGTAATATTAAATATCTTGATTTATATTTGTCCTTTAATTTTTCCAATTATGTTTTTATTTATAGTTCATGGATTTTTTTAATTTATTTACAAAATAGATTATAATTTATGTAATTAGATGCGTTCATGAGTTTTTGGATTTACTTTTAATATTTTTTTTATGTAAAAAAATACATTGAAAAATTCTACATGTTCAGTTTTGTTTTATAACGTATATTGGTATTTTCAATTTGATCCTTATTATTTTAATTTTTATGATCTTTTTATAAAAGTTTTATTGTTTTTAACTTCACCCTTCAATCAAAGTTAATTATGTATTTTTTTTATTGTTATTTTGGTCCTTGTTCTTTTAATTTTTTTTAATGTTTTTATTATTTTCAATTTAACTCTGAAAATGAAAATTTGTTGTTTTCCCTTGATTTTTTTTTTGTTTTGATTTTAACCCTCATTCTTTTACTTACTATTGTTTTTTGGATTTTTTTGTCTATTTTGTTTCAAGTCAACCAACAACGTTTCATTTTCTAGGGATAGGGTTTCATGAGTTTTCAATTTAATTCATGATGATTAGGGTCATGGGGGCAAATTTTACTAGAAAAATAGTGAGTACTTGTAGCGAAGCACGGGCATCAATCTAGTTAACAAAATATAAAGTGTGTGATGTTTTTCAATGTGTATAAAATCATTGTTCACTCTTTCACAAATCACTGTGGATTGAAGCAATGATTTTTTTTCAAAATTCTCAACTTGATCCTCGAACTTTTTCTTTACACAATTAAGCCCTTTTTATCCCAAATTAGCATCCAATTGTATTTTTATTTTTAGGGAGGTTGAATTGAAAAACAGAGGTCTTAAGTGAAAAACACGGGTAACATAGGTGGGCGCTCTCAAATTTTTTTGTGAAGTACATTTTAGCCACTCGTCTTTTTTTGCTATAAGGTGACCGGTCCCTTTAATCTTTAAAAAATACATTTTGGTATCAAACTTTATTTTTTTTTTCAGTCTTTTTTTCATAAGAAAAGAGAGAGGAGTTGTCGGATTCTGACGAAGAGAGAGAAAGTTCTTTATTAGTAACGGTTCCGACCACCAAACATGTTAAAATTGGTGCCAACAAGTTCTACTAGATGAGGGGAGTCTTATTTTGGTTATTTTAAACCTTAATGTAACCCAAAAAACCAAATCTAGGTCAAGGATGTAATATTTTTTCAGTTTGATTTGGTGGTTTGGACTGTATTTTGAGGTTTAAAAGGTTGATAGGTTGGTTTCTTGGTGTTCCAAGAGTGTTTATAGGGTGTTTTGTGGTTGAAATGAGTTGAAAAAAGATTTTCCATAGACCCGATTTTTCAGCCACCATAGTGGTGGCCAGAATATAAGCCAGCAAACGACACGTTATTTGCCATAGCAAGCGACGTGTCGTCGGCCCCTTTCAAAAAGGAAAACAATAGCAGGATCAAATGCGAGGCCTGGGCTTTTCTCTCTTTTTTTTTTTGTATTTGTTTTTCAATTAATACCTTTTTTAATGTATGTTTTTAAAATATTTTTAATTTTTTTTGGTTAATACCTCTCCTGTGTCATTTTTTTAGCTTATTTAGTCTTTTTTAAATAGCGATTATATTTTAATTATATTGAATATTTTTAATTTTTCATGAGGTTAATATAATTTATTTGTAATTGTTTTATATATATTTCATATAAATTAATTTTTTTTATAAACTAAAAAAGTTTGTTTTTATAATATTTTTAATATATACAACCTTATATATTATTTTCTTTTCTTTTCTTTTATTCAATATATTTTATGTGTCTATCAATTTCTATTACAAATTGATTTTAATAAACAAATTCATTAAACACAATCAGTTAAATGACTTGTATTGCGTTATTAAATATCTTGAATTATATTTATCTCTTAATTTATGCAATTTTATTTTTATTTTTTGTCATTATTTTTCTATCAAAATATCTTGACCTCATGATTTGAGATGCACGATAAATATAAAATCTTGACATATCTCATGTTCAAGTCATTAATTTCGCGTGTTAACTTAGCTTTGTCCAGATCAATATATTTTTATTTATTTTTCAAAATTTAACTTGATTATCAAAAGTTAGGTTGTCATGGCAACGTAGTGGGACTCTTTGATTTTAACTCTTCATCTGCCTTCATGGACCGACCATAGACGGGGAGAGACAATGTGTGGAGGTTTTCTTTCTTACAAAAACGCAAAAACAAACAAAAACAAACAGGAATGCCTTCATGAACCATTAACCCCAAGTTTTGTCATCAAGAGAGTCCAGTCCACATGCTTTTTAGGGTATGAGAGTGAGTAAAGGAGTGAAATGTTCCAGTCTTTTCTTTCGAGTAGTAAAGAATGTCTATGACCTTTGATTGTATCCAAAGGCGGTGTTTTTTTTTTTTTTTAATGGGAATTATGGGATAAACAAACACTTTTAAAAAAGAGATTTTCGCGTCTTTAAATCAATTTTATTCATCAGTTTCTTCGCCTGCAAGGAGCACCTGTATTAATGGTCCCCGTGTTCTTGCTCCCTTATTTGTCAGTGGTAATTACAAATTTATTAACCAGCATGACGAAGAGCCATCTCCATTGCTAAACTACTATAAGTTGAAAGAATGTCAAGAAAATATAAAGTAAATAGCAGATTCAAATATTTTAATCAACTCACAGAGCATAATTACTGGTATATTCTTTATATCGGAAGTTACAGGGTGAAGACGAGGAAGCAAAAGCGTTAAATCTCTCAACTATTGTCACAAGCAGTTTAACTTCTCAAATCATACAGTTAGTGTACATACAATACTCAGATTGCTTTTTGTGTAATGAACTGGGGACTTGCACGAACCCACTATAACTGGATAAAGAATTACTAAGAAACTAATAAAAAAGGCTATGGAAGCAACTGCAGAAGGCCAAAAAACCCTACAAATTTTCCAAAAGCAAGCAGAAAAAATAATGGACTTCATTAACACGGGGAAGGCATACGATTTGGCAAGATCACGGTTGAAGACTTCTTCTGCAGCTTCCCTTTCAGTTGTCTGATCTTTGCATCTACCCTTGCTGTGAACCCAATCTTGGTTTCTTGTCTTGCCTTGGATCGTTCCCTTCTCCACATGTGTTGATCCTTAACATCCTTCTTATAGTACTTGATTTCTTGGATGATATGATGATCCATCGGATTGAAACATCTTTGGAATGATATGTGAGCAAGGTAGGGCAGAATACATGCGACTGTTACCAAGAGGGTGGTACACCAGTAGATAGGTGCTGGACCAAGAGCTTCAACTAAAATTTTGTGGGCATCCTCTGAATAATATGGAGGCAACATCCCAAAAAGTAATAGAAACAAGTACCAAGTGGCGACGCTTCCCCAGACAAAGAGGTGTTGTATCCATGTAAAGTGGCTCATTGTGAGCGCAATCTGGCAGTTTACAGCACAGATTATGCAAGAGAACATAGTAGCACCCATGGCAGCCATATCAGCAGTTTGGCCTTCAGCGCGGAATGCTTGGTTATAAAAGATCATGATATTGAGGATGAAAATGACGAGAGAGGTATAGAGACCGTTACCCATCCACCCAAGTATTCTATACCAATCAAAAAACAAATTTTTAGGCCCTTGCTGATACAATGCTGGGAACTGCAGAATGAAGAAATAACATTATTATCATGGCAGAGAGATAACTGGTAAATGGGGAAAGTTGCATAAAAATAGCCAAGTGATTAATGGGACAAACCTGTAAGCAGACCTCAGAAGACACATCTTGTTCGAAAACTCCAAGTGATATGACAGGCAATGAGGTAAGAATGACATTGAACAATAGCATGTACCAGTCATTGTAAACTGATTGCCCAGAAAAGGCTGTGAATGCCTCAAAGTAGAAAAGGGTAAGGCCGAATGCTATATTTTTGTAGAAAAAATAGCAAATCTGAAAGCAAAAGAACCCATTTAATGAAACAACAAAAAGAGATCAACTAAGCATGTGGCGCACACATGTCAGTGCAGTGGATACAAAAATACGAATGATAAAGGGAAATATGAGATAGTCTCTTGATTATTACCATCTGAGCAATTCTCTTGTAGCACCAGTGTCCATGGACTACTAAAAGTCTTTCAAGAAAACGAAACTGGGAAATAGAAAAATCACTTGCCATCACAGCCTGTAAATCCATTAGAAAACTCATAAGCTTAACTGGAATATTAAGAAGCTTGCATGTATAAGTAAAACTTGATGCTCTGTTTCTTCACTAGACAACCACAAGAAGTTATGAGAAAGTGGTGAAATTGGAAGGCAGAAAATAAAATAAAAGCTCAGCATAATATTTTGATCTCAGTTCCAATTTAAGACCAAAGATGGAAGACAAGTATTATGTCACACGTGTCCAACCCAATTTCAAAATCTGCAAGACATGAAATTTGGAAACTGCAAAAACAAAAGTTACAGATACTGCCCAGAAACAGCTGGAAATAACAGCAAGCAAACATAGAATGTCTCCAAGTTTTCTTCTCAGAGAAAAAGGCAATATCATTATGTAGATGCTGCATGCCGAAGGAATCAGTTAGACATGTTACCAACCTGCATGCCTTCCACCCCACTGATACCAACTCCAATGTCAGCTTCTTGAATCATCCCAACATCGTTTGCACCATCACCTATCGCTAACGTGGTTTTTCCAGTTCCTTCCTTTACTAATCTTGTTACCTATATCAGCAGATTGAATAAATTAAAACACAACAAAGAGATGTGTATTTCTTTGTAAAGGCATTGTCAGTTTGATGATTCAAGACAAGAAAATACAATCTGGAAGAAAGTCCACTGATTAAGGTAAAAAATCCATACTAGTGCCTTCTGCTTGGGAGATACACGACAGCATATGACAGATGCACAGACAACAGCCAACGCTAAGAACTGATGCTTCATATCATCCTCTAGAGCATAGGATAGGGTTTTTCCATCAATAATTAATGCAAATGCAGCATGCGGATCCTTTTCCAGCTTGACCATTTGAGAGGCATTGGTGATTTGCATCAAAATGTTCTCTTTCACAGCCTGTGTGATGATGAATTGCAAAAATCTCAGGCATGAAAGGAAATCAAGTCCCTAAAAGGAAAATGCTGTACTCTTTCACCTAGTATTTCACCTGCTTTGATTCCTGGGCTACTGCATCTGAGTTCATTACAGTTATGAAGATCTGCTTCATGCCCTGACGGAGTAAACTACATGAAAATCTGCATCATGCACAAGCAGAAATTTATAGCTTCTGAAATAAAGTAAACATAGATTACAAAGAAACTTGTATGTAGAATCTTAAGAGGCAAACCCTATGTTTATTGCAGTTTCCATCTTATCCCCTGTCAAAACCCAAATCTTGAGACCAGCTTGTGCAAGTTTGTCTATGCACTGGGGCACCTTGAGAGGAAAAAATGGAAATAAGCAGAAACAAAACAAAAAGGAACATCTTAATTATGTCTCTAAGACAATCTTATCATGTACCCCTTTTTGCAATTTGTCTTCCACTGCAGTAGCACCAACAAGAATCAGATCCTTTTCCATCATATCTGCAACTCGCTCAAGCATTGCATCTCTGTCAGCACTAATAGAAGTTTTGGCTTTGACAAACTCATTGTTCCATGCTGAATACTCGGACTCATCAAGCTTTTTATAAGCAAGTGCCAATGTCCGCAACCCAACTTCTCCGTAGTCATTCAAATGCTTAGCAGTGGTTGTTTCATACATTCTTCCATTCTTTGATAATCTATCAAATATTATACTGCATAATTCAAGCAGGAGAAAGCATTACAATGCAATAAATTACTTCTTTTTTCCCCTAAATTTCCTATTAAGGCCACAGGAGAAGGTTCTGGATGCTTTAACAATCGATTGCTAAAGATTAGAAAAGACCAAGTAAGAGACAGTTGCAGGCCTAACCTATCAGCACCTTTGCACAGGAGTAGAATTTGACCATCCTCATCCCGCACGATGACAGACATTCGCTTCCTTTGGCTTGTAAATTCCAACAAATTGAGAATTTTGAACTCTCTGCAAGATTCCCAGGATACATTTAAGATGTTAAGATACCTTTTATTAAAGTGATGGAAAAAAGGCATATATAAACAGGGAATTGTCAATTTGCAACCTCACCTTTCAATCAATTGTCCTGGGTGTGCATATTTTTCACGAATAAACACACTTGATTGAGTTCGTTTACAAAATTCAAAACCAAATTCTCTTGCCGCAGCAAGAAAGGCCGCTTCATCAGGTGACTCTGCTTCATATGTAAACATACCAGTCTCTTCATTCAGCTCAGGAACAGCTGTCTGACAAATTGCTAGTATCCTGAAAAATAGCAAAATGACCTCTGTATTGGGCTCTTTCAACCAATTTCCATTCATGAGCTTGTTGTCCTCAAAACTAAATCCCTTTATTGCTGGCTTCTGATCATTTTCACCTTTAGAAGTAATAACACTCTCAAGTTCAATTTCTGGACCTCCTCTGCTATCCTCCCATGAATTATGTGCACTTTTTCTATACCTCGAACCATTAGTTATTTGTGTATCCTGCTCCTCAAGATCCATAGCCATCTGTTTTGCTGCAGCAAGTTCAACTTCACTTGAACGTACACCATATGCAGTACCAGCAATCGAACATTTCAGAAAATCCATCTGATTACAGGTCAAGGTGCCAGTCTTATCAGAGAGGATCGTGTCAACCTGACCTAACTCCTCGTTTAAGTTTGATGTTCGTGCTTGAGCAGTATTGCCGGATTCTTCATCATACATCTGTATGTCTTGGTTAATGAACCTTGCTTGAAACACCTTCACAATCTCAATTGAGACATAGAGAGAAATGGGTATTAAATACCCATAAAGGATGAGGGCAGTGACGAGATGAGCTAGTCCTGACTTGCTGGGCTGATCAGGGTTATAGAGACTATCATTATCAGGATTCTTGGGTTGCATGTACCACCAGTCTGGCATTTGAAGCTTTATCTTCACAGCAAAGCCAATTGAGCTAATGGATGAAATCAGTAAAAGAAGGCTGAGAAGGATGTATATAATTTTGTCCATTTTTTTCTCTATTTTGCTCCTTTTTGAAGGAGACTTTGTTGAGTTCTGCATGACTTTGCTATCAAAACCAGTGAATATCACAACTCCATATACATAAGCTGTATTCCTGAGCTTTGAATCTCTAAGAAGAATCTGACTAGGATCAAGAGGATAAACCTGTCGTTCATACTCAAAATTACCAATAAACGTGTAAAGACTGGGGTTTGGATCTTCACACTTTATTATTCCTGTAAAGTTCTTGAAAGCCTCATCATCCTCCAAAGGCAAGGTTACCTCCAACGATCTCTTAACCTTCAAGTTTGTCTCACCATCTAAGTTCATAGTCTCCACATAGGATACCCCATCATCATAACTTGCTGACAATAGAAGCAAATCTGCTGGGAAAAACTGGTCTTTTTCCACTTTCACCACATCACCAACCTGAATCTTCTGCCATGGCTTATAACCAAAAACCCCATCCCCTTTATGAACACTAGCTTTCCGACTATTAACCTTCATATCCTGCGCAAACCTATGCCAATCTTCTAGAGCTTCTTTTAACATACTAATACCGACAACAAAAGCCAATGGTGCAATCATGCTCACAGGAGAGAATGGGGCAACAGCTGTAAGTGAAAGACCTGCGGCCACTAGGAAGTAGAAATTAGCAACCCGATGGAACTGCTCAAACAGAGCCTTGGGCAAGAATGTGACTATATTATACTTGGTGGTAGATATATAATTTGAACAATATTTCAAGGGTTTTTTCAGGTGCCTATCAGGTCGGTTGCAATGAACAATTCTGGAGAACCCAGGCCCTGACAATGGATGTGGCCCCTCGTTGTTGTTGGCATTTGGCCTTAAGCAAGAGAATGGGTGGAGATGGCTCCGCCGGAGCCTTGCTCTTATCCTTCCCCGTGTCATCTCTCAAAACTTGATCTCAAAAACACTTAAAGTTGATTCAATATACCAAAAAGAACAACCCCCAAAATCTTTATTAAATGCAGATACCAATTGGTCTTTGCTTATAGGCAATTCCTTCTTCTAAGGCCTAATTTAACAAAAAAAGTGTAGGAAATCAGCTGCAAAGCAGATGCATTGGACAACTTGCAACAGTACATAACATCATTGTTGTAACTCAGCTCCAATATAAAAGAATCATACTTCATTCGTTAGAATTCAAAAACACCACATCCCATAAAGGGCATTCATATTCAAATATGGATTCGTCAAATATTTTATCCCCAGACTTTGCAAATTTGAAACCCCAAAGGAAATGAATGAATATTCACACAAACATAAGGATACACATAAGAACTAATCCACATTCATTTAAAGCTAGGAAATTTACAGAAGATCTAAAAAATTGACCACAAACACTCAAAAAAGAGAACAATTATTAGGAAATCTTCCAGTTAAAAAAGAACAATCTTTGACACAGGCACAACCTTAAACTCCACAAGAAACGAAAACCAAAAACAAAAAAGAGAAGCCAATGATCTTCGAGAACGTTACAGAAAGAAAAGGCCAATAAACAAGAAACAAGGAAATCAAGAACCCCAAGAGGAAAATAAAAAAAGGGTACCTGGAATCAGGAGGCAGGTCCATCTTTAGCAAAAATGACAATGACCCATTTGAGCAGGTGCATAAGCAAACCTGGAGCTAAATAGTTGCAGATCAAGAAAGAAGGGGAGAGAGTGTTAAGAGGTAGAGAAAAGAAAAGTTGTTTAAGAGAGAGGAACAATAATTTGTTGTTTCTATCAAATAAGAAAGAGAGAAAAGGAAAGGAAAATAGGCTCTCCTTTGGAAAATCAGGAAGAACAAACCAATAAATTCAGGGACAGAGCAGCTACTTCTCTCTCTTCTCTCTTTTTTCTTTGTTTTTTCTCAGGAAACGAATCAGTAATCACTTGTATTAATTTAATTTTCTCTGGTTTTTAATCGCTGGTTTATTTATTTTAGGGAGGGACAGAAATTAATGTTTGGTTTATTATTATTATTATAGGGTATTAAAAAATGACCTGGCAATGCAAACGCGGGGGAGAGAGAGGGAGAGGGAGAGGGAGAGGGAGAGAGAGAGAGAGTCTTTTGAACCTGGGGACCCACAATTTCCAAGGTGGCATGTCCTCAAAATTGTAGCCGTCTTCTTCTTCCTTGGCGGTAGAGCAGGGGTCAAATGGCAGTAAAAAAAAAAAAAACTAGAAATGTTTCGTTGATTTTTGACAAATGGACAAACTTCTTTATTAAAATGAACCGGCAATTTTAATTTCAAGTTTATTATAAGCAATTTTCATCCTTTTTTATCCACCATTCTTTCTCTTTATTTTTTTATTTTTAATATGATTATTTGGATCAACTTATACACACATTGACTAATCTTATAAACTCTAAAATTAATAATTATGTAAGCCTTTAATAATTATAAAAAAACTTAAATTTATAAACATTGAAAAACAAACTTAAAATCTGATTAGTAAAGCTACCCTGAAGTATTTTCTTTTTATTGTTATTGTCATGAGAATTGATACTATTCGGTTCTGTACATTTATCTCAACTAGCAGTTTAGTGAAGAGATTTTTAAGAGATTATTACTGATTTTAATTTCATGCTTCCATAATAATAATAATAATACTGCATCTTCTCCGGACACACCCAAATTTTATACAATTTGCACATGAATTAAAACTTTTTAAAAAAATATTATAAAAAATATATTATTTTTTTCTTTATCAGCTTATTAAAATTATATTTGCCGTTTTATGATGGCATTATAGTGCCACAAAATATTGGTGTCATCTCCTTCCTTTTAAAATTGTCTGCCTCGTCCCTGTGAAAAAACAACAACAGTGCGTCATTTAGTGGATTGCTAAAAATTATCATGTTAAGCAAATATAATTTGATAAAATATACTAAAATATTTAAATCATAACATTTCAAATAAAAAAATACTAGTTATATTAAGAAACTAATTATTAAAGATTAAGTTAAATCACATATAATTTTTTTAATATTTAAAATATCATGACATATTACCGGATGCTACATTTAATGATATGGATCAACTCACAAACACCAAGGACATATTATATATTTCAAATACATTTAATGATATGGATCAACTCACAAACACCAAGAACATAAGATTCAAAGCAAAGATATTGAAAGAAGCATTGAATTGATTGATTGAGCAAGTTTCGGTTAAGGGCTGAACTTAGGGATTCTTTGAAGCATTAAGAGAAGATTTTAATACATTTAATCTATGTGCAAGAAGGACTCCATCCACCCTTTTATAGGACATGAAGTTTTGACAACAAAGCTGTCAATTTTGTATCAGTTTCAGCTAGTTTTATTTTGTGATTTTTCCATGTATTATGTGGATTCCTAACTAGTTTTGGATTTCCTATTATGTGTGAAAATATTAATTATTTCATTTAAATACTATGATTTATTATTTTTATTTTATTTCCTTGTCAAAAGAGGAGAAAACACAACAAAGAAAATAAAGAAATCTAAACTGACTTAGGAAACACGTGACGTGGTGGCAAAGTTTCATTGTTGTGTAAGGAGAATAATTCAACAACTTAATTGTATTTTCTAGTATTGGAAGGATACCAAAAGGCGGTAAAGAGAAGCATTAAAGATAACATCTTTTTCCTTTCAAAAGAATGATAAATACAAGGTTGGGATCAAAATCTTGTTCTAACTTGAAAACCTGAGGGGTGACAACTTCTCTTTTAATTCCTAGGATTATTACGCAACATTATAAGTTATAAATAAGTCTTGTATCAGACCTACAATGTTTTTCTTTTCTTCTTCTCTTTTCACAACAGAACAAAACTTAGTCTTATGAGCTTTAATTTTATTTTGTTAGCTACAACTCAAAGCTTATTTGGGCTTAATTAATACTTTGTTTTCAACTAGGATCCAAGACTTGTTTGGATTAGGGTTTAAGCTTTACTAGTAAAGTTTTTGGGTTAGTTTTTGTAAGTGGGTCAATTCAGCCCACAAGAGTAGATTCATTAGAGTTAATTTCTCAAAACTATTTAAACACATGTAAAGCCTAAATTTCAGCACTTTTGATGAATAATACTTATGAACTTTTCATTTTAACGTGTAAGAGAGATTCTTGCATTCTTTGGTTTTTGGATGAACTAAATCTGACTTATCAAATATTAACTGGCTTTATGGCGTCATTCAACTTTATTTCAATAATGTTGGTGTCTTGAGGCGAGTTTCTATTGTGTCACACAACTATCAGACCTCTTTTGGCTTTCTGAGATCAGATCTCAATCTTAATTGTAGGTTATGTGACCACGTGATTACAAGGTTCGCATAACTTGATCTTCAAATATAAAACAATCAGTTTATTGAATTAATAATAACTTAAATTGTTTAATTTATCTAATTTTATTTTAATTATAATTATGATTTATACTTGGACTAGCTTATTAGAAACCAAATAGATCACAATATTAAGAATTATTGGTAAAAAATTAAATTGTGGTGATTAATCAAGTATGAATTAATTATAAATAAGTTTCTGAAATTGAACACTAGAGTGTAATTAATACAATAGACTATAATTATAGACCTAAAAAATTAAGTAGAGACTTGAATATTGCATAAATTTATAAAAATTATCCTAAATAAAATATGTGATGGCATCTTAAGATATTAAGTTTTCTTATAAATAAAATGCTTTGCCTTGGATTTTTTGAAATAGGATGTAATATTGTAGTACAAATAAAGAAAAAGCTAACACTTAAGTATATCAATTCCGCTCTCCTAAAAAAATAAGATTTTTGATATAAAGATTCAAGTCACAACCCAACTTTGAAGGGTTAATCAAACAAAAAAGAATTGATCTTAAGATAATTATAACATTAAATAATATTAAATTGTCTAACAAAATCCATAAAACTCTAAAAAAAAATTAAAATTATCATTTTCACTACATTTATGTTCTTCTAGGAAACCTAACAAACTATTCATCCATTATAGTATAGTTTATTTTTTTAAAAAAATGAATTGTATATTTTAAATTATTTTACAAAGTATATATTTTTAATTTTAATTTAATAAAATCTCTATCTTTAGAATAAAAATTACCACATGTTTTTTTTATGAGATGGAAAAATCTATACAAATAAAAAAATCATATACAAGAAGAACTAAGTAATTGATAGCAGCACTTATGTGATTTACTTGCCATACAAGTGATTAATAAAATCATTATATTAACATTAACAAAAACAAAAAACAAAAAAATATGGTGTTTTTACTGTGCATTGCCTCACAAAATATTATTCATTGCAATAATATATTTTTTAATCTATGTTTTTTTTTAAAAAAAAATCATCATTACAAAACATTATTCGTTACAATGGTCTTTTTTTCTTTTTTAAAAATATTTTTTTTTATCCTTCAAAATCTGATTTATTGAAGATTGGACTTCATGATTTGTTGTAATTTTCTTTCTATGTGGTTATCTCAGTCTCATAATCCATGTCATAAGTTTGGTGGGTTAATTTGGTTGACTCAATTTTTTTGTCTCTTTTTTTAATTGTTATTTTTTTCAGTTTCATCCTTTAACACTGAGTTAATTATGAATTAAACTTTATCGTTTGTTTTATTTTATTTTCTATAAGGTTATCCTAATCTCATGACCCGAGTCACGGGTTTTGCGAGTTAACTCGAGTAGACCCATGCCATTTTATTGTGTTCTTTTTTTAGATTTTTTTTTAATTTCATCATTCAACAATGAGTTTATTTGAAACTTGTTCGATTTTTTTCTATGAGGTTATCACAGTCTCATGACTAGAGTCATGGGCTTGGTAGATTAACCTAGAGTGACTTAAGTTTCTTTTTTTTTAGTTTACTTTCTATGAGGCTATCACAATCTCATAACCTGAGTCATGAGTTTGGTTGATTAACACGAGTTGAATCGGGTTGTTTTTTGTATCCTTTTTAAAAATTGATTTTCTTTTAATTTCTTCCTTCAACACTAGGTTGATTGAGAATTAGATTTCATAATTTATTTTGATTTATTCTACATAGGGTTATCATGCCTCATAACTCAAGTTGTGAATTTGACAGGTTAATTTGAACTGGCTTGGGACATATTTTGTCCTTTTCTTAATTAATTATTTTTTCAATTTCATCTTTTAATATTGGGTTGAATGAGAATTGAGTTTCATAATTTACTTTGGTTTGCTTTATACAAGGTTATCATGGTCTCATGACCCGAGTCGCGGATTTGAAAGGTTACCTAGATCAATACATTACGTTGTTGTCTCAATTTTTTTTAAAAGGATGTTGTCTTGAGTTTTTTCAAGTTAAACTATTTTCTTATCAATTATCCTGGTTACTTTTGAACCTATCAAGTTGATCGTGCCATATTGAATCAACTACTACACAGTTAAATTTTTTTTCTACTAAAAAAAACATTAGTTACACTAAGATATTTTTTATGTTAAAAAGAAAAACCTGACCGCAGAATACCATATATGATAGTAAGATTAAATACTATGGTATAATTTTTTAAAAATAGCTGGCATGGGATAGCAGAGCTTCCAAAATTAGAAAGCCTTTTAGGCCCCGTTTGTTTGCAGGAAAGTAGTTTCTTTTTGGAAAGTGGTTTCCTTGAAAAGTGAATTCTAGGCAAGTGAATTATTTTCCGATGTTTGGTAGTGTCATGGAAAATAAGTTGGAAAACACTTTCTAATGTTTGGTTATGTTATGAAAAATGAGCTGGAAAATAGCTTATTAATGTTTTTTTTTCAAGTTTATTAAAATAATAAGGAACAAATCTTACAAATTAAAAAGTTGAATGAGAATGGAATTGAAAAAAATCTAATTTATAAATTTTCTCAAATAAAATAAATAATAATCAAAATAATAGAGATCAAATCTAACAGATAAAAAAATTAAAAGATGATGAAATTAAAATAATAATAATTACAATTTCATAAATTATTTTAAATAAAATAAGTAACAATAAAAAGAATAAAGACTAAATTTGATAGATAAAAAAATTCCAATTAAAAAAATATAAGAGAAAAGTAATAACAATTATAAAAATAATGGCCAAAGTTAATATAAAAATCAAATTAAATCAAATTTTAAGGGATGAAATTGAAAAAAAAAAATTCAAACAAAATATATAGCAATCAAAAGTTTGAGGATCAAATTTGACATAATCAGTAAATAATATGATATTTTTAAATTTTTCACAACTTCTGAAAAGTGTTTTCTGCCCAAAATAAAAGGAAAACACTTTCCTGGAAATAAAGCTAAATTTTCTGTTGACTGGAAAGTATTTTTCGTTGATTAATTTTTCTAATGACAAATAAATACAGAAAAATTTGAAAAATAATTTTTCAGAAATCACTTAAAAAAAATTGCATCCTTAGTTTAATTTTAATTCATGGCCGGATGGACAGAGTTATTATTTGACATTATCTTAGAAGAAGAAGAAGAAGAAGAAGAAGAAAAATAGACAATGAAGCTTGACAGGTCATCAGAACCCCGTCTTTCTGAACTTGGAATCCAGAAATGCATGCATGTATACTGTACAGCACAGCATGATTTTTGCTGGTCAAATGAAATTAGAATTTGGATATCATGTCAGGATTGTACCTTAAGAAAACATAATAACAATTCAACACATCAGATGGTTGCAATGAATTAAGGAAACGTGGAGTGGGTCCTACATTAAGGTCCCCCACAATTTATTTGACCTGTTGACCACCTCCATGCATCTTCCGAGCCATGGCTCGATCGCAGCAAAGAAACGGGTTATTGAGTTTAGGATGGACCTATCAAATTAATAATAGTGCCCACCTTTGTAGACCCTTGGAGGCACAAGTGTTAGAAGAAACTTCGTAAGATCTGTTTGAAAAAAAAAAAAAAAAAACTTAAGAAATTCGTTCATACACAAACGTAGATGCTCGTTTCAAAAAAATTCAGGATCATTATTTCAAAAATTGCCTAACTAGATTTGGCCCGTCTTATGCAGCATGTATATACTTTCCCCCCAGATAATCATTGTTTAGAAGGACATTTTAAATAAATAAATAAAAATTTGAAAGTATAAAATTAGATAAAAAATAATTCAAGTCAACCCGAGATAGCGTGATAGACATGTAACCTGGGTAATAAAGGGCGAGCTAACTTAGATTAAACTGCAAAACTAATGACTCGTGCTATGACATAAAAAAATTGAAGAAGACCACAAAGCCAATTTTTTAAAAGAAATAATGTTAAAGATAAGATCAAAAAAGAAATAAGTTAAAAAAAGTATGTCGACCCGTGTTAACTTTTCAAACTCATGATCGAGTTATTAGGCTGGAAATACCATACATGGAAAAACTGCAAAATATAATCCTTAGCAAATCAAACGTTGAATGATGAAATTAAAAAAAATTCAATTATGGAAAAGGATAAAAAAAAGCAATTAGAAGAATGAGGATAAAAATCAAATAAAAAATAAATTAGACAGCAACAAGATTTTTTTGATTAAAGGCTAAAATCGAAAAGAAAAAAACTTTAATAAAAGGACAAAAAAACCAAAATAATAAGGGTTAAATTGAAAAAAAAAACACCATAAATTTAGATCGAGGAAGGAAATTGAAAACCAATACAAATTGCACAAAAGGATTAAAAAAATTGAAATCAAAAGATTGTGGACGGAGTGGAAAATGAACATCTGCATCATATTGATAATGATGATGATGAATAGGCTGCATGTGTGATATTAGCTAGTATGTCATCTGAACTTCAAAGGCAACATGAGAATATAAATACCTATTCTATGATTATGTATCTCAAAGAAATGTTTGATGAGGTTAGTAGGACTAAGAGGTATGAGACCACTAAGGAATTGCTCTACTGCAAGATGACAGGGAGTTCTTCAATGAATACCCATGTTTCGAAAATGATTGGCTATATTGAGAAATTGGACCAATTGGGTTTTGTCATGGACCATGAGTTAAATGCTAACTTGGTTTTGTCGTCATTACCCCTAAAGCTTTTCGCAATTTATTATGAACTATCACATAAACAAGTACTAAGTCATTATGAACTATATAATAAGAAATGAAAGATAATATCTAATCTAAAAGATCCTTTTACTAAGTCATTATCCATACAGAAACATTAATGTTACATGAAACAATTTAGTATTAGATACATGAGCGATTATCTTTAGTGCAAGTGAGAGATTGTTAGTTTAATATGTCGTATAGCCAATCGGTTTTTTACATGTGGCATTATAATAATAATGTAAATACATATTTATTATTAATAAAGGCTTAATTTATCTTTAATATTTATATAATATTAGATTAATGAATCTAATATTTGATTTATAAATCTAGAGGAAAGATAAGGTCCATGAGACAAAAATACTTTCCAAAAGAAATTATAAAGTTGTTATAATTATGAGATTTTTATTGCATAAAACATTGTTCCTAAAATATTCTTAGTCAATACTCTCTTAAATATTGGATATTTATTAGAGCTGTAAAGACTGGTACATTTTTTTTTTTATGAAAGGAAGCGGTTATTCTCATAAGTTAAGGTATAAAGGATGCCTAGAACTAATATGTAGGTGCTTGTCATAAGACATGTACACTGAACTGACCTGTATGAGAATTTTATATAGAGAAATCACCTTTGTCTATGGAAAGGATCACATGACATATGTGTAAATGATCCTTAGACTTGAGATCATTAAGTTATCTTGTATATAGAATGTTATGCTTTAATCATGTTACATGTTATCTTAATCGAGGTAACGAAGGGGCAAACATTGGGTATAACATGAACTATATGAAGGTACTTGAGTGATCAAGAGAGGATCCATCCCTTTAGGTGAATTAGAAAAAAATATTTTATTTGTTCTCAAATAGTATTGATTGAGAAATCATTGGTCAAAGTGGAATGAGATTTGAAAAGAGTTTCAAATTTATTCAAACGATAAATGATTATTATGTAGAAAACAAACATGATTTAACATCGCATACATACTGCATGCTTTAATGTTAAATAATAACATTATTGATGAAAGTATATTAATTACACTGAGAAACCGGTCAATAAAATGTTAAGTCAAACCATTAATAACTTTCTAATATTTGGGGATCATGACACGTTGCTAAATAATGTATTTGATCTTCAAATATAAATTAATCAATTGTTGAATTGATAATAAAGTGTTTAATTTATTTGTTTCTATTTAATTAGAATTATAATTTATATTTAGATCAACATATGAGGAACCTAATGAGTTATATACATTAAGAACCATTAGTCAATAATTAAACTGAGATAATTAATCAAGTATGACTTGATTTAAAATAATTCTAGAAATCAAGCACTAGAATATATTTAATTCAGGGATTATAATTCTAGTCCTAGAATAATAAAGTAGGGACTTGATTGATTAAGTTTTTAAAATTATCCTTAAATAATATATGAATATTATTTAAGGGCAAATTGATATTTTGCCAATTTATAGAGTTTTTCAAATTTCCCTATAAATTGTAAGTTATGTCTCTTATTTTTTTTTAGTTGTTGTCTGTTAGACAAAAAAACTACGTAAATCACAAAATAAAGAGTTAGAACTCTAGGTATAACAAACTCTCTCTCTTAAATAGGGATTTAATAAATTTCTCATTGGTGATTCATGTGGATAACCATTGAAGACCGGACAATTGAACGACTTGTGGTTTGTGACAAGTTTTTAAAGAATTATTTAAAGCTGAAAAAGATCAGATCTTGAGGTAATAAATCCCTAAACAACTCTAGATCTATCTAACGAAATCCTAGGAACTTTCGAATAATTTTATTTTATTGTTTCCGCTGCGTGTGTGATATTCAGGAACCTAACAATAATATATTTTATGTGCTGACTCTACTCATAATCTTCATGTAATCTTTTTCATGAATAAAAGTTAATGTTTTTAAAAACCTTATATTTATGATAATTCTTTTTATTTATTGATACTGTAAATGAAAGGTACCAGAGACTTGTTAAGTTATTTATAGTGAGAAAAGTTTAGGAAAGTATATTTCATAATGTTGATAAGTCATGGTAACTGTTGATGAGTTGTGTTTGCTGAAGTTAGGCATTGTTTTTTTACTCTAATATTATATGTAGAACAAGAAGTCATTTTTCATTTCATGATTTTCTATCTCATTTTATTCTAAAATATTTAATTAACACTGAAAATAAATATTATATTCAATATTAATTTATTTAAAATTATTTTATATTTTATACTTATTTTTAATCTTGTTTGTATATGCAAACATAATTCATTATTTTTAGTATATTCAAATCAATTAACAAAAGCTAATAAATTAATAAAAGGTTTAAAAATATTTAAAATCATATTTAATTAATAGTAGGGGTATAATTTGAGTCAAAATATTCCAAAGGACTTGACAGGAACTGGACCATATATAAATAAATAAAAAAGCTACCGAGTGTCATTCTTAGCCCTGAAAATTACAAAAACAAAATATGTTAAATAACAAAATTATTCTCATAGAACCTCCTTCAGTGTTATTAAACTCGGATTGAACTGACAGATTAACCTGAAACTTGATAACTGAATCGGTTCGAGTAAAATAAAAAACCAGCCAATATAATAACCTGACAAAACCCGGTCGACCTGGACAAACCCATACAAGACCTAGTTTTTTTTCTTTTAAATGTGGTTTTTTTCTATACCTTTCTTTTCTCATATTGTTTTAGTTGACTATTAACACTTTTTAAATTTCACTATATTAATACTAGAAAAATATTTTATTTTTTTAATTTAGGATTTAAAGCCTTATATATATATATATTTTATGTTCACAAGAAAAAAATTAAGTTTTTTTAATACGGGATAAAAAACTTTTTGGTTTAAATACTTTAACTTAAAAGGATAATATAATATCTTTTCAATATGAGATTTGAAACCTTTTAATATATCTACTCTATATTTATAAGAAAACAATTATTTTTTCAATGTGGGATTTGAAGCCGTTTAATATATATACTCTATATTCACAAGAAAAAAGTTATTTTTTCAATGTAGGATTTGAAGCCCTTTAATATATATACTCTATATTCAGAAGAAAAAAATTATGTTTTTTTAATATGAGATAAAATTTTTTCAATAACATAATATCTTTTTAACGTGAGATAAAAAAAACTTTTTAAAATATTCTTTTAAACTTCATTATTTATAATATATATAACTTATATTCACATATATTATTTTTTAATTTTTTATATGAAATATTAAAACTTTAAATATATTTTTTTAATTTTTTTAGGTTGACCTACAAAATCCAGAACCCGGCCCCTTGGCCGGGTTAACCCCGGGTCAGGTTTGATAACTATACCCTTAGTGGCTGTCCATCGAACCAAACCCGGATTTGAATCCAGACCCGAAATCTCCTTATATTAACCCAGAAATGAAAACCCCTTAAAATCCACGAGCCTGAGAGATTTCCTTTTGCTCAAGCAAACACGAAAATAAAAAACCAAGCATCCATCAAAAACTCACCAACCAATCATGTTGACAGGTATTTCTCGATATTCTCAAAAAACACATTATTCTGACGCTTGATTTTTATTTTTTATTTTTTTGGGGTTTATTTTTGAATTTCATGAACTGGGTAATCGCTGATTAATTTTTTTTCGTTTATTTTTCTGATGATTTTTTGGGTAGAGAGAAAGAAAGAATATCTTATAGCTATAGCTATAGCTATAGTATTTGTTTTTCTGGCAATTTATGAGAATCGTGGAACTCTTTGTAATAAGTGATTAATTTTTGGGTTACGTTTGTAGTTAGTGATTAGTGTTTGTTGCTAGAAATCTGGCAGTAGGATTAATGAAATGGGGAGTTTGTCCAAAAAATTGAGGTTACAACAAGCAGCTTATAGAAAGTTTGGCTCTTTAAGCAAAATAGAATGCAAGAAAAGGATCGGCATAGAGAACTCCGAATAGCTTTAGATGGAGATTCAGTCGAATTGGTTTTGTGTAGACGCCATTTGTGGGTCCCGGTTTTGAATGTTATCACTCAGACACCGTTTGCTAACGCGGTGCAAACCGCTTTCCACGAAAATTCAAAATTTTGTTTTTGCTTAAATTTAATTTTTTTATATTTTTACATCGTTTTGATGTACTAATGTTAAAAATAATTTTTTAAAAATAAAAAAACATTATTTTGATACATTTCTAGATAAAAAACACTTTGAAAAGCAACTGCTACCATACTCTCAAACACCCGTATAGTTCTTGCGGCGGATCTTATACAATGACAGTGTGTATTCTGTTTTCCTTTTTGTCTTTTTAATTCATTTTTAGAATGTCTCAAGCTCAGCAGAAAAATCGGAGCTGTCGCTTTTCAGTTATCATTTGTCTAATTGTTTTAGAATTTTGGTGCTTCTTCTTCTTTTAACGATTCCAATGAATTGGCACAGTGAGTGTAAAATGGCAAAAGGAGCTGTTCCCAAAAGTGGAAATTGACACTAGCCAGCCCCCTTATGTTTTCAAATGTCAGTTGCATGGTTTGACTGGAGTCCCCCCCGAGAGGCAGAAGATTATGGTTAAGGGTGGTTTGCTGAAGGTAATTAGATGTTTTTCTAAATGTACCTGAAAGTATCCATTACTTGCAGTGGTCAATTTGATTCATATTATTTTAATTGTGATTTTTTAGGTGTTATTAAGAATTTGTTGCCTTTTAATACACTTGTCCTTCTTTAACTTCATTGATGGACAATGCAGGATGATGCCAATTGGGCAACCTTAGGAGTGAAGGAGGTAATGGTCTTTTATGATTATTTTACTGCTACACAACTCTTATTCTTGTGTGACATGATGCTAAATAATGGTGTACATTCTTAAAAAAATTTTAGGGTCAAAAATTGATGATGATGGGGACTGCAGATGAGATTGTGAAGACCCCAGAGAAAGGCCCTGTTTTTATGGAAGATCTTCCAGAAGAAGAACAAATGGTTGCTGTGGTATTTTTCTTCAACCCTTTTCTTCTACACATGATCTATGAATTCATGGCGTGCCACTTTAAGGAATTTGTTGATTTATATAATAACATTCTAATCGATGTAGAAAACTGACATCAGAAGTTATAAACTGTTGACAAATGGAATTTATTAGCTTTCACCCCTTAAGGAATTATTGATTTTTTTTTTGCTTCTCTCTTTTATTCATTTTTTAATTTGATAAACTTAACGGAGGTTAATGAAACAGCTTCTAAATGATTAGGTTCTGAAGTGAATGTGAGCCTTCCATAAAAGTAGTTGATTATGGAGATATCACACAAACTAATTAAGCATGCATATATATATATATATATATTCATTCTTTTTTCCAGTTGTTGCTACCTTTTCCTGTGTTCTCCCCTTGTATTCTATGTTATAAAACAAGCTCCTAGATTGTAGGATCCACAGAAATGACATGGATCTGTCTGCCTTTTTTGAGAGTTGTGAGCGTTCCAAGCAATCAGATAATTGCTGCACAAGCTGAGCCTTGACCGATAAATGACAACAAAACCATGCTTTGTCCTGGTCCAAGCAAAGCAAACGGAGCTGTACCAATTGCACCTTTGGCTAGGCTTGGCCTAGTTGTGTTATCAAGAAATAAGTCATGCTTCATCTCCATTCCCAAGCCAGTATTTATCTGTGTGGCTTTGTACTAATCATATGTCACAGTTTTGCCTTTCTACTGGACTGTAAGTTGCAGTCTTGTTCACCAATGACGAGGGAAAAGTGAGAGAAAGGCAATTCAGAGAAGAGCTTCCAGCTCCTTTGAAATAAGATCAACAAAAAGAGAGAAGAAAAAAAAGGAGAGAGAAGTGGACCAGAACATGACTTATTTGGATATGCCTGTAAATTCATTCATCAATGGCCCATGCATACAAATAATTCTTCTAGGAAGCCTAAGACTCTTATTGTGATCAACATGTCCATTTTCACCATCATTGCCTCCATGTATGCAAGTTCCAATCATTCTTTTATGTATTGTCAAGCTATCAAATTTCTACCCTAAACCTGTTTCCAAGCTTTCTCATTGGGCTTGAACTTGAATAAGCTCAGAACCTCAACATGGCATGCTATAAACTCAAGTTCTTAGTTACAATTTGAAAGTTATAATCTGTCAGTCCCATAAAGAGTGATTTCCTGGCTGGTAAGTCGTAGCATATCTGTATATCATCCAAAACTTAACGCATTAATTCTCTCTCTTTTCTATTTTGACCCTCAATAAAAACTATTTTCAACATTTTTTCTCCAACTACTTTTCATTTAAAAGGACATTGTTGAAAAGTTAATAAAAAATAGATGAGCTGGCATATGCCTGTAAATTCATTCATCAATGGCTCACGCATACAAATAATCCTTCTAGGAAGCCTAAGACTCTTATTGTGATCAACATGTCCATTTTCACTGTCATTGCCTCCATGTATGCAAGGTCCAATTATTCTTTTTTTTATTGTCAAGCCATCAAATTTCTACCCTAAACCTGTTTCCAGGCTTTCTCATTGGGCTTGAACTTGAACTAAAGCACAGAACTCAACATGGCATGCTATAAACTCAAGTTTATAATTACAATTTGAAAGTTATAATCTGTCGGTCCCATAAAGAGTGTCATTTCCTAGCTGCTAAGTCGTAGCATATCTGTATATCATCCAAAATTTAAAGCATTAATTCTCTTTTTTATTTTTTCCCTCAATAAAAACTATATTCAACATTTTTTCTCCAACTACTTTTCATTTAAAAGGACATTGTTGAAAAGTTAATAAAAAGAATGGATGAGTTGGCATATGCTTTATTAGCTATTATTAATATGTCAGCATAACACACGGAGTATTATTATTATTATCTACTTTCTTATCATTGCATGCATGGAAAAAGACAGTGCTGATACCTGTTCTTCCCTCTCTCCAATTTGTAGAGCACAAATTTACAATGATCCTTGGTTATGCATACTGGACAAACCTTTGATTGACTTTCAGTTAGAATGCCATTGCCTTGGTGGAATGGAAAAGTGAAATTCTGGATTATGCTATTATCAGTGATTAATATTTGATAATCAGACTTTTCTAGATTCTTCATTGTAAATGCTATTTATATATATTTTCATCAATCCTTTATTAGGAATATCTAGTACTTGGATGTTTGTTTTCTTTTTTCCCTCTTTAATGTCACCAGATATTGTTTTTATTTTAATGATCTTTTCTCACTTAATATTCTTGTTTCACTTTATGCTAAATTTGTTTCTGCTGACAGGGTCACACTGCTGGCCTCTTTAATCTAGGGAACACTTGCTACATGAACTCAACAGTACAATGCCTGCATTCTGTTCCAGAGTTGAAGTCTGCTTTAGTCAGGTGAGTTCTCTTTGTGAATGTCTCTGAAACTAGTTTTCAAGTTGCAGATCAAATGTGGATACTTTTGTATGACTGAAATATTGTTATCAATGTGAAATTTGGGCAGCTATCCATCTCAAAAAAGCAGTGATTTGGATCATACGTCTCATATGCTGACAGCTGCGACTCGAGAACTATTTAATGAGCTCGATAAAAGTGTAAAGCCTGTGGCACCTATGCAGTTCTGGATGGTTTGTACTCTGCTCCTGCATTATTTGCAGCATTTATTGACATCTTTTCTATTTGAGAAGCTTTTAGTAATACAACATATAAATGGGATGAAGTCTCACTATGAATGTTGGACGCACCTTTTTCAAACATATTATTGTTTAACAAGCTGTCACATATGTGGAGTCTTACTGATTTGAGCTGAAGAAATGTATTCCAGAAAACTAGAATGTTGCAGGGCAAAGAACTCTGATTATATGGATGTTAACATTGATCTTATTTATTAGGAGTTTCATATTACCCATTCCATGCTTAATACCGTGCAAGCATAATCGGGTTTAGTTCCTAATGATGTACAAAACTATCTGCCTTTAATAGTGCAAACTCTTGCACATTATTGTCATCATTAGGTTTTCAGTTTTGCAGTCCATCAATTGATGTTTACCATGATAAGCCTATATTTGAATTTTGGCATACCTTGAAATTATTGTTGTTGCATTATTGCGCTTTGATTGTTTGGAAACAGGGGAAAACGCATACTGCATTTTACTTTACCCATTTACTTTTGCAGGTATTGCGCAAAAAGTATCCGCAGTTTGGTCAATTGCATAATGGAGTCTACATGCAGCAGGTTTTTCCAAATATCAATATGCCTAACATAACAGTTGTAACAATATAATTTCTTGTAATGTTGATCTATGCATTTTTGAAATGTAACAGGATGCTGAAGAATGTTGGACACAACTTTTATACACCCTTTCACAATCACTTGGATCACCGAGTTTCAGGTAGTTTTGTTTTGTGTTTTTCTGAATATGAAACATTGTCCATGCACATATCTTAGTTGAATTGAGCTTCATAGACCATAGAAGCATGCTTTTGCTCTATAGTGGATGTCATCAAAAGTCAAAACTTTTACGCCATTCCAGTTTGGAAATTCGTTGGAGATTGTTTTTGTACAAGTATAATTCCCTATATAGAACTTATTGGTTTAAATATCGTTGCTTATTCAGAATGCTTGCTTTCTGTATGGATACTTACCTTCTTGATTTTGACCTTTTATAACCTGCAGTGAAAATCCAGATACAATCAAGGCACTTTTTGGCATTGAACTTGTAAGCAGGTGGATATCTTCACCTCTGTTTTCATAACAGTTGGATTGTAGCTAAAGTCACATTTAGCAAAAGAATAAGTGCTACATTTCTAAGCTTGCTTTTACTGCTGGATTGTCATTGATGCATTTTAAATGATTATGAGCGTCTCCATTTGGCTAGGGACTACAATCTTTGACAAAGTTTTTGTATGTGATATTGGTTGCTAGGGTGCATTGCCAAGAAAGTGGTGAAGAAAGCTCAGAGACAGAATCAGTTTACTCACTTAAATGCCACATATCACAAGAGGTGAACCATTTGCATGAAGGACTGAAGCATGTAAGATTTACTAATTATTCTGTTACCAGGATTTCATTCTTTTCCTTTTATTTGATTTTGGTATGTTGAATGCTTTGTGTATTCCTTTGCAATAGTCTGGTTTGTGCTTGCACTTAACTAGCTCTTGATAATCATGTGTCTTGTTGGAAGCTTTTGCAAAATGAATCTGATTCCACTTCTCTTCTCTCAATTGCACAGACCCAAATGCAAGGCACAAGGCCACTCAGTGGCCATGGCCTCCCCCAAAACTTTTAAGAAACTCATATATCCCCTGATCATATGTACCCTGAAAACTAAAAAACATGGAAATTTAGCAATTGAAAGGCAATCAATCTAAGTTAAATATGAGATGTCATCCTATTTAAAGTAAATCAACTGTAGCAGCCAATTGCATTTGCTCATATTGGCATGAAAACTTATAATGAAACAATGTTTCTTCAAAAATATTTTTTTTAAGATAAAATAGGCATATATATTTGGAAGGAGAATACTCATATCTATTTTTACAAAATGAGCAGCCAAAACATTTATGCATTGGTGCATGCAAATTGTTAAATTATTGATATCTCAATCCTGTAACCCAAGAAAATTTCTTGCGCAATCCCTGCTGCTTGTCTTTGTGAACTGCAACAATAATTTGTATAGGCACAATGTCATTACATCAAGTGTTAATTGTCCATGTGCTGGAGGATAGTGACTATAGAAGGTTTTGCTTATTGATAAATAACAACAGTACTCAATTTTAGGATCTTGCCTTTTCAGTGTTCTCTTGCACAAGTTCTGCATGCCAGTCCTCTGGTCTCTACCTTACAGATGAGTTAAAGACATTTTAGTGCTAGGCACCCACCTTGGCAAATAGAATACCTTGTCAACCAGGCCTCAATTCCTAACTAATTGTTTTGGCTATGGGTCCTTTTGCGCCATTTCACACAATAGTACATTGAATCTGCCACAATATCACAGTAGAAAAGAAAAGCTTCATAGCTATTGCTTGTGCTTGCATTTGTAGTTGTATTAACCTTATCGCCGAGGAACTTTTCATGATTAACATGGCCAACTTATCATCTGAAGGTAAAAAAACTGGCTTTTAGTAGACAATGCAACCATGTGGAAATACTAGACTCTTGAGAATTGAGATCTTTGTATTTAACTACAATAAACGGTAGAATTCTTACAATGGACTATTACTTGAATATTTAAATCAAAATAAATAGAAATGCTTTTTATCAACTAGTGGCTAATGATTCACAAGTTAGCGACTAACCTATAAATGCAGCTAATATAGCTGATTACTCTGGTTCTTTTCATAAAACCTGCTTTCTCTTTTGAGACAATTTCACTAGCCGGTCTGTATTTTTATGTGGCATCACTAGATTCACTACCTATCACTTCCCACTCCTCAACTTGAAAATAATATCTGTGTTGTGTTGTGTGTGTGAGAGTATACACATGCATGCACACACGCACACGCACACATTAAATGCCCTGTATTAGTAATATCTTAATCTTACTGGTTATAGGGTTTGAAGTCTGAATTGGAGAAGGCTTCTCCCTGCTTGGGTCGTAGTGCAATTTACCTGAAAGAGTCCCGTATCAATGCCTTGCCAAGGTAATAACCTTCCATTTTGGCTTTTTCTACGTTGTGATTTCCTTTTTCAAACTTTGTTATTTCTCTTTATTTTTATAAATTTTTCCTCTTAAAAGAATGAAATTTCTGATGGCACATATTTGTTTTCAAGGTACCTAACTGTTCAGTTTGTTCGTTTTTTCTGGAAGAGGGAATCAAATCAGAAGGCCAAGATTTTACGGGTAATAGGGGTTTCTTTTTTTCATTCTGTTACAAATGAGAAGTGACTTCAAAAGTTCTGTTTCTGTGGTTGTAAAATGGCTTGTTTAATTTAAGGGATTGGATGCTCTGCATGCCCAAAAAGGTTAATAAAAGCCGTACTTTTTAATGTTTATATGATACAACCTTTTTAAAATTACTGTCTTTCTTAGAAAGTGGATTACCCATTACAACTGGATGTCTACGATTTTTGCTCTGATGATCTTTGCAAAAAATTAGAAGCACCTCGCCAGGTATATTTTTATCCTTTTGTTTCAGTGCTCAGTATGTAAGGGTGCTAAAGTTTTGATGATGATTATGATTATTCTTTACATCTCATAACTCAGATTTTAAGAGATGAGGAGGGTAAAAAGGCTGGTTTGAAAGCCAAGGAGAAGACCTCGGGTTCAAAAGACAATGATGTCAAGATGACTGATGTGGAGGTGAGTAGATTGTTGAATTGTGGATGCAAATACAAATAGATAAGACCAATGGATATTATTGATATATCTTACCCTCTTGTTTTCTGTTTAGAGGCCATCAAATGAGAGTGGAGAATCATCAAAGCCTACCTCCAAAGAAGGTGAAAACTTCTAAATTTCTCCTGCTTGTGATTGAAGCATCTTTTTTTGGTATTTCTATTTTTCTTTTATCGAGGGTCTCCAGGAGATGCTTTGTGTTTGACTTCCAGGGGACTGCACTTGCAGTTTGTATTGATAATGTTTGTTACTATTGTGTCTGGCTGTGCTTCCTGGATGTTGTGAAAGATTTTGGGCCAGAGATGCTTTCTGTGCATATAAGATGATATTGCGGCCTTCATTGTATTTAATTTTTCAAAGTTAACTCTACCATTGCTGCATTTTTTTTGGAGATGCTAAATATAATGCAAACTGTTTGTATTTATAAATGACTGATTTTTAATTTGCTACTTTCCTCTCCCAAAGTTGTCTTTACTGGGGAATGCACCTAGTTTCCAGTGCTAATACTTGACCTTCCACTACAGATAAAAAGTCACATTTAACTGGAATATATGATTTGGTAGCTGTGCTCACCCATAAGGGAAGGAGTGCTGATTCAGGGCATTATGTTGCATGGGTCAAGCAAGAAAGTGGTAAGTTCTCTAACGAGTTTGTTCAGTGTTTTGTCACTATGTTATTTGGATCGACTTGGGTTTTTCAACGGATGAATTCTCAATGTTTATCCCAGGGAAATGGATTGAGTTTGATGATGATAATCCTGTTCCACAACGGGAGGAGGATATAACTAAGCTCTCTGGAGGAGGTAAGCTAGCCTGATTGGATAATGGGCTTGTGTGGTGGGAAAATTCTGCAAACTTATTCTTGCTTTTTTGTTTTTTATAATCACATTCCCATCAACGACTGCCATTTTATTCTTAAGTGAAAACTGTCTTTGTTTATTCTGATGAATTTCTATCTTTTGATCTTAGGTGATTGGCATATGGCTTACATTTGCATGTACAAGGCACGAACTGTCCCGATGTAATTTTTTCTAATCCCATCATTTTTAGATTCAAGTCACCACTGGATTTCTTCGTAGATCCATATTGTAAAATGGACAGTAGATTTTTACAGAATTGGGTTTGTTGTGCTTATAGGAGTTGTCATGTCTCATGCATGTGTTATGACTGTATGGCATAGGCTCATTGTTTATGATTTCGGACTTCTAGTTATCTAGAACCTCATCAGAAATCAGAGCTCAGATGTTGTAATTCTCATTTGTCCTGTTAAGAAATGCATGAATATGGTCAACAACTTCTATTGAATCACAAATAATTAGTTATCAAGTTTTAAATTAATTGTAGTTTTAATTTTTATTATTATTATTTTTTTTTTTTGGGGGGGGGGGGGGGTTTTTTTTTTTTTTTTTTTTAAAATCGTTTTTTTTATAAAGGCTTTCCATTTTTATTTTGGGCAAAAAAAATAATTAAAATTTTTTTTTTGGGGGGGGGGGGGGGGGGTTTGCTCTTTCTAGACTTTAAAATCGTCTATGATAATAAGGCCTTCCAATTTTAATTGTGGCCAAAAGAATCAGTTAGATATTTTTTTGAAGTAACTACTATGCTATTCATTTTTTATTCCTTCTTTTTAGAAACTGAATCCCAAGTGGAGTTATGTAGCAACCTCGGAAACCAAACTAGATGTTCTAAGCATTTGTAATGTTAAGGAAAAGAGAAGGAAAAAGATAAAAAGAAAGTAAACAAACTGGGATTTAAAGAAAAATGATAATTGTAGAAAAAATGTAAGTTTTAAATTGCATAAAAAAGTTGTGTATATGAGGTTGGTTATCGTTTTCAATAACTAGATTTATATATAATGTTACAATGATAAAATTTTACACATACTTAAAATCTTAATCCTATACAAACTCTTTATGGTATATAAAGGATTTACAATCCAAATCCTTGTGCATATTCTTTTGGCAATTGTATGTGTTTTTGTTATGCTGATATATCTATTAGTCTAACTATTAAAGAATCCTGTTGTTAATGTGAATTCATCGATTGTTGATCTTAACTGTCTTCATTGGTTAACGGTCAATTTCATTCATCTTTTTTCATTGATTTATGAAGTGAACTAATGTTGTTAATCAAAAGACACTTAATTGTTTTTAGTATAAACAATGCTCCCAATATTTCTTGTTTGGATTAATAAAGGAATATTGATTTGTATTTTATGCTCAAATCAATTGTTGCATAATTATGTTGGATTAGGCACAATTATGATCGATTATTGACACCACATATTAGTAATTTGACTAATATTTGTCATTGTTGATTGTTTTGCAAATGAGTGGTCTTTTTCGACTCCCAAACCTATTTTGTTGGTAAGGTGTGATTTTGCATCATCCTTCCTCACTGTGTTCAGATGTTGAATCCTTTGGATCTTGATTAGTCGACCTTGTTGCAACCTTCTTTCAAGATCTAGGAGATGTTGATGATTACTAGCCAATTCTTCATCCTCATTACAGAGTTTACAACCACAAATGCAGTGCATGAAAATATCTAAGAAGGGGAGAAAGCCACATGTTTGGCAAGCTTTCAACTTAAAAACTGCAGCAAAAACAACAGGTTGGCACAGTGAAAGGAAACAACATGTAAATATCCCCATGCATGCACAAAACACTCTCTCTTCTCCCACATGAACACATATAAGGTTCTCATTAAATCTAAATCCGGTACCTTATTATGAGCATGATATATGGAAAGACATTCATATAGCATAACCAAGAAAAGAACGAAAACAACTAGAAGATATGAATCTAGAAAATCAAACGAAACAAAATCCTACCTGTAACGACAGTGATAACTTTGATGTTTCTTGCTTTCGACTGCCACCAACCTCCTCCCTTTTGAGAAAGATAGTTGCTTGATAGGAATTGTCTACTTAGAGGCCAAAGGTTTGAATGGCCTTAGGATTGCTCACTTGCTCCTCCTTCAAGCCCCCTCTTTTAGTCTTCCTTGACCATTTTTCTTCACTGTATTTTGTTCTTATTTTAGAATCTTTTATTTGTGGGTTTTATCTTTCCTTTTCTTAATTTTCTTCTATCCTCTCTTTACTACTTCCTTACTCTTTTTTCTCTATCTAATATATACTGACTTTTATTCCCTCGTCTTCTAGCTTTCATTCTGTTTTCTGATCTTGCTCTTTTCTCTTCTTTCATTCTTCCTCCAAGCTGGGACTTGGTGCCTTTTATAGAGGCCTGGGGATATAGTACTTGGGGTTTGCATCATGACCCTTGATTCTTCATTATCCATCCTAGCCATCGATATAAAGACTCGCTGGCAAGGCTAGTTCTGCAAAAGGTCTTTAGGCCAGTTTTGCACATCGATCCTGTTTATTTTTGTGTTTTAAAAATATTTTTGATAAAATTTAAATTTAAATTTTTTATTTTTTTTTATTTTAAATTAATATTTTTTAGTATTTTTAGATTATTTTAATGTGCTGATATCAAATATGATTTTTGAAAAATAATAATAAAAATATTATTTTGATACATTACTGAATAAAAAACACTTTAAAAAATAACCAAACTCTAAAAAATTACAGGGGGGGTGTGCTTTTTATCTTCGTAGAGGGGAAAGAAGTCGCCAAAATTCCATCTCCACGCATGTTATCTTCCTTTTTAGGGAAGTAGACTTTAAGGAATTTGGTCAATGTCAAGTCATTCAATCCTTAGGGTTCTATTTCAATCATAACAACGCCTTTTCCATATCAAACCTTTTTTCTCTTTTCAATGAAACTCATTGTTTCATTAAAACTCATTTTTTCTTATTAGTTTTCAACTTAGTCCCTAAAATTTTGATTTCTCAAATCTTAGCTGATTTACATTAATTTTTAAGAATTCTTTTCAATCAAACCCTTAAGAAGTTTATTCAAAATGGCCATTTAAGTTTTGATCTTTTTACAATCTAGTCCTTTTTTAATGTAATTTCAGTTTTTTTTTTGCTTTTCTTCAATCAAACCTCAAATTATAGCCATGATAAATTTGACTAGTTGTTAACTGAATCCTTGTTTGTTATTTTAAAAAAAACATATATTTCATGAAAAATTTTCTTTAGGAGATTAAGGAGTTAATTGTTTTGGGAAATTTTGAGGATTTTCAGAAATATTGAAAAACTTTTGTTTTTGTTTTTGGGGGGTGAAAATGTCATGACATTCAATATGATTTTTCTAATGCCTAGTACCATGTAGATTTATGAGCTCCCTATGTACAAGTGTTAATCATTATTTTTTATAAGTGAAAAACATCATTTTCTCAATATATAATGTTTTGTTGCACTAATATCATCACAATACTACTCGAAATTGTTGATCAAGTTTACTTTGAAAACAACAGCAAATATATTCAATTTTAAAACTTTATTTATGAGGTGATCAATCTCGATGACATTGGCATAAACAATCATTTTCTTAAGGTTTCCTGACCTTATTTTTGTGTTCCTTGGCTTGGTGTCCGGTCTTATTATAGATAAAGAATTTGTCATTAAATTTATTAGCAATCCCCTACCCCTTAACAATAAGCTTTTTCTCAATAAGCTTTTTTTTTTTTTGTGTGAGTCTTTACCAATTGTTCTATAATGTTTGCTTTGGGGGCTATATTGAATTAATTGGCTCTTTTTTAGGATAACTTATTCTCTTTTTCTATCCTTAATCTTAAAATGAGTTTTCAACTCTCATTTCCTTGTGCTTATATTTAAGATAGTTCTTGAAGTCTTTCCATAATGGTGATGGTTTTTTAATAATTATAGTCACTTGGAAAGATTCACTTAAAATCATTCCTTCAATATAAATATCATATAAGATGAGCTAAAAATTTTGAACTTGGCTTATAATTGTCCTTGAAGCGACCATCTTGAAGTTCATAAATTTATCAATTATGAATTTATTTATACCAGCATCTTCAGCATTTTACTTTTTATCTAAAGCTTTTCACAGTGCTTTTGCATTTATAATTGAAAACTATATATATATGTCCAATTGATTTAAGATGTCATTCTTGCACACAAAATTGCTATGATTTTACGTGTTCATAATTGTTATAATGATAGCATCAGATTCATTATTAGACAACTTTGGTGCTTCTTTCGACAAGAACTTTATCAAGTTCAATGTGGTCAAATAGAACAACATTTTCTATTGTCATCTCTTGAAGTTCAATCCATTGAGCTTTTTAAGTTTCTCACCATGCATCATATAAAGTGATGGTGAAATCCTCTTTATCGAAGTAGTACTTGTTGAAGCAATATTAGTTTTTGTGGTAACCATTTCTTGAGTAGAAGACATGACCTATTTCTAAATAAACAATTTTAGCTTCTTGAATGCAAATAAAAAATAACTAAATTAAAAAATGAAAAACAATCACAAACTAAACAATATAACAAGTAACTAAATATGACTAGTATTGAAGTTGTGCGAATTTAAACTCTTAAAATTAATGATTTGTAGTATATAAAGTAAGGGTATCGTTTTACATGAATACAAGTATTAGAACTTAATTACTCAATCAAAATAAGCTATTTAAGTTTAGATTAAAGCAAACTAAGTTAAGATGCATTAAATATACAAATATGAAGAAATTAACTAATATGAAATGTAAACAATAAGTAATTAAAAAGGGGATTTTGTATATGATCTAAAATAACTAAAAACAAAAAAGCTTAGAAAGCTAAGAAAACAAAAGAAATCAATTCTGAAAAATAAAAGGCAAATCAATAGAAGATTATATTGTTTAGATATGTTTTATTAGAAGATTTCTTCAATGATAATTAAACATTAATCATTGAGTTTAAATATGTTTTCTAATTTGATTTGTGATAATAAATAAATCAACCATGGAAAACAAAAAAGTTTTTCTACATATTAATAACCAAATATGTGATAAAACATAAACTCAAAATTTATGTCTAAACAGAGCTGAGCGTGCACATGTGGGATAAACCTAAACTATATTGTACATGCCCAGATATGACCCTTCAACATCTTACTATATAAACTACAAGACAATCTTGTATTTTTTCTACGTGGAATAGATAGTTTTGAGTTTCATAAAAAACTTATCAATCATGAGTTTTTAAAAATTTATTTTTTATCACCCATAATTTATTTTAATCATATTAGTGTTTCATTTTAAAAAATTCTGGTTGGAGAATGATTTATAATAAAATTTTAACCCTAAAAATAAATATAACTTACTTATTAATTGACATGGAAAGAACGTAGTAACACACAAAATATAACTTACTTATTAATTGACATTGAAAGAAAGAAAGAGCTCACGAGGAACCAAATGGGTCTAAAATTTCAAATGCAAGATTTGTGATTTGTCAGCGTTGTTCATAGCAAGGCCTAGACAAGGAAATGCACCAATTAATCTTATTATTCACTGTTAGTAATAGCTATTTTGTCTTTTCATCAAAAAAAAAAAAAAAACTTAACACCAGCCGTGAAGAACATTAAAAAAATTTCACAGGACAAATAAATCTTTTAACATCTTAATTATGTAGTAAAATAGCTAAAATAATTTTTAAACAAAAAATTTAAAACTAACATTAAAGAGCATTTTTATATTTGCACAATAAGTTTTTTTTGTTATTATAATGTTAGTGGAGATGCAATTTGGTATTTGACCAAATATAAAATAATATTAAAAAAATGAAAAAGCACATTGAGACAATTAAAATGTCCTTAAAAGAAAAAAACAATAAGTCTAGAGTCAAGGGTTTTTTTGGTCTTTTTACAATGATTTTTTCGTTATTATTAAGTCAGTTTACGGCTTCTTCTTCTAAATAAGTTGCCGGTCATGGAAGGTATAGCGAGAGCTAATTTCTTCATTTTTGTGCTGAGATTTCCTTGAAAATCCACCAAAAATGAGTAGATATAGGGAGATCATGGAAGAAAAGAGATGAAGGATTAAATGGCTAGGATTTGTGAGAAATATAGAGAGAAAGTTTCAGCTAGAGAGAGAGAAGGAAATGAAGGAAAAATTTGAGTGCTGTTTGCATAAAACTCATTGATTTGTTGCTAGAAAGAGGTAAAAAAAAACCTTGTTTAATGATTTATTGAAGTTTTTAATATGTTTTAATGCATGTTATGTTAAATTTGCACTATGGAACTTAGGGTTTGAGGGAATTATATGTTATTGATTTGTAAACTCATTTGAAGAGTGTTGCTAGGAATGAAAAACGATTAGGTACATGATTAATTGCAAGAAATTGAAAAGAAATCATTCTCTTAGGCCTAAGAAAGATACGAGGATGGATTTAATTAGTTTAAATTAATATTAAATTTTTGTTTGATTATGTTATAATGTAAACCATCGGATAAAATAATCTCATCTTGATTGAGTAAAATACAATAAAACATGTCAGCGCACCAATCTTGTCACCAATCTCATCTATACCAATAGTTACACTAATTTAAATTTCAAGTCTTACCATGTCTCTCCTATACGAGAGGTCCCAAGTTATCGATAAATCATTTGTACACATCCTGTATTCATTGTTCATACACATTCCAATCATTCCAAGTCTCAAACTGTAACACCCCAAACTTTTAAGATAAAATTCACACAATTATCAAGTTATAAAAATGAGAAGAATCCCAAGAAGTTTTTTTTGCCCCTTAAATTAAGAGATAACCATTAATTAACCATCGTAATTGCATTCATGCATTAGCGTAATGAAAATTCAAATTTTCAAATTACTACTTAAAGTTTTAACAAAATAGCACTACATAACTTTATACATGCAAATTAGAAGTATTGATAAATACAACCTAAAAGAAAATTCTTCTATTTTCCTATTAACTTAAGTGACTATACAGAGGGAACATCCATGCATCAACTAAAAGTTACGCTGCTGAGATGAACCTGCATAGTAATTTGCATAAACATAATTAAATTAATTAAGATGATTTAATATATTTTTCATTACACTAACAATTTACTTTTTAATTCATTTATCATCAATTTCTATAATTTCCCACCTGTCTCATTTATCATCAATTTCTATAATTTCCCACCTGTCAGCGCACTGATCTTGTCCCATAATAACTAATTTTATTGATCGCCTATTCCCAGGACACCAGTTCCATTCCAGAATACGGGTCCAACTAACAGCCCATTCACATGGACTTTTTAATTCATTTATCATCAACTTCTATAATTTCCCACCTGTTAGCGCACCAATCTTGTCCCATAATAACTAATTTTATTAATCGCCCATTCCCAGAGCACCAGTTCCATTCCAAAATACGGGTCCAACTAACAGCACATTCACATGGCACCAGTTCCAAACTAGGACACTGGTCCAACCATCAGCTCATTCATAGGGCACCAGTTCCATTCCAGAATATGGGTTCAACTAACAGCTCATTCATAGGGCACCAGTTCCAAACCAGGGCACTAGTCTAACCATCAGCCCATTCACAGGGCATCAGATCCAAACCAGGACACTGGTCCAACCATCAGCCCAATATCAGGGCACTAGTTCCAAACCAGGACACTGGTCCAATCATCAGCCCATTCACCGGGCGCCAGTCCCAAACCAAGAACTGGTTCAACCATCATTCAAACACTACATATAAGTACTAAAATTTGAACTACATCTTATTAGGAACTAAGCTAAAAAATTAAATGAGACTTTAAATTAGAGATCTAAACATTAGACACCTACCTGAAATCTGTGCTCTGCTAGTTGTCCCTTACTCTCGTCTATTTCCCATAATCTCACCTGTACCAATAGTTGCACTAATTTAAATTTCAAGTCTTAACCACATGCACACATATATGTACTGCCTCTATAATTCAATATTTTGTAATAAAAACAACAATTCCAAATAGAAGTTACCAATTTACAAGTCTTAGGTGGCTCAACATAACGGATTCCAAACACTGTTTAGTATTTTGAGTATAACCAGAGCTATAGAACTTGGTTTTATGCGTAGTTTGTTTCTTTGGACACAACTTAGGGCATGTTATATTGACTGAAAATTAATTAAGATGATCAAGTATATTTTCATTACACTAACAATTTACTTTTTAATTTATTTATCATCAATTTCTATAATTTCCCACATGTCAGCACACCAATCTTGTATAATAATAACTAATTCTATTGATCGCCCATTCCCAGGGCACCAATTTCATTCCAGAATACGAGTCCAACTAACAGCTCATTCACAGGGCACCAGTTTCATTCTAGAATACGTGTCCAACTAACAGCCCATTCACAGAGCACCAATTCCAAACCAGGACACTGATAGTAAAAAAGAAAATTACCATGTTTCTTTTTGTTTTTTTTATGATTGATGTGTTGGTTTTGAAAAAAAAATTTATCCCTATTTCCTTAGCATAGACCAAACTCTCTATCAAAGAGAACATAAATTGTTTTTCTTCAATTTCTCATGTAATGAATCTCATACTCGTTCATTAAATTGTGATATGTTTAAAGAATGGTCATAAAACTAATTTCATGAAAATTATGAAAGGAACTTATGTTCCTTTTGAAATAGAAATTGGTAAAAACTAAGTATATGAAGGAATGAAATGGTTGCTTTAGATCGATGTGGTATTTGTGTTATTTTAGAAAGTGTTGTTATGTTATATTAGTAATAACACTTGGATTGTGTTAAAAAACATGTATGAAGATAGTTTTGAATGATGTTGTGATGCATGAAAGTACCTAGTTTGCTTGTCAAATTATCTTTTATGCAGCTGAAATTCTGAAAGTTTTATTAGCCAACTTCTAGTTGAAATTAGAACTTGAAAACGATATAATATGAGTATGTTTTTTCATAAAAATTGTAGATATGGATGTTACTTTTCAAATAGAACTGGTACTGATTGATTATGAGTTATATAACTCCATATATAATCTAAAAAACAATCAATAAAAGTAGTATCAACATGGTTAGGGTTTTCTTTGGTGCAGGTAATCACTAGGTCAGGTTTCATCAAATTTTATTGTTGGCTTTCTTGGGTTAGAATTTATTCTTGATTATTAGTTCTAGGGTTCTTATTATCTAGGTTTGCATCAACTTTATCGCTACTAATGCCTCTACCAGACGCCATCAACTAAGAAAACAACCCAACAACTCTAAAGCATCCAACAAATGCCAACCACCAACAATACAACCAGTTCATAGAATTAATAAAATATTCAAACTATTTTCAATAAAAAAAACTCCTTAAAAACCATTAATGCTTCATGGCATCATTATTTTGAACACACTTGGTTATTAAAGAAGTCCATATGACAATATTTCTCTAAGAAATTTAATCAAACATTATTCTTGCATCACTTAACTACTCAAATTTTGAGTACATATTAATCAACATTGATGATACAAACATAAGCTTGTTGGTATATTTGTTTTCTAGAGATAAGATCAAACAAAATAGAGTATTATTTGATTGTGCACGGGAAAGTTGGGCGGTTCAATTTAATATCAAACTTTCACATTAAAAAGAAAGCACAAAGAGACACGTATGCAACAACATCATGAACCGACTTGGTAATAAGAGAGTCCCAAGAATAGTCATTGGTCTTGTTAAAGTATGTGCTGAACCAAGTATTTAAATTAATGTTGGCTAATGTTGGAAAGTGGTTTTATGAATTTTGAAAGAGATTGTGAGTAATTTAAGTGAATGAAGATTTGGAATCTTCATTAATGTTTAATGAATGAGATCACAACCTCTAATTTGAGATGATTATGGTGGATAATAAAGATTGAAAGAGAGAAGGAATGAGAAGAAAAGAAAAGAAAAAAAACAAAAGAAAAAGGGAAAGGGAAAGGGGAAAAATTCAAGACAAAGTTATTTTAATCCTATTAAATTTCAAAGTTGACTTTGATTATGTATTCAAGTGTAATTTTTTAAATAGGAGAAAACAAAGTATTACCATGTTCAAATCTTGAAAGGTTTTTGATAATTATTCCTTTTATATTTATAAAAGACTCGCACTTCATTTCATAGTTCACAATCTTACTAATATAACCCCTCATTATTGCTGAGTTATTTTGTTTGTTTTTACTTTAATGATAATACGGGACATCAATTTTTTTATAAAAGAAAAAAAGTTAGCTATTGTGAATTAAACACTAAAAATCAGTTATTTTTAATTAGTGTTTATCTTTTTTAGACTTTTAATTTGATGGCAGAGAATATGGGAAAGAAAAAGGAAAAAAAAAACTTAGCTAAACTTTTTTGCCCAATTTAAATGATGTCCTTGCTTATCGATTTTAATTTTACTGAGTTATTTCTCTCCATCCAATCCAAACCTTATATAGAGGATATCAATCCCGATTGTTGTACCATGTTCAAAATCTTTTGATCTATAATATTTACATGACCTATTTTAATCATCTATATTAGGAACTAAAAAGGATTTAATTAGACGAAATGCCTTATCTATAAGGGAAAATAGAAAAATGATTTGCAATATTAAAATATATTTTCAAGATAATATGAGGTTCTTAGATTTGTTTGATTTTTATTATATGTTCATACAGTACTTGTGTTTCTATGAGTTTTGTAAAGTCTTTAAACGGAAAGGAATCAGGCAATAAGTGAAGAGTCTAATAATTTTAGAAGCATATCATGTCATCAACCTATAAAGAAGAATTTATTTTGAATAAGAAGTCCAAACTTAATTTGGATATGATTTAGATTTAGAACTAGATAGGTGATGCTATGTCATGGGCCAAATCAATTTTTTCCTAAAGTAAAAAAAAAAAATGTTTAGGCAATGCCAACTTTTTTAAAGAAGCAAGAAAAATTTGAGGTCTAGGTCATTAACTTGATTGTGTTTCATAAACTCGGTTAATTTAATAGTATGATTAAAAAAATGCATCAATAGTAAATAAAGCAAACAATAAAAAATCATTAATAATTAACTATAAAAAAATGAGCTACCAATATCATACATGGGAGAGGAAGAAAAAAAAGCCTATGGAGACTCATATCATTTTGTCATGGACATCGAATCACCACCATAAAGAGATCATTGAAATTGTTCTAACAACATTACAAAAGGCTCCATGACGACACCAAAATAGGTTGCGCGTGCTGTCAAGGCAACAACCTAGAAAGCAAACCAAACAAAATACCATGATGTGAACATCTCATGCTTATATTTAATCAATCAATTTAATTTAATTCAAAATTAAAATTTCATTAAAAAAAGCTAAAATTAACAAAGAATGATAAATAAAAAGACTTGAGATAACTCATGTCATTTTCAAAATTAGTGAAAAATCATATAGAAAGATAATAAAAAAGTAATGGAGCCCAATCTCCAATTAAATAAATGTTGAAGGATGAAACTGAAGAAACACGAGCTTAAAAAACAAGCAAACCAAGGCAAATCTTCTAAATCTAAGTTAATTTTCTAAACTCACAACCCGTGAAATCCAAGTCCGAGCTTAATTCCTAGTCAATTTATGTTGAAGGATGAAATTGAAAAAAAAATCAATTTAAAAACTTTTCCAAAGTAAAAATAATGAGGAAAAAATATTATAGGAAAAAAATTGAAGGAAAATGAAATCATAAAAAAGTTAATTTTAAAAATTATCTCAAATAAAACAAATAGAAATAAAAAGAATAGGGGCTAAATCTAATAGATAAGAAATTAAAGGAGGATGAAATTGAAAAAAAATATAATTTTATAAATTATTTCAAATAAAACAAATAGTAATAAAAAGAACGAAGACCATCTTCGATGGAAGAACAAATTGAATAACTACTTTGAAAATTTGGATGGTCATGTGCAAAAAAACATCATCGGCGCCAAACCGGAGGTCTGTTAGCCACACACACTGAGACAATTTGAACACCACTATGAAAGTCGTGGTTAGGCCATTAGATGATGCCACACACGCTCTTCTTAAAAACATGGCATATCCCACTTTTGGTTTCTAAAGAGTATTTTATATTTATTCATAAATCAAATTGTTCCTTAGTCAACTTCATCATAACTAAAAAACCAGAATGAAAAATATAAAAAATTCCTTGAATGCTAACTCAAAACGTTTTGTTTTTAAAAGTAATTTAGTCATTTTAATATGCTTTAAAAAGTAAAAATTTAAAAAAGCCCCTAGAAATCAGTTAAATAAGTTTTTCTTTTATGAGTAATTTAATCATTTTACCGTGTTGTCCTTGTTCAATCTAGTAATGACTAATAAACCTTGCGAAAAGATTGTATTAGCCTCAGTAACTAGACCATTGTTTTTTTGTTAAGAAGAACAAAATAGTCATTATATTGTTTCATTCCATAGTGTTTTATATTAGTGTTCACAGTGAAACACTGATTTATTTTAGCTTTTTGTTAATAAAGTCAAAGCTAAAATTTTCGCTTAAAATACTCAAAACATAAAAAAGAACAACATTTAGGCTTACTAGTCCATTGGCCCGCACTCCGTCGCAGGTCGGAACAATTTGTTAAAAATGTAAAAAAAAAATGTTAAGAGTTTTTTTTTACAATGTTATTAAACCTGGTCAAATGGATCAATCTTGAAACTTTCGACTCATTGTTTGTTTAACTTAAGTTTCCAATTAAACTGCGTGGGAGCTAACCCGAATTAAATCGATTGATTTAATGGGTCCAAATGCAATCTTGATGACTAATAAAAACATGGCTTAACTTAAAAAAAAAACCAATAATTAAAAGAATGAGGGTTAAAATTAAAATAAAAAATAAATTAAAGGGAAACAATAAATTTTCAATTTGAGAGTTAAATTGAAAAGAATAAAAACATTAACAAAAGAAAAGAAATGAGGTTCAAAATGAAAAAAAAAAACACAATATAAACTTGGATTGAAGGGTAAAATTTAAAAACAAATTTATAGAAGGGTCAAGGTAAAAAATAAAAAATCTAAAAAATAAGGATAAGTTGAAAACATCAATACATGATAAGAAAAAAATGAACTTGTAGAATTTTCCAATGTGTTTTTTTACATTAAAAACCCTAAATGTAAATTAAAAAACTTATTCATATATATAATTAAATAAATCAAGAACCTTTCTGTAAAGAAATTAAAAAAAATAGTCATTAATGATAAATAAAAACAAAATTAAAAAAAACAAGAGACAATATAGATCTGAGTATTTAATATCGCAATACGAGTCATTTATCTAATTGTGTTTAATGAATTTGTTTATTAAAATAAATTTATAATAGAAATCGACACGCATATAAAATTTATTAAATAAAAAAAAAGACATTATACAAGGTTGCACATATTAAAAATATTATCAAAATAATTATTTTTTATTTTTAAAAATAAATTTAATATATAAAAAATATAAAACAATTACAAATGAATCATACTAACCTCTTCAAAAATTAAACACATCCAATATAATTAAAAAATAATCACTATTTAAAAAAGAATAAATAAAAAAAATCATAAAGAAGTAAAATACAAACATAAAAAATTGTTTTAAAAAAGACATGTAAAAAAAGGTTTAAAATAAAAAAAGCAAATGTATGAAAACCTAAAAAAAAAAAAAAAAGAGGTCAAGTGCTATGAATAAAGGGTCGTGTGCATCCTGGGGGGGTTGCCAAATTTAGTTTGACGACGCGACGCTCCCTTAGCATACAACTCGTCGTCTAGAATCTCCATATTTTAGTTATTGTGGTGGCTGGAAAAATAGAGTGGTTGTTTTTTTTCTTTTGAAAACTCATTTTCAACCAAAAACACATAGAAAACATCTTATAAACCTTGTTAAATCAATCTATAATATTCAAAAGCGCAAAAAATCACTTTAGAACCCAAAATTAACCTGAAACCCAAAATCTTCCCGTGCTCAGATCTATTTTTAGACACTTTCAAGGAAAAAAAAATACCCAATTTGAACTCCACTCATCATATGAAACCATTGAGAACAAAAATCTACTATTTTGGTGGTCAGAATCGTCGCAACAACTTTCTTTCTAGGCCAGAATCTGGCAATCCCCTCTCTCTTTCTCTTCCCATAAAAAAAGAACTAAAAATGATGAAAATAAAGTTTGATACCAAAATTAATTTTTTTAAAATTAGAGGGACTGGTCACCTAATAGCTAAAAAAGGTGAGGGTCTCAAATGTATTTTTCAAATAAATTTGAAAGCCACAACTTATTTTACCTATGCTTTTCACTCCAGCCCTTTGATTTTCAATTTAATCTTTTTTTTTAAATGCAATTGGGTGCTAATTGGGGCTCGATTGTGCAAATTAAACATTTTAGGATGAAATTGAAAATTTTGAAAAAAATCACTGCTACAATCCACGGTGATTTGTGAGAGGATGATCAAAGATTTTAGCTACAATATAGTTTGATACCGAAATTAATTTTTCTAAAATTAGAGGGTCTGGTCATCTAATAGCTAAAAAAGATGAGAGACTCAAATGTATTTTGTAAACAAATTTGAAAGTCACAACCTAGTTTAACCACGTTTTTCAAGCCCTTTGATTTTCAATTCAATCTTTAAAAAAAATAAAATGCAATTAAGTACTAATTTAGACTCAATTGTGAAATGAAAACATTTTAGGATCAAATTTAAAATTTTTAAAAAATCATTACTCTAAATCACAATAATTTATAAGATAATTATCAAATATTTTAGCTATAATATTTTTCTCACAAGGTTTAACATATGTTAATTATATATATATATATATATATATATATATATATATATATATATAAACAACACTTAAGCTTGATCTTTCTCTTTATTCTATTAGACTGAGAATGAGAAGGCTCAAAGTAAAAACACCCTTATATATATACAACACTTAAGCTTGATCTTTCTGTTTATTCTATTAGACTAAGAATGAGAAGGCTCAAAGTAAAAACACCCTTTTAAGCCATAAGCCCAAGCCCATTCAATATATATATAAAGATGATAGAGTTTGGTCCCTTAAAGTTTGGTGCAAACAATGTTTTCAACTGTGGCTCCCTTAAAATATGATTTGTCTAGGTATTTTAACTATTCATTATATTAGTCTACATCAATAGATTTTTATGAGGTTAAATCTTGCGGGTTATGTTGTGAGTTAGATTAATTTTTTTTAATGTAAAAACATTATATCTAAGTTACAAGAAACTTTTTAATATTGTCTAAAACCTAGTTTAATGGGTCAAATTTGATAACTCTTAACCCGACTCGTTGCCTAACTTATATTTAAATTAAGTAATGTGAGAGTTGTTTTGACATTACCCAGTTGACTTAGTGGGTCAAAAGAAAAAAAATCAAAGGATAAAAAAAACCAAATAACAAAAAAAAAATGTCTTTTTGGCTTTTAATAAAAAATCCAAAGTGAGATGTTTAAAAAAATATTGAGACGTCTACATATTGAATTGATTTGAGTAATCTTGGGTTAACTCGCTAAATCGATTAACTAGGTCATAGATTTCATTAGGTTTAATAAATTTTTTATTATTTAATTATATGATATAAAAAATTTGAAGAACAATTTCAAAATTAAAAAAAAAATTAAATAAAAAATTCAACAAATAATCAATATAAAAAGAAGGCCAAACCAAGTGTAAGGCCTGAGTGGCCTAACATGCATGGCCTTAAGAAAAGCCTAAGAGTGTAGGCTTGGAAAAACCCCATTTGTCTATACCATTTTTATTAATAAATTATTTAAAATATCATTAAAAAATTTTAACCACCATCATTTTACACCACTATTATTAATCATTATCTTTACTTTTAATCTTGTTTTTATTATGAATATTGTCGATATCATGTTATAATATTATCATCGTAATATACTATCATCACTGTATTTGTTTACATCATGACATTGTGAATTATTTTAGGAGTCATCATATTTTTGTTTTCTAATTCATGGTTAGAATTAACTTCTATTCCAAATTTTTAAGAATAACAATATAACATTAATCACATATATAATCTTCCTTTTCTTTTGTTCATAGTATATTAACTTATTTTTCAAGTGAACCTGTATTTTATTTTAAAAATAAACAGTCTCTTCTCGAAGAAATATTATTTTAAATAATAATAATAATAACCAATTAACCATGCAATGTGTGGGCTACAAACAAGTAATTCAATAGTCAAACAGCAAAACCAAATGCAGGAAGAAAAGACAACACCAGTTTTTGGCAAAACCAACAAACCTCGGTCATAAGTTAGGTTTTTCCGGTGCTATTTCTCATCACAACCGTTTGATGCTATGATCTGCTGAAAGTCTCATTGAGCTAAAAGATAAAAAGAGTCCCAGGAACAAATATCAAAGCCTAGTATTTGGTTGTCATGCTTCCTATTCTCCCTGGTCAATTTATACCACCACTTTTTTTTCTTTTTTTTCATTTTTTTTAAATAAACACCACTAAAATCCCCATTTTCTCCTTTTACAAACAAAGACAAACCTTTTTCTTTCTTTCTTTCTTCTTGTTTATTTTGGTGTGTGTGTGTGTGTATATATATATATAATTTTTTATATAGAGAGAGAGTGTGAAATTTTATTTTTCTCATTTAGGCAGAGAAATAGAAAGGTAAAAAAAGAAGAAGCCACACCCAACCATAAAAAAAAAAAGAGAGAGGAGAGGCGAATGGGAGAGAGCTCTCTTTCAATGGTTGAACTATTATTATTAGTACAAAATACATCTCTCATTTAAGAAATGAAAATGTCGAGGATGGGTTTTGGTGGGTTTCTAATATTGAGTTGAAAGATGCGATTTTTTTTTTAATTCTCACTGACTGAATGGTTGATTTGACTGGGTCTGAGAGTTAATCTGGTCTATTTGATTTCTGATCGTCTAAACAAAATGAACGGTGGCGATGAAGTCGCTGAAGCTCCGGCAAGTCCACCACAGCCTCTAGAGTGGAAATTCTCTCAGGTATTCGGTGAACGAACAGCCGGTGAAGAAGTACAAGAAGGTAATATGTTATTCATTTGGATCCACATAATATTTGGTTTGGGTTTTGCTAATTAGGGTTGGTTTTTGGGTTTTGGATCCGAAATGGATCGGGGGTCATTCAGATATTGTGTTTTGGTTTGTGGGTCAATGAGTTGTTTTTTTGTTGTTGTCATTTGAACAATTAGAGTGACTGATTCCCATTTGTGAGATACTTTAATTAATCGAGTAGTGGGTCAATGAATATTTTTTGTTGTGATTTGAACTAGTAGAGTTACTGATTCCAATTTTTTTATACGTTAATTAATCGAGCAGTAGTAGTAGTAGTCTAGTGAGCTTGGTGAAGTGAGTGGAGAACTTAATGGTTATAGTTTGGATCTTAATGATACTGTATAACCAATGGTTGATATGTCTGATTTAGTGAAATGTATTGATTTTTATGTTTATGTGGATAGTAATTTCTTCGGTTGATAGTTGATACATTTTACATATGCATACATGTGAGTAGGGCAGGTTCAGTGATAGACTTATGTTTTGTTGTTTTGTCTTCTTATTCATAGTTCAAGAACAGCGTTTGTAGAGATCTGGAGAGACTTCTTTAGAGTTGAATAGAGCTTTAGTTTTTTTAGTTTTATTTTTGCGTCAATGTCCCTGGATGTTGCTTGATTTGGATAGGTTTGAGATTAAACTGAATGGATTTTTCTGCATCGTTTCCAAACTTGTGGAAATTAAAATAAAGTGTTTCTCAGATATGGAGGAGTTTTACTAGAAAGAAACCCCATAGAAGACATGTCATTGGTGGTTTGTCAAGAGATATCACTATATAATGAGTTATTGAATTTGGATACAATCTGATGATGGCGAGATGGATGAAATTCCAGAAAAAAGGAACATGTATATAATTTTTAAAGCTCGAGAGGGTATGAAAAGAGGCAGGTTGTGGGGATCCTGTGTCCCATTCATTGCTGAAGTGGAATGAAATCTTTGAACATGAAGAAGGATTATTAGAAGTTATTTAAATTAAGATGAAATGAAGGAGCAATCCAGTTATGTTTCCACTGAAGCAGGATTTTGGGAAATAACATTTGGAACAGTCTTGACTTGCATCTTTGCATGAACTGTAGCTTTGAAGAGTGCAATGTTTTCCATGACGGTTGCATGTCTAAAACTCATTACATTGCAGATGAGATGATGGAGCTATAAGAATAAACATAATGACCAGTAGCAAGTGCCAAAGCTGACTGCCAGCAGTTGGGATGCCAAGGTTTATGACTTTGAGGTAATTCGGTAAAGAGTGACCTTGAGAAATGGATGTTTCCTTTTGATAGTTTCTTCTATTGAGGACTTGATGTAGAAGATAGGATTGTATATCCTTATTTAAACAAGGAACAGAGAGTCTTGTTCAGTGCTCAGGGAGTATGGACTTACGCTGACAATTTGTTGCTGAAAGTATGTATTTCTACCTAAGAAATCACTATAATTTCTCTAGGAGGATTCCATCACAGAGTGGTCTTCAAAGCTACTTTATTTCATTTGGAAAAGATTGATGTTGATTCTAGCATGACTTCATCAGACGAGACTTTTTCGAGAAACTTACCTTTGATGTCTCCTTTTGGTTCAAGAAGGATGGAGTTGCAGAATTGTGCCATCACTGTTATACTTTGAGTATTTGATTGTTATTGCCCTTGTGAATTTTCTGTTTGGTGCTCAGGGAAATAGAATGGCTGTTTGTTTGGTTGTAAAGTACAACTGTATGTGGTGGAGTCTTGAGTTTGGTTATCTGTTGCCGGAACAAATGAATTTTAGCAAAAGATTCTGCAACATTGGGAGAAAAGGTTAAATTATTTCTTATATTATCTTTTGTTTATGCAAACAAATGCTTACCATACTGTGTACCTCCAGCAAGTGCAAAGGGCTATCCATCCTAGGAGTTGTGTTGGTGTCCTATTGGATCCTGTTCCAATCTGCTGCTCATCGAGAGCCCGTAGCTTCTTTCTTTATCTGGGCATCAATGATAACGATTTTGGTTTTTCTTATTCTTATTTTCATGCTGCATATGTTCTTTGCTTATGTGTTTGTTCATTTGTTTGTTATGCCTCTTTTCAACAAGATCATATATTTCGTTTTTGCTACATAATATTCTTCACAGCTGTATGGCAGGACATGTGATAAAATTCCTCAAATCTTGTTTTGTGTTTCTTTCCGCAGTTGATATTATTTCAGCTATTGAATTTGATAGATCTGGTGATCATCTTGCTACTGGTGACCGTGGAGGCCGCGTGGTTCTCTTTGAGAGGACTGACACTAAGGATGTGTGTTCTTTCTTCCTTTTATAGCTTCACCTGTAAAATCCAATATTGATATGCTTTTGCTAATTGTTTCTTGTTAGTGGATTTATTGTCCTGCTAGCGGCAGCATCATGATGATTTCGTTCTCTAATGTGTAGCATGGCGGATCCAGAAGGGATCTGGAGAGGATGGGTTACCCAATTAGTAGGCACCCCGAGTTTCGTTATAAAACAGAATTTCAGAGCCATGAACCTGAGGTATTATTTTCTGTCTTTTATTCCTGGCTTGATTTCAGATGCATTTTTTCAGACCACGCTTCGAACATTCACTCTTGTGTGTTCAATTTTTTTTGCGGTCAGTTTGACTATCTCAAGAGCTTAGAAATAGAGGAGAAAATCAACAAAATCAGATGGTGCCAAACAGCCAATGGTGCTCTCTTTCTCCTATCTACTAATGATAAAACCATCAAGTATTGGAAGGTAGGAAAGGAACCTTATCTTGAAGCTTGATGAAAGACCTTGCACTTTTCATTTATCATGTCTGCTTGCGAGCTCATTACAGCATTTTCAACTACCTAGTTTGTTATTGAGCTACCTGGCCAGTGGCCAGGATGCTTGTTGTGTACACATGGCATATTGAGAGAATACATATAATCACTTTTTAAGTTGATCTGCTTTGAGGCAATGTTTATCAAAGTTCTTAATTAAGTTTTGGTTTGTCTTTGAATTTGTCCATTCAATAAATCATGCATGCAACAGTGTCTAGATATAGCTTAAATGGGAGTATGTATATCAAACTGTGCATGGCATGCTATGGTGCCTCCTTGATGTGTCAAGTGCATATAGGTTGGTACTGATTTGCTGCTTTATAGAAACACTGCAACTTAGTGCATGATATAGAACTATATTATTGACCCTGTAATTAGTCTGGGTGTTGCTTTAGAGAGGTTGAATGGGTAGCAGGCATCACCAGGAATATATGCAGATGGATTTTCATAATCTGTGCTCAAATGTGGGCTTCTAATCATGACCCTGTAATTAGTCTGGGTGTTGCTTTAGAGAGGTTGAATGGGTAGCAGGCATCACCAGGAATATATGCAGATGGATTTTCATAATCTGTGCTCAAATGTGGGCTTCTAATCATGATGGCTAGATGTATCAAAAGAGACATTTGTGGGATATCTCATATATCAACACATTGTCCTTACTGCTTCAAGTGATATTTTTATTGATTTTTGATCTATGGTTGCTACATTCTTGTCCACTTATTTATTTGATATTTTTTTATGAGAATTGTACAGGTCCAAGAAAAGAAGGTGAAGAAAATTTCTGAGATGAATGTGGACCCTTCAAAAGCTGTAGGAAATGGTGGCGTTGCCAGTTCAAGTAATTCAAGTATTGGTAAACAATATCTTGCAAATGGAGGAGACAAGTCACACAATTTACCAAGCAATGACTTGAGCATTTCACCTGGGGGTTTTCCATCATTGCGTTTACCTGTGGTAATTTTAGTTAAACAAGTCTTTTTTTTTTCCTCTGTGAATTGGTTGTGTTTTTGAAATAAGTAAAATTATCTCCAGTTTTCTCATATTTTTTGAAAAAATCGAAAATAAACATGCTAATACCTAAAAGAGCAGGAAGTGCAATTTTTTTAATGGATTGGTTCCCCTATGTAACTTTTAATATAGAATTTTTCATTACTTTAAAACCTGGTCAATTGATTTGCTAATGTATAAATGGAAGTCAAACCTTGTTTTTCTCACTTCAAATGTACCATGTAGGAAAGGGCCATTCATGAAAAATCACAGGAGAGAAAAGAAATAACAGGCCTTAAGACTTTAAAATGGAAAGATGAATACACAGTAGAACAGACCATATGAAAAAGCTTGGCATCTTTCGAAACAGACTGTTATTCAATGATAACCAAAATCCACAATGCTCAAAAAACTGAAGGAAATCCTAACAATTAGATCACATAACAGCTGAAGACCAAATGAAATCTAAAGCAACTAAACACTCTGAAAGAATTTTCACATATCTCCACTTTTCACATATGACCATGATTATACATCATATGAATATTGCTTTCTTAATGGTCTCCTTGTCCAAGGAACAATGCTTTCAATTGATTATGTAAGCTTTCTATGTTATTGGTGCAGTGTTTTATGCAATGTGGTTCCTGAATGAAATTTAGATGAAGTTGGTTCCCCCTGTTCCTTCTATGAGTGCCTTTTAATATTTTTTTTTTAAAAATATACGAGACAGGAATCTAATCCTAGAAGTCCTTTTATTTTCCCGTTTCAGGCAGGATTAGGGGGAATGTTGGTGTGGGTGGTGGTGTTAAAAGGAAATTTTTTTCTGAAATGCTTGTATCATCTTATGTGGATCTAACTCTTATGTGACCCTTAGGTGACTAGCAACGAGACAAGCTTGATGGCTAGATGTCGAAGGGTGTATGCCCATGCGCATGACTATCATATTAATTCAATTTCAAACAACAGGTTATTCCTTTTCTTTTATGGTTGTTTGGAACTTTTATTTGCATTTGGTTTCAGTAGGTGTTGCTCTTCTAAAGTTTCTGTAATTGTTTGGTTCTTGGGTTCATTATTGTACTATGATAAACTTCAATACTTTGTCTACACATTTACATTATTTTCTCTTTCCTTATTGACGATGGAAATCCATCATTACTACTTGGAATCCACAGATTTTCTCTTAAGAAAAAGTGACGTTGTGATAAAAGAGCAGCAGCAGTTGTCTTGTTTATTTTATTGTTGTGTGCTTGTAGCACATTTGGTCCGTAAGGTGCTCTTTTCCTTGTAATGTTACGAGTCCCATGGACTAAATAGGGGACGGAGATGGAGACTGACAAGAATTGGTTTAGTGTACTTTATTTTTTATTTGGAATGCTTTGACCAATGAAAATAACAGTGTTGTGGCTCATATTTTTTAAGATAGACAATATAAGAATGAGAATAGTACAGAGGAACAATTAGGAGAATAAGATATCCTCTGAAGTTGAAGAAACAAAATAAAGAAACATGCCAAGGGTGCACTCAATCTTGCTGAGTACAGCAAAAAAAATCATTTTAAGCCTCCTGATACCCCCATAAAAAAAAGTGTAAACCATAATTCTATCCCATTACAGTTGCCTCAAAATGAAATGATCTTTGAAGATTCTAGGAACCCTTCTGCAGGTTTGGAAAGTTGGTGTTTATTCTCAAAGCGGTGAGCTAATTATCTCACACATTAAATCAGAGGACATTTGAGCTATAAATGCTGTTAGGATTTAGTGCCTTTATGCTGGTGGCTTGCCTTAGTTTTTTTCTTTCTTAATTTTACCTTTTTTCATGTGTTAAATTTGTCATTTTTGAAGAACAAAATTGCACTGTGCATGTGAATTGCTTGGTTTTGGCTAGTGCTTTGTGTTTTAGTTGCCTCTGTTGTGCTAGAAGTTGCATATTGTGGGTTTCTAGACTTGCTAGTTTTGTTCATTGCCTCTATGTGGAACACATAATGAGAGATTGTACTGGAGCATTTCTCTTGGTTTTTCCTAGCTTGTCTGATATTGGTATGGTTTTATTGAAATTTCACTAATCTTCCTACACTGTGATATATTCCAGTGATGGTGAAACTTTTATATCAGCTGATGACCTCCGAATAAATCTTTGGAATTTGGAAATCAGCAACCAAAGTTTCAATATTTGTGATGTCAAACCTGCAAATATGGAGGATTTAACTGGTAAGCCTCTTGGTCTCTGATGCTGATTGTATTAATTATATAAATTTGTGTGATCCACGTACTTTTGATCAAATTTTGAGAATTCTGGTTTTTATGTTTTACTTTCTGGAACTCACTTGGCATCCCCGTTTGAATTCATGAATTCATGAATAGTTATTGGACAATATATACTGTCAGCTTTTCCCCCCTATGGTTGAGTAATTGATTGTTTCAACCAGTGTTGTCAAAGGCGAAAGACACCAAAAGGTGCCGAGCTTGTAAAATGCCCGAGGCGCTAGGTGCATACCTAGGCACTCGCCTGAATGAACCAAGGCGATATGCTATAAATTAAAAAAAATAATATTATATTATATTATTTAAATCTAAAATATATATATATCTTCCCAATTAAGATTACATCATTAGAAAATCAAAGGAAAATATAAAATACCATAACATGGTCATATAAAGTCATATTTTTCACCCTTAAAAAAAAAGATAATTTAAAGTAGTAAGTAGCCAAATAGATTAAAAAGAAAAATTAAATGTCATCATCATTATTCGTTAATCTTCAAAAACATCTCCATGCATGCTTTCCTCTCCTGCACTTGAATCCTCCATATCCTTCATTTCATGATTATAATCGAAATCCTCATCTCTCAAACTATATTGCAGTTGTTTAGAAAAAAATAAAGTATTAACTGTACAGATGTGTTGTTCTTCGACTCTCACTGTTGAAAAAAGAAAGTGTGGTTGGTGTTTCTCTTCTAAGGGTGCGTTTGTTTGCCCGGAAAGTGGTTTTTTGAAAACCACTTTCCAAACTTTCCTGTGTTTGTTTGCCATTAGGAAAGTTGTTCAACGGAAAACACTTTCCAGTCAAAGAAAAATTTGGCTTGATTTCCAGGAAAGTGTTTTCTTTTTATTTTGAGCGAAAAACACTTTTCAGAAGTTGTGAAAAATTTAGAAATATCATATTATTTGCTGATTATATCAAATTTGGTCCTCAAACTTTTAATTGATATATATTTTGTTTGATTTTTTTTTTTAATTTCATCCCTTAAAATTTGATTTAATTTGATTTTTATATTAATTTTGGTCCTTATTTTTATGATTGTTATTTGCTTTTCTCTTATCATTTTTTTAATTGAAATTTTTTATCTATCAAATTTGATGCTCATTCTTTTGATTGTTACTTATTTTATTTGAAATAATTTATGAAATTATAATTATAATTATTTTAATTTCATCATCTTTCAATTTTTTTATTTGTTAGATTTGATCTCCATTATTTTGATTATTATTTATTTTATTTGAGATAATTTATGAAATTAGATTTTTTTCAATTTCATTCTCATTCAACTTTTTAATTTGTAAGATTTGTTCCTCATTATTTTAATAAACTTGAAAAAAAATAAAACATTAATAAGTTATTTTTCAGTGTATTTTCCATAACATAACCAAACATTGGAAAGTGTTTTCCAACTTATTTTCCATGACATTACCAAACATCGGAAAAGAATTCACTTTCCAAGAAAACCACTTTCCAAAAAGAAATTACTTTCCAGCAAACAAATAGGGCCTAAGTGTCCTTCATTGTCTGTTTGTCTTCCACTTTAATGATTTTTTTACCCTATTCTTTGTTTGTTTACAAAAATACCCCTAAGTTGTTTCTTGTGGTAAAATAATAAAAAAAGAAAAATCCAACAGAAAAGGAAGAACTTCAAGCAGGCGCTAGCCTTAGCGCCTCGCACAACCCACTCACAAGGTGCTCGCCTAGGCGACGCCTCATTGAAATCCAACGCCTGAGGCTAATAAAAGTGTTGGGGCCTCACCTCGCCTCGTCTGGAGCGCCTCAGCGCCTCTTGACAACACTGGTTTCAACTGCTAAGTATCTGTATTGCTGATACTCTACTTGATGTCTCAACCTGTACACTTATACCTGCAGAGGTTATAACATCAGCAGAATTCCACCCCAGCCATTGCAATATGTTAGCATACAGCAGTTCAAAAGGCTCAATCCGACTCATTGATATGCGACAATCAGCTTTGTGTGACTCTCATGCCAAATTGTAAGTGTTTTTACTGGCTTTTGTGGAAGTCTTGTTTCAATACTATAAACAGCCCTCCAGTAACATCATCTACTTACACAGGTTTGAGGAACCAGAGGCACCAGGCTCCAGATCATTTTTTACAGAAATAATTGCCTCAATCTCTGATATTAAATTTGCAAGGGATGGAAGACATATACTTAGTCGTGATTACATGACTCTTAAGGTTTGGGTTGATATAATTGCAAAGGTTTTGGTTCATATTTTTTTCATTGAATTTGTTGTATGTCTTTTGGATTCAAATAGTCATAGGAGTCAAGGGTTATTGAATAAAACTGGCCTCTTAAGCATGCTCTGTTATGCGTTTTATGCATAGAAGAAATATCCATCTCTGCAATCCATAGGATGTCCAAACAGTATAATTCCAACTATGCAATATTCATCAAGCTAAATGTCTAGAGATAGAAATTGTTTGTTTCCTGCAAATTTGTTTCTTCTATTAACTGTTGCTGTAAGCTAGACAGAGGAGGTTATGTCTGTAACAAGGTTCTAAGACATTTGACATTAAGTACATAATAGGATATTCTGTACATAAAATTGTGAGGATGGCACTTCTCACATTATAATCTGAAAAACAATAAAGGAAAAAAAAATGTTGGGAGACTGCATGTTGGAGCATTCTAAAACTGTTTTTTCTTTTTGCTTACTTGATCATGTTTTTCAGTGTATGCTATGGTGGCAAAGATAGTTGATTCAGGGAAAATGGGTACTACTGTATGAAATTTTATGATAAATTAAGCATTTTTGCAAGCTGGTCAACACTGAAACCTTGTTTACCTTGAAGCCATTTTGATCAAAGAACAATGTTAGGCATACATTATACTAGCTGATAAAGATGCAGATTTCTGGATGATGGAAAGAGTTTGGATTGATGATGCATGCCGTGTTATTTTGTAATGTTAGAGATTTTTATTCTACTTGGACTTGTTAATTTCACATGTTTGGAGGGCATGAGTACATTATAGGGACTTTCTTATTTGTTCTCCTTTTTTTTTCAATTCATCTGTTCCGAGAAATTGTTTTTCCCTAACTTTAAAATGTTTGGTTTAGTATATTTGTCTATTGGAATATGGGAATGAGTAAAAAAAGGGAAAAACTCATCTTTCTAGACTTGCTAAAATTAGAAACCAAGTTTTCCAAGAAAAAAACATTTATCTGGTAAAAACAATCTGTATAGTTTTCTATTTTCTTGAAAGATTTTTAAAAAAACTGAAAAATATCTCAAAAATATCAAACGTATGTCATTTTTTTTCTATTACTTCTGGTTTGGCTTTGTGCGAATGTTTAAAAAAACTACAACCTAGTTTTTAGAGTGGTTGATTTTATTTTCATGATACCTAAAGAAGTTATTCATGCATGTCCTCTTGATGTTAAGTTTGAATTTTTTTTTTATTCTCAGTTGTCTATTTTCTTTATTGTAGCTGTGGGATATCAATATGGATTCAGGTCCAGTTGCAACCTTCCAGGTTCATGAATATTTAAGACCAAAGGTGAGATTCCTTTCTTTAGACAGCTTAACCTGAAAATTTTCTTTGTTAAGCCGTGTCCATTCTAATTATTATATTTTTTGAATTTACCCAGTTGTGTGATTTATATGAAAACGATTCCATCTTTGATAAATTTGAGTGTTGTTCGAGTGGTGATGGATTGCGAGTTGCAACAGGCTCCTACAGGTCTGGTTCTTACATGTCCATACATCTGGTGACTGTATTATTGTTATTGACATCATCTCTCCATGTGCCATAATATGTTATTTCTTTTCATGTCCAAAGCAATCTGTTCCGAGTGTTTGGTTGTGCCCCGGGAAGTACTGAGGCATCAACTTTAGAAGCCAGCAAAAATCCAATGAGGTAGTTTCTGATTGATAGAACAGTGAGATTGAAACCAATGATAGTTAATATGGGATATCTTATAAATCTTGAATTACAATATTAGGAGACAAGTCCAGACCCCTTCAAGGCCTTCAAGATCCCTAAGCAGCATAACACGTGTTGTAAGACGGGGTCAGTACCTTCACTTTTCCTCTTCTTCCTTCCTACCTTGCACCCCTCTTCCATGTTCTTTTGTTATCCTAACAACTTGTTTTTATTATATTAATCTGGAGATCACTCACTAACAGGAGCAGAAGGCCCAGGAGTTGATGCAAATGGAAATTCTTTTGATTTCACCACGAAGTTGCTTCACCTAGCATGGCATCCAACTGAAAATTCCATTGCCTGCGCTGCCGCAAACAGCTTATACATGTACTATGCGTAAAGAGATCCACGGAAGAAATGTAATGCTGTTGGAGAAGATTTCTTTTCCTTTCCCACCGAGTTAGGTGGAGGCTACAACAATATTTGCATTTCAAATGCCTTCAACCTGCAGCACTTGCTATGTTATATCGTTGACCTGAAACGGCTATTGAAGAATCCACGAGGAAGCAACATGTTCTCTATGGGGCCAGCCAGATCTCATCCCCCCCCCCCTAAAAAGAAAATTCCATTCCTTTTTCCACCCTTTACAGCGTATCTTCTAAAATAGAAGATGCCATTATGTCCAAGTTGTGTTGGGTTGAAGTCATAAGAAAATGCGATTGTAGCTCTTCTACAGCAAAACGTAAAGGATTTTCAGTATTTGCCACTAGGTTCAAGGTGAATGTAGTTTTACGTAGATCTTGGTGGGAAGGAGCTGTTGAAACTTTCAATGCAATTTTTCAATTGATTCTTTATAATGCTTGAAACTTGAATGTTTTATTCCTTTTGGGTTACTGATTCTTTTGTCTCTAGGATCATCAAGCAAGCTTTACTGACACCAAATGCCATTTGCCCATTCCATACAATTTAGGTGGGAGGATGATCAGTCTCTGCCAGTAGTATCTTCCTTTTGTCCTTATTTAAATGAAATGAGCAAATAAATCTTCACCAGTGTATGACTAGTTATTTTTGGATCTTTTTAATCTGAGATTCTTGAGACTTTATCTTCTAGAATAGTTTTAATTTAGTTAAATCGAAATTATAATTGGTTGTCATATTGCAATTCAAAGCAATTTAGTTTGAGTATGTTGGATTAACCAAATTCTGGAAATATAGGATAAAATCTGAACATAACTTTTTCAAAACAGACTTATTTGCCGAATTGTAGAAACACTAGGGCGGTATTTCCAAATGGAACTAAATTGATGGTTGCAAAAGGAGCTGAAGAAGTCGAATGAAGAATACTACTAGTCATGGTTCTCAATATTCAACCCTTTCGAGAATTTAAACTTTGATAGCACGTGGCAACTGAAATTTGAATTTGACCTGATTCTATCAGATTATTGAAGAAGATTCAAGATTGAACTGTGTGTTTGTTTTATAGCCTTTTGTGGTTGAGTTTGAGGTTAGGTACAATCCATTTATGCACAAAACTCAACCATAAAAACTATTTTTTATTGCTTTTCTTAGCTTTTTTGATGGGTCCCACACACAAAACTCCACCTCCACCTCAAAAACAAACACCCTGTTCAGCCCCCCCTCACATTTATGATATTTTCATAGTCATTCTCGTTGAATTAATCATTGAATAATAGATAGAAGATTTGGGTTGTGTACAATCTATTATTATTATTATTATTATTATTGTTGTTGTTGTTGTTGTTAATATTGTATAACGTGTGAAGCGCGTTGTGGTGAACATCCTCTTGAATCATGATCTTTGTGGTGATGAGTGGAAATAATAAGAAATTCTTATTTTTTATCAATAAAAAAAGAAAGTTACCACCTAATATTTTGGTAACTATGAACCTTAACTGGTCTTAGAGTCTGGATAAGGAGATTGATTATGTATAGGGATTACGTATCATACCTAATACACATTATCTAAGGTAAACGACATTGTTTATCTGTCTGATATAAACTAAAATATTGTTGTGTTTTCTGACTGTTGGTTTGTCTAATGGTTAAAACCAGTCCACCCTAGTAGAGTGGACCATAGCTTTAGGGTCAAGCTTAGCCAGTCTAGAGTCAAAATAGATTTTTTTCATTTTTTCCTTTCAATATCAGGAATAAGTTTTACGTATAAGTTCTTAATCCTTGATATTTAAAAAAAAAAACAAAATAACTTTTTTTTTAGTATTTTTAAAATCTAGACCAAGTTCTTATAAATTTCATAAACTGATTATTAAATTAAAAAATTCATGCAAAGATATCAACAAAACTATTTTTCTTGTATTTTTTTTATTTAAGGATGCTAAATCATACTTCGTATTTTCTTTTTATTTATGCAAATATGATTTTTCTTTTCATTTGTGAGAAACTTGACCATATGCAATTTGAAATAAATTTATATATTTTGAAAGAAAGATTTTTGTTGTTTTTGTGGAAAGAAACCAATTTATTTAATACCAAAAAATATCTCGTGTATAGGTCACAATTTCAAATATTAAATATAAGGGGGGAAAATGTGGGGAATTCAAAATTAATTGCAAAATGATCTTCCAAAAAATTTGAAAATTTATTGAAATTGGATTAAGACCATGTTTAGCATAACATATATAACATGTTTTTATCTAGCTATTTTAAACATGATATCAATTCAAAATGAATTTTTGTTCATTAACTCGAACTTGATCAACACCAAAAATCCACACGAATCTTATTCATTTCACGAACTTTGTTCAAATTTCTTGTCAATTCTAATAAATCAACACAAATTCAAATAATGTCAAAAAAGCAATCACAACCTAAAAAAATAAACTTATAATTCAACATAAATATTTAAGTCATTTCAAAGTCAAAACACACATCAAACCAAATTAACATTGTCCAAATAGTCCAAGAATTATACATAATAATAAGTATTTTGTCGACTAAAGTGCACGATATTTTATTAATTTATCAAAAAAATAATTTGAGGTTATGAATCGACCTTCCAAGGTGTTTAGAGTGTCCAAGAACTACTGGATTAAAGGTTGGAGAACCACTGGAACAATGATGGTGCGTGTATCCACATGTCACTACCATTGGCAGTGCGTGAGTTCACGCGCCTTTGTCATCGGAAGAAAACCAACCATGGGATTTGAAGTGCCTTTTCTTTTATTGGGTTTCCTGAATATTATACACGTAGTAGAAACTATGAAACAAAATTATTCGGGAGTTTCTAAGATGTTTAGGGATTTATTACTTGAAGATCTGATTTTTTTCAGCTTTGAATAATTCTTTAAAGGCTGAGTTGTCACAATCCACAAGATATTCAATTGTCCGGTCTCCAACGGTAATCCACATGAACCACTCATGAGAAATCTCCTAAATCCCTATTTAGGAGAGATGAATTGTTATGCTTCGAGTGCTAACTCTAATTTTGTGTATACATAGTTTTCTGTTTAACATACAACAACTCATAAAAATAAGAGGCATAACTTATTATTTATAGGGTAATTTGAAAAACCATATAAATTAGCAAAATATCAATTTACCCCCTTTATAATATACACATATTAATTCAGGATAATTTTAGAAATTAACTCAATCAAGTCCTTATTTGATTTTTCTAGTTCTAGAAATATAATTCATGTATTAATTATATTCTAGTCCTTAATTTCTAAAATATATTTTAATCAAGACATACTTAATCAAATCATCCCATTTTAATTTCTAACTAATGGTTCTTAATGTATGTGACCTATTAAGTTTCTAATATGTTGGTCTAAATATAAATTATAATTATAATTAAATAGAATTAAATAAATTAAACAATTTAATTTATTATCAATTAAATAATTGATTAATTTATATTTGAAGATTAAGTGCATTGTCTAGCAACATATCATGACCCCCAAAATATTAAAAAAGTCATTAGTGGTTTGACTTAACCTTTTAGTGATCAGTTTCTTAGTGTAATTAATATCCTTTCATAAAAAATGTTCCGATTTAACATTAAAACATAGAGTATATCTGCCATGTTAAATCATATTTGTTCTCTATATAATACTCATTGATCGTTTGAATAAGATTTGAAACTCTTTTCAAATCTCATTCCACATTGATCAAGGATTTCTCAGTCAATATTATTTGAGAACAGATGAAATATTTTTCCTAATTCACCTAGGGTAATGAATCTTCTCCTGATTACTCAAGTACCTTCATATAGTTCATGCTATATCCAATGTCTACCCTTTTGTTACTTCAATTAAGATAACATGTAACAAGATCAAAATATAATATTCTCTATATAAGATGACTTAGTGATCTTAAGTCTAAGGATCACTTACATAATCATCACATGAGCCTTTCCAAAAACATAGGTGATTTCTTTATATGGAATTCTCATGCGGGTCAGTTCAATGTATGTGTATTATAACATGCACCTATATATTAGTTCTACGTATCCCTTATACCTTAGCTTATGAGAATAATTATTTCTTTTTATAAAGAAAAAAACATAGCATGTATCAGTCTTTATGACTTTAATGAATGTCTAGTATTTAAAAGAGCATCGACTAAGAACATTTTAAGAACAATGCTTTAATGTAATAGAAATCTCATAATTATAACAACTTTATACTTTTCTTTACAAAACTTTTTTTTATCTCATGGACTTTATTTTTACTCTAGATTCATTAATCTAATATTATATGAATATTAAGATAAATTAAGCTTTATTAATAATAAATATGTATTTACATGAATATAATAATACCACGTGTAACCAACTAATTGGCTACATAGCATATTAAATCAACACCTTTCTCTTTCTATCTACACCGACCATGTAACAAAAGGCAAACTAAAACCAAAGAAACAAATCATAAAAAGTTTCAGGTCCTTTTCTTTTCTTTCTTAGATCTGTTAAGACCAAGACTATGATGCAATTAGAGTGTATGCCATCGTAGGAGGAGGTCAAAGAGATGACGTCGATTTCTCAGTTGTTATTGTGGATGGAATGGAGAAGATAAAGAACTGCTGGTTGCTAGAGAGATAGAGCAGTGGGTAGCTTGGATAAAAGATGAGAAGCCATTCGCGGTGGTGCTCATGATGGCGTACTGCTAAAGCTGGCGTTGTTAGATATGCTATTAACAAGAGTTAATATGATGTTAAGGAGCTAGTGGTTGAAGCTAGTGGAGGAGGTTGTTTTGGATGAGAGAAATAGAGAGAGAGTTGTTGTTGTGAGGGAGAACTCACTGTTACTGCTGGTGTTGAGGGTTTGAGAGATGGTGTTGCCTACTATTGTTGAGGCTGGTCGTGAAATGAGGGAAAATAGGTTTTTGGTGTGTGGTAGCCAGTGACTTAGAGAGCAATGTTGGATTTTTTTATATTTTTTTTGGCTAACAGCTGATTGGTAAAAACAAATGTCTAGGTTTTTCTTGTCTTTTTAGGGGGAAGAGTTGGAAGGTGCTGGATTTGAGGAAGAAGATGGAAAGAAGAGGTTAGTTTGTTGTTGGTTTTGGGTCTCAGATAGGAAGGGTAAAGAGTTGTTGGGTTTTTTTTTGTTTTTCTTTATATTTGGATTGAGAGAGGACCAATGACCGTGGAGATTTTGTGATACGATCCAAGGAAGGTCATATTTAGATTTTGTCGTAAAATTTTCTACTATTCAATTTTACGCTATTGAGCATAACTTCAAATTCAACCGTTGGATCGAGCTAAAACTTTACCAGAAGATTCCAAAGGTATTTTTCTATATTGGGGTAAACGTTTAGGTGAATTAGAGTTCGGGAAGGACTTGCGATATAGATCAGATTAGGCTGTACGAATTTTGTTATTTACTTCCTTTTGACTTGTGGGCTTTCTATTTGGCAAGTATCCTTTTCCTACAAGGATGTGGTAGCTTGTTTTGGGAATTTTCTAGGTTTACAAGGGTCTTTAATAGGTTCAACATAGTTTCTAAGTGGCAAGGATTCATTAATGTTTCATAATTCTTTTCTTATAAGGATTCCGTATTCATCTTAGTTACACAAGAAAAGAATGGCTGGCGGTATTTAATGACACATTGGTTTCTAGGATCATTAGGTAGATAAAGACTAGGACTTATGGGCTTTATCTTTATTTTTGTTAGCTACAACCCAAGGCTTGTTTGGGCTTAATTAATACTTTGTTTTTAGCTAGGATCCAAGGCTTGTTTAGATCAGGTTATGGGCTTTTTTGTTTAGGGTTTTTGGGTTAGTTCAGCCCATAAAGCTAGATCCATTAGGGTTAATGTTTTTAGAACTATTTAAACATATGTAACTTAAATTTCAGCAGCAATTGATGAAAATTACTTCTGAATTTTTTAGTTTTAATGTGTGAGAGTGATTTTTGCATTCTTCAGTTCTTGAACGAATTGAATCTGACTTATCGAAGATTAACTGACTTTGTGGCATCATTCTACTTCATTCCAATATTGTTGTTGCCTTGGAGCAGGTTTTCATTGTATCACACTCCTATCAGACCTATTTCGGTTTTCTAGGATCAGATCTTAATCTTAATTGTGGGTTGCGTGACCACGTGATCACGAGGTTCGTATCATTTTGGGTTCTGGTAGAGTAGGTCGTGGTGTGGAGATCATGAGCTATGTTTTGGTGTTGGTCTTCAGATGGATTATTGAGGCTGATCTGTTGTTGGTTTGAGAGTTGAGGTTGATTTAGAAAGGGTTAGCTGCTGAAGGGTGTGACTAGTCTTTTTTTGAAAAAATCTGGTGGTCGTGAGTTGTTGGTAAATAGAGAGGTTGCTTATCAACATGGATGAAAAGGCATAGGGAGAGAGATGGCATTGATGGTGGTTAGTGATGGGTCAGTTGGTTATGGGAGATTGTTGATTGGTGCTACGAAAGAAGATAAAAGCAGCTGAGTTTGGTTCTTTTATTGGTTTCAGAGGGATGATGGCAACAGAGAAGGTGATGAAAGCTAGTGAGGATGATCTTTGGTTTTTAATTGCTATGAGAGAGGGCTGGTGGAGAAGAAAATGAGGGGTTCTTTTTTTGTATTTTTGTTTATGAATGGATGCTAGTTGGAGAGTGTGAGCTGATGAGTGGGAGACATAAATGTGTGGGCCATGTTTTTTGAGGCTGGGTGATTTTTGCTATAATTAATTCTCTTCCAAAATCCCCCCTCTTTGTGTGTGTGTGTGAGATTCCCTTACTATTTATAGGAAAACTAATTTGTCTATTTCCTCCTAATTGCTTGGTCACCAAGCAAACCAAAATCATTTTGGTCCCTCGTTTTTTTTTTTTGCACTTTTAGCCCCCTGTCCAAATATTTTTTTTTCTTAAAACAGGCATCATCAATGTTGATTTGATGATAAAAGTAAATCAATGATTTTGAAATGGATGTGTTAAATGCTAAAAACACGCGTTGAAAATAAATTTTATAATTTTTAATTCTTTTGAAAAGACACTGAAAATGCTAAAAACGACTCAAATACGTCAAGAATATATTTTTTGGATTTTTTATTGTTTTTTTCTCTACTTTTTGGATTTTTTTAAAAAATAATAAAAAAAGAGGTTAAAACTTGAGTTATGATAGTCAAAACTCAATTCTGACCCCCTATTTTTGTATATATTTTGAAAAATTACAAAATCTAAAAAAAATATATCTTCTCAATAATTCTAGTTAATTTTAATTATTTTGTTATTTTGCTTCATTTTTATTTATTTTTTGTGTAAAAACTGAAAATCATAAAAAAAAATACAAAATATAAAACAAAATTAAAAATAAAAATAGTTAGGGATTGAAATTGGGCCAATAATTGAGCATTATAGGAAAAAATGAAGTTTGAAAATTTTTGAGATACAATTGAGGGTTAAGTTGAAAACAAAATTAAGAAATGGGGTCAATTTGATTTATTCTAGCTAAGATTAAAAGGAATTCAAATTTTAAGGAAGATTTTGAAATAAATAGTCAAAATAAGAACTCAATTAAGGATTTATTTAAGATTTGCATAATCTTGTGTAACCAAGGGTTAAATTGAAATTAAAAAGATCAATTAATTCAATTTAGGGTTTCTATTGAAAGCAATTAAAGATTAGAGACATCTTAATTGAGAAAAATTCAAAAGCCAAGACTGTAACGAAAAAGATTAAATATTGAAGGGATCAATTAACTATTTTCATAATTTCGTTTTAGACTAATCAATGCAGTCAAATCTTCTAATAGAAGATTTCAATTCCATATTTTGATATCCCAAGATCCAGCAATTACAACAATCAATATCCTAATTACAGCTCTCAAATTCTAGAATTCTAACCCAAAATCTTCAAATCCTAAATTATTCCCACAATCCTTGTAACAAATTGGAGGAAAATAAAATGATGAAGAGAGAGAGTTTTGCATGAAGGATCAGGGAACCTCTTGGTTTTCTTCTTAAAATGAATAATGGTGTTCAATATCATTTATACACAACTTATCTAACAAACTATTTTGTCTCTTTTCTTATGAAAAAAGGCCCTCAACTAAATAAGGAAAAATAGAGAAGGAATAATTACAAATAATTCATTTTGTTGCAGCATGTTGTGTTGCTGTTGTTCTGCTGGTGTGGTGCTAGCTATTCTGTTGCAGTTCTGTTACAGGTTGGTGCTTGGTGCATGCTAAATGGCATGCTGCTGATGTGGTGTCTAATATCCCCCCATAAGATGGAGAATAGAGATTAACTATTCCCATGTTGGACAAATGCTGCTGAAAAATAGAAGAAGGAAGAGCTTTGGTAAAGATGTATGCTAGTTGACATTGAGAAGCAACATGAGAAGTGGTGATGAGACCTTCCTGTATCTTGTCACGAATAAGATGACAATCCAATTCAATATGTTTTGTGCATTTGTGAAAAATTGGGTTTGCAGCTATGTGAAGAGCAGCTTGGTTATCACAATAAAGTTGAGCAGCTTGAGGATGAGAAATACAAAGATCCTGAAGGAGATATCGAAGCCAAGTGAGTTCTAAGCAGGTGGAGGTCATAGAACGATATTCTGCCTCAGCTGAGGAGCGAGAGACAACATATTGTTTCTTGGACTTCCAAGAAATAAAAGAGTCTCTAAGGAATATGCAATAACCTGTGACTGATCTTCTTGTGTCAGGGTAGGAAGCCCAATCAGAGTCACAGAAGGCTTTGAGTTGAATATGTGAGGAAGAAGATAATAAAATACCTTGTCCAGGTGCAGATTTAATGTAACTGTCGCACGTGTGGGGCGTTGCGGCGATCGTCCACCACTCTCAGGGAAAATATAATGGTTTACCTGGCAAATGTGGAGAGACAAGGAATTCTTGTCTCTTATCAGTAAAATATGGACTGGGAGTCGCCACCTAGTATTCTGGTCACTAGGAACCCTAACTGGTCTCAGAGATCGGGAACGGAGACTGGTTGCGTAAAGGGAAGGTATTAGCACCCCAACTACGCCCTACCTAAGTAAGCTGCATTATTTTATTTGTCTGATAAAAAATCTAAGGTTTGTTCGCATTTTCTAGTCGTTGGTCTTGTCTATCTAAAATTCAAGAAAAGCCCTCCTCAATAAGGAGCTTCTTATCTTAATGGGGTAGAACCTAACTGTTTTAACGTAAAAAAAACAATTTAATATCTGGAATATGTATTACGTGTAATGTCATACCCTGGATACTAAAAGACAAACAAAATAAAATTTTTTTGTTATTGAAATTTTGGCCAATGTTCTCTTGACTTTTAAACTGGTTATTAAAGCCAAAATGCATGCTAAAATATTTTTTTCGGGTGTATGAAAAACATAATATGATTTTTTAGCTTTGAGACACTTAACCGTATACAAAAAAACAATTTTTTTTTAATTTTGGGAAGTTTTAACGAAAACCGGGTATTTTAATACCAGATTCGTATTTTTTTTTGAAATGACAAAAAAAAAACAAACTGAGATTAAACAAAACAACGTAAAACAATACATGCGGGGAAATCGCAAAATTTTAAATATATACATATATTAATTATTAATTTTTTTTAAACGGGGCCGGACCCGGCCCAGATCAGTGGGCTAGGCCAGACCCGGCCCACACCAAATGGGCTGGTTACTGTGTTCAAAGACAGTAACCAACCCCCTCACCATTTGCTGCAGAACGTGAATTATTCACGTTCTGCATGCAAATGCAGGCAAGGGCTGAGCAAGAGGAAACAAAACGGGGCAGTAGAAGGTTACCTGGGGTGGCGTCGAGGCGGTGTTGCCAGCGGCGGCGGTGTTGTTGTCGTGATGGAGGGACTGCGGTGGCCGGCGAGGCTTCTCCTTCTCCCTCCTCTCCCTCCTCTGTTTTTTATTTCGTTTTCTTTCCTTTTTCCACTCTTGTGTTCTCTTGTCTCTCTCGTCCTTCGTTCCCCCCCTTTTTTTATTTCTCCTTTTTCAGTCCCCTTTCTCAGCTTCCCCCCCTTTGTATTTATAGGTAAAACAGAGGGGGGGAAGACACCCTACTACCCCTGTCCAAGGGGTACATGGCCGACGCGGCCTCTGTGCGGCCGCCCCGAACCGCCCAAGGGGTACGTCCCCTTCCTTCTTCCACCACGTGGTAAGCAAGTGGGGAGGTTGTGTCGGTGTCTTTTTGAGGTTTAGGAGAGGGAGGGAGAGGAGAAAAGCAGGGGAGGAAAAATCTTCTTCTTCCCTTGCCTCGCGCGTCCAGGGGAAGAAGAAGACCCATAGTGCCGTCAAAACGGCACCGTTTCGGGCTTTTTTTTTTAATGAACAGTGTATGAAACGACGCCGTTTTAGACAAAACATGCCGTTTTATTTAAATGAAAACGGCGCCAAACTTATGTCTAAATACAAATTAGTCCTGAATTTGTGATTTGTTCAATCAAGTCCTAATTGCAATTTTGATTTAAAAATCAATGCAATTGCATCCCTGCCAAAAATCAATCGCCGACCCTGAAGGTGGCCGCCTTTTCCAACTTGGTCCTTAGTCTCTGATTTATGCAATTTGACCCTCAATTGAGCAATAAACTTCTAATTTCTTCAATTTGACCCCTGATTTGGTTTTAATTACAGCCCTTCTATTTACGCGCCTTTTCTAGATCGCCGACCCTGAAAGTGGCCGCCTTTTCCAACTTGGTCCTTAGTCTCTGATTTATGCAATTTGACCCTCAATTGAGCAATAAACTTCTAATTTCTTCAATTTGACCCCTGATTTGGTTTTAATTACAGCCCTTCTATTTACGCGCCTTTTCTAGTTGAGTCCTTAGTTTTGGATATCTTCAATTAAGTCCCTAATTGGCCATCAAACTTCAATATTTATGCAATTAAGCCCCTGATTTGACCAAATTAACTCTAAAAAAAAATATAATTTGACCCCAAAACTTTAATTTCTTTCAATTAAAGCCCAAATTAACTCCAAAATTAATTTTTCTTGCAATCAAACCCTCCATAAAGTCAATTAAACCTTCAATACAATTTAATTGAGTCCATAAATATCTGATTTTGTACTTTTCTTTCTCAAATTGAATTTTCTTTGTCAACAGGGCTCTTATCAGTCAATAAAATACTGTCAAATTTTAATTTTTGTGTTTTTTTAACCTCCTCAACCAATTTTTGACCATTTTCTGAGCGTTTTGGCATCCTTTTTTCATTGTTATATTTTTTGATAATATTTTTTGATTTTTTTGAATTTTTTTTTGAAGAGAGAAAATCTGAATTGGGGAATAACCCAAAAATAGGTTATGATAGTTGCCCCCCTTCTCTTTACAATGCTTACGACCAAAATCTTGCAAGAGATTTTAGATAGTAAGCTTTGTAAAGAAGAAAAAGGAAAACGATTACATTATTTTGGGCAACCTGCCCCTTTTGAAGAAAATTAGTCTGTTTTCACGGGCGACCTGCCCACACACTCACACTTACCCTGGTCTATTTTCATGTGCGACTTGCCCACACATCCTCAAAGTTACCCTGGTCTATTTTCAGGGGCGACCAGCCCACACACTCACTCTTACCTTGGTCTATTTTCATGTGCGACCTGCCCACACATCCTCAAAGTTACCCTGGTCTATTTTCAGGGGCGACCAGCCCACGCACTCACGCTTACCCTGGTCTATTTCCATGGGCGACCTGCCTAAGTAGAAAAACAAAGAGTGGGTCTCATTGTAATTGGTGACCTACCCAGGTGAAGGAATGGTCTCATTGTAATGGGTGACCTACCCAGATAAAAAAACATGGAGAATGGTCGAGTTGTAATGGGTGACCTACCTAAATGAAAAAAAGAAAGAGTGGTCTTGTTGTAATGGGTGACCTACCCAGGTGGAGGAATGGTCTCATTGTAATGGGTGACCTACTCAGATAAAAAAACATGGAGAATTGTCGAATTGTAATGGGTGACCTACCCAAAATAGAAAAAAGAAAGAGTGGTCGTGTTGTAATGGGTAACCTACCCAGGTAGAGGAATGGTCTTATTGTAATGGGTGACCTACCCAGATAAAAAACATGAAGAAGTGGTCGAATTGTAATGAGTGACCTACCCAGATGGAAAAAAGGAACAGTGGTCGTGTTGTAATGGCTGACCTACCCAGGTGGAGGAATGGTCTCATTGTAATGGGTGACCTACCCAGATAAAAAAAACATGGAGAATGGTCGAATTGTAATGAGTGACCTACCCAAAAGGGAAAAAAAAAGAGTGGTTATGTTGTAATGGGTGACCTACCTAGGTGGAGGAATGGTCTTATTGTAATGGGTGACCAACCCAGAAAAAAAACAAGAAGAAGTGGTCGAATTGTAATGGGTGACCTACCTAAATGGAAAAGACCTACCCAAATGGAAAAAGGAAGAGTGGTCGTGTTGTAATGGGTGACCTACCCAGGTGAAGGAATAGTTTCATTGTAATGGGTGACCTGCCCAGATAAAAAAACATGGAGAATGGTCGAGTTGTAATGGGTGACCTACCTATATAAAAAAACATGAAGAAGTGGTCGAATTGTAATGGGTGACCTACCCAAAAATAGGAAAAAGAAAAAGGGGTCGAGTTGTAATGGGTGACCTACCCAGGTGGAGGAATGGTCTCATTGTAATGGGTGAACTACCCAGATAAAAAAACATGGAGAATGGTCGAATTGTAATGGGTGACCTACCTAAAATGGAAAAAAAGAAGAGTGGTCGTGTTGTAATGGGTGACCTACCCAGATAAAAAACATGAAGAAGTGGTCGAATTGTAATGGGTGACCTATCCAGATGGAAAAAAGAAAGAGTGGTCGTGTTGTAATAGGTGACCTACCCTGGTAGAGGAATGGTCTCATTGTAATGGGTGACCTACTGTAAATCCCGGGAAAAATCAAGGCTGGATTAAATTAAAGAGTATGAACTAAACTAAAAAGAAGTGGGGGCAAAACAAATACACTTAAAGAAAATAGGGCCTAAATGAAAATAATAATAATAAATAAATAAATAAAGATCTGCAACTATCATAAAGAAAGAAAATAGGGAGTTTTTGTATCCATTTTTTTACAAATCAAGAGAGAAACACAAAAAATTCCTAGAACCCATCCAAGATTAAGGGTTATTCGTAGAATAAACACTGGTGGGCAAGGGATTAACAAGAAAATTTGAACAAGAAGAGAAGAGGGGAGGGCCAGCTGTCATTAGAAAGAAAATGAGGGAGTTGAAGATCGAAACCTTGATTCGTACCGGGTAAGGTGTTCTAAACATGGTTTATGAGTTGTTTCAAAGTCGATTATAAATTGATGCCTGGATGTTGAATTATAGTTAGGGTTCTTAGACTTGAATTTAGGGAAAATATATGAGCCGCTAAATTAAATAACTATAGGTGTTGTGTGTATTAAGGTTGACGAATCTGGACAGTTTTGTCTGTTCACTTTCAGATGGATTTTGGGTAGGAGGATGAAGGAATTAGGATCAGGTTCCTCATAAAAATTGTAGTTTTAGATGTCGACTAACTAAGAAAATTGGTCTTGCTCAATTTGGAGTTATAGAACTCCAGCTATAGGTCACCAACCGAGACTGGGTCATAACAGACCCTGTAGGGTAATAGGTCTGGTTCGTTGATAAACAATTTTAACTGTCTTGGAGGCAGATCTGGGTTCTCCTTCCTTCAGAGAACTTATATCCTCATGTCTTAGCTTCCAACGAGACTAATCTCGCTTGAAACGAAGTTCTATAACTTTAGATACAGTTAAACATCCGAGGAGAAGTTGGACAGTAACAGTTCAAATGTCTAGACAGTAACAGTTCAAAACAAGACAGTAACGGTTCAAAAACAAGATAGTAACAGTTCAAATGTCTAGACAGTAATAGTTGGACAATAACAGTTCAAATGTCTAGACAGTAATAGTTCAAAACAAGACAGTAATGGTTCAAAAACAGGACAGTAATAGTTCAAAAACAAGACAGTAACAGTTCAAATGTCTAGACATTAACAGTTCAAAACAAGATAGTAACGGTTCAAAAACAAGGTAACAGTTCAAAACAAGACAGTAATGGTTCAAAAACAAGACAGTAACAGTTCAAAACAAGACAGTAACGGTTCAAAAAACAAGACAATAACAGTTGGACAGTAACAATCCAAATATAAAGAAAGGAATGATAACTATGGTTGGACAAATAACGACAATATTAATGGGTGAAATGAGAAAAACATAAAATATTAAGAAATGACTAAAAGAAAGACTTATTGATTGTTGATATGGTTACTATAAAACATATCCTAGGTGAGGAAAATTTATGAGATAAACCTGTGATTTGCAGGAGGGACCACAGGTGTGGTGCAACAACAACAGCAGGAGAGCACGGATAAAGCTTCTATTGCAGTTAGGTGAATCGCACCTTGATTAGTACTTAAAAGTGCATTTTTATCAATGTTTTATATCATCATTTTGCACTTGAAGTATCAATAACTCCTTAACTAAAACATGTTTTATAATAACATATCTAATAATATAAGATACCTTTAATTTATGGTAAATATTCATCTTAAATGCAGGCCTATCACATAAATGAAAGAATTGATTGATGAGTTGAAGTACTGAAATTGAAAGGACAAAGAGATGGCCAAACTTAGAAAAGAGATGTTGGTGCAGTCGAAACTGGAACATTGTTTGGTAATCGGGTCATATCTGGAGCTGTAGATCTCGGATTTAGGTCTACTTTATATGGATGGAAAGGTAAGACATAGGCCTACAACTTTCATGGGAGTCCAAGATTTAACAAGGCCGTTTTCAAGTCCAAATTGTAGCAACAACGAAGAAGTCCGAATCTGTCCTGCAGCCCAGACACTGTTTAGTGTTCAGCCCATATCTCGAGTTCTAGAAGTCCAAATGATCTCAAAATTTTACCCTGGAAAGATGAGACAATTCCCTAGAACTTTCATGATTTAAGTCTGTTCAAATTATGACGTTATCAATGACGTTTTAGGCAGACACGAAGATAAGAATTGTCACCAAGTCAAGATGTGGCCACCCATTCATCAATTAGTCAACAAATCAATAGTTCCGAATTTTGACCTATAAAAGGAGGCATTTGCCATGTATTTAGGCATCTTGGTGTTCAGATCAAGATCATGCTCTTGCTCTCTCTTTTGTAATACTTAAGTTTTGTTTATATTAATCTCTTGTTTATGCCTTTCATTTCCTTTTCTTTACTTAGTTAACTTCTTTCTCATTTATGTTCTTATCTTGTTTATTTATGTTTCTTTCTTTCATTATGTGTAGCTAAGTTAATTATATCAAGGTGAAAAGGGTACACTAATGGTGTAAGAATAAGTATAATATAAACTTAACATGGACCTTAATGTTGGATACTAACATTCTTTATATTTGTTATCTTGTTCACTTTTAATACTTTGCTTGTTAAATGGTTAATCTAGATTTATGTTGTATAACACTTGGTACAACAAATACTTGGCACTTTCATAGCCCATACTGTATGGTATAACCGACACCTGAGCTATGAAAGGAACTTGATTTGTTGTTAACATGAGTTATAATCATGAATGCGTGACAACATTTACAAGTAAATCTTCTTTGTGTGTAATCATGTTAACAATTTATAATCTAATTGGAACCTCCTTTGTGTGTGGTTTCCAATTGAATAATAAGAGTTTATACTATACTTGTTTGAAATACCATTAGTGGATCCTCTAACCTTGACATTTGTTGTTATCATTGTTTAATCCTTACGTTAATCTTCCATCTCAAAGTTCTCATCAACTTCCTTTTCTTCTTCTTCTTCTTCTTCATTATTACTACTGTTATTATTATTATTATTATTATTATTATTATTATTATTATTGTTACTATTGTTGTTGTATTATTGTTGTTTATAATTTATACAATTAACCTCCTTGTGGTTCGACCCCGGTCTTGCCGGGTTATTTATTACTTCGACACTCCTGCACTTGGGAGAAGACATCAATCTTTTAGTCGTGTCAAGTTTTTGGTGCCGTTGCCGGGGAGGTAAATTCTTGTACAAATTATAGTATTTATTTTATTTTCTCTTTTCACTTTTCTTGTATCTAACTTTGTTTATTTTTTTTGTTTTGTTTCCTTTTGTTTTGTTTTCTTCTTCTTTTTACACGTGCATGAGAGTCTGGTCACGTACATTAAATGATAGACTTTGTAGGGTATCCTCATCATTTTCAGAAAATATGGCCGAAGAAGATAACCAATCGCTTCATAATGAGAATAATGAGAATATTCGGGTCAGAACACTTAGAGACCACATGAATCCCACAAGAACAAGTGCACCCTCATGCATAGTTTTCCCCCCTGATGCATCTCATTTTAATTTTAAGCCAGACATTATTCAACTTTTACCTTCTTTTCATGGCTTAGATTTAGAAAATCCATACTTGCATTTAAGGGAATTTGAGGAGGTCTGTAACACCTATAATGACTCAAATTGTAGCATGAACACCATTAGGTTAAAGCTTTTTCCTTTTTCATTAAAAGATAAAGCTAAAACATGGCTACAAAATTTGAGACCAGGATCTATTCGTGCTTGGGATGAAATGCAACAACAATTTTTAAAGAAGTTTTTTCCATCCCACATAATAAACTCTTTCAAAAGACAAATCATCACTTTCACTCAAAAACCAGGAGAAACATTTTACCAATATTGGGATAGGTATCAAGACTTGCTTAATACTTGCCCTCATCATGGCTTTGAAACATGGAGATTGGTTTCACATTTTTATGAAGGGTTAACTCCTAGAGATAGGCAAATGGTTGAATTGATGTGCAATGAAACTTTTGAGGATAAAGACCCTAATGAAGCAATGGAGTACCTAGACTTGCTAGCTGAAAATGCGTAAAATTAGGACACTACAGGAACTTATGAGGCACCAAGTAAAACCCAACCTCATACATCTAGTGGAGGTATGTACAACCTTAGGGAAGATCATGAACTCCAAGCCAAGTTTGCATCTTTAGCTAAAAAAGTCGAGGCACTAGAATTAAAAAAGAGCGGTCAACTAAAATCTGTTCAAGACATTGTGTGTCAAATCTGTGAAACCAATGAACATTCAACCAATGACTGTCCAACTTTGCCCTCTTTTAAGGAATGTGTCCATGAATAAGCCCATGCTTTAAACAGTTTCCAAAGGCCCAATCATAACCCATACTCGCAAACATACAACCCTGGTTGGAGAAATCACCCAAATTTCAATTGGAAGAGTGATAACAATAATGCACAAACTTCACAGCCACCGTTTCAAGCACACCATAATTTCCAAAGTTCTCATAGATATGCACCTCCTTATGCTCCACCTCCTAGAAGAAATCTTGAGGAAACATTGCATGCATTTATGGAAAAGCAAGAGGCAATCAACACTCAACTTGCTCAAAGTATGACAGATTTCAAAGATACTCTTGCAAAATTCACATCTGCTCTCAGTTTACAAGAGAAAGGTAAGTTTCCATCTCAACCACAACAAAATCCCAAGGGGCAATACAATGTGAATGCAAGTAGTTCTGGAAGCCAACACATGGATCAAGCCAAATCAGTCATCACTCTTTGCAATGGTAAGGTTATTACCATGAATGCGTGACAACATTTACAAGTATTACCATTATTCGAATAAGATAACTAATGTAATCATGTTAACAATTTATAATCTGATTGGAACCTCCTTTGTGTGTGGTTTCCAATTGAATAATAAGAGTTTATACTATACTTGTTTGAAATACCATTAGTGGATCCTCTAACCTTGACATTTGTTGTTATCATTGTTTAATCCTTACGTTAATCTTCCATCTCAAAGTTCTCATCAACTTCTGTTTCTTCTTCTTCTTCATCTTTATTATTATCATTATTAATAGTATTATTATTACTACTGTTATTATTATTATTATTATTATTATTATTATTATTATTATTATTATTATTATTATTGTTGTTGTTGTTGTTGTACTATTGTTGTTTATAATTTATACAATTAACCTCCCTATGGTTCGACCCCGGTCTTGCCGGGTTATTTATTACTTCGACACTCCTGCATTTAGGAGAAGACATCAATCTTTTGGTCGTGTCACACCTATACTTTCTAAGTTAAATTCCATGATTTAATATATATTACCGATGTGAAATGTGAATTACTGAATGTATGTGTAATCAAGGTGAAAGGTTGTTGTGTGAATTGTCGAGTGGTGAAATCATCGTTGACAAAAGAAATATGAAAAGTGTGATTTGAGGCATAAACTAACATATATTTAGTGTATGTTAGAATCTCGGGTAAGGGGATCGAGCATGTATTGACTAGCATATATTTAGTGTATGTTGGGATCCCGGGTAAGGGGATCGAGCATGTATTGACTAGCATACATTTAGTGTATGTTGGGATCCCGGGTAAGGGGATCGAGCATGTATTGTCTACCATACATTTAGAGTATGTTAGGATTCTGGGCGAGGGGATCACCGTGTAATGGCTAGCATACATTTAATGTATGTTAGGATCCCGGGTAAGGGGATCACCTTGCATCGACTACTACGGGGTGATGATGATGATACCAGCGAAATTTGTATCGGTAATGTGTTACGCAAAAATAATCATGGTTGATCTTATAAAGTCAGAAATGGAGGTTGATGATGGAAGACGGAACGATTATTAATAGTTGAATAAGGAAGATATTCTAATGAAAAACCAAAAGGGAGAAGTGAACAAAATATGAATGCATGTTACCCTTTTTAAATTGTTAGATATTCATGTTGTTATATTTATTGTGATATTCAAAATAATATGCATTTTGTTTCAGGATCATCGCATGCACGACAGGAGTAGATCCTAGCTTATGTTTCCATTATTGTAATCTAGGTTCTAGGGACTATACCCTTATATTTTGTAAACATGAAAATGTTTGTATAATTGAATTTGTATAATTAATGTCTAAACTTGAATGAATGAACTTAGCTCTGTTGTTCATATAACCATATTTAATGTCTATGTGTTTATATTTTTATCCATCCACAATAATATTTTGTTATATAATGTGTATCATAAATATTGTGGTTGGTCGGTGTGATAATATTTGTAGAATTGAAAACTGGGTTGATTGGGTCGGGATTGAGTTATGAGACACGAGTTACTAGAAGTGTAAACAGGTTACATGTCGATAACTTAGAACCTTCCGGTATAAGGGGGGACCTTGTCGAAATTTCAGATGTTAATACGAAGACCATGAATATATATATATATAAAAAATTCTAATTACTCTGTTTTCGGTTGATATGAGATTGTTGCTTTTATCCCGGTATAGGGGGGATGTTACACCTACCCAGATAAAAAACATGAAGAAGTGGTCGAATTGTAATGGGTGACCTACCCAAATGGAAAAAGGAAGGGTGGTCGTGTTGTAATGGGTGACCTACCCAGGTGAAGGAATAGTCTCATTGTAATAGGTGACCTACCCAGATAAAAAAACATGGAGAATGGTCGAGTTGTAATGGGTGACCTACCCAAATGGAAAAAAAGGAAGAGTGGTCGTGTTGTAATGGGTGACCTACCCAGGTGGAGGAATGGTCTTATTGTAATGGGTGACCTACCTAGATTAAAAAACATGAAGAAGTGGTCGAATTGTAATGGGTGACCTACCCAAAAATGGGAAAAAGAAAGAGGGGTCGAGTTGTAATGGGTGATCTATCCAAGTGGAGGAATGGTCTCATTGTAATGGGTGACCTTCTCAGATAAAAAAACATGGAGAATGGTTGAATTGTAATGGGTGACCTATCCAAAATGGAAAAAAGGAAGAGTGGTCGTGTTGTAATGGGTGACCTACCCAGGTGGAGGAATGGTCTTATTGTAATGGGTGACTGACCCAGATAAAAAACATGAAGAAGTGGTCGAATTATAATGGGTGACCTACCCAGGTGGAGAAATGATCTCATTGTAATGGGTGACCTACCTAGATAAAAAAAACATGAAGAAGTGGTCGAATCATAATGGGTGACCTACCCAAAAATAGGAAAAAGGAAGAGGGGTCGAGTTGTAATGGGTGACCTACCCACGTGGAGGAATGGTCTCATTGTAATGGGTGATCTACCCAGATAAAAAAACATGAAGAATGGTCGAATTGTAATGGGTGACCTACCCAAAATGGAAAAAAAAGGAAGAGTGGTCGTGTTGTAATGGTTGACCTACCCAGGTGGAGGAATGGTCTCATTATAATGGGTGACCTACCCAGATAAAAAACATGAAGAAGTGGTCGAATTGTAATGGGTGACCTACCAAAAATAAAAAAAAAGGATGATGAGGGCTCAAAGGCGCACTCGAAAGGAGGTAGGGTTACCAAACGCACTACCCAAATGGTGAGGGTTCAAAGGCACACTAAAAAAAGAAAGAGGTAGGGTTAGAAAACGAACTACCTAAAAGTTTGATGATGGATTACCAATTTGCTGAAATGTTGAAAACAATGCATTATGATTGATATGCATGTATACGTACTTGAGAAATATAGGCCCCCATTTCTTCATGGTGTCTTTCTTTTCTCAAAAGTTGGCGTGTTGGTAGTAAACTTCGATGACTTTTTCATTCTTGCTTACTCAAGTCACATTATGTGAGCTGGACCTTTGGATGGGTTTTGCTACTCATTCCTTTATCTCAAGGGTTGTCAACTCTGCCTGATATTTTTAGAAAGGGAATCATGGAGCCAACCCTACTGTGTGTTTTTGATTGCCCCCCAGCTTGATCATGCCCCCCAAGTGTTCAATTGGGTTTACTTTGGGGGTGAGGATATGTGAATGAAGGTTTGACATAGAGTTGTTTTCATGCAGAATTTTTGAAATTTCAAAGCTATTCCGAACACAAAAATCATTTTGATATTAGTTCAAAGCAAACTTGTTCTAAAGAATTCAAACGATTCCTATGGACAGGTTTCTTAAAGTGATATTTGGTTTGTCAAAAAGGGTTTAAATTTCAATTTGAGGGTTATTAAAAACTGAATCGGTTCAAAGCATTTATTTTATTTGCATGAATAATGATTTGACCCGCATGTGAAAGCACTGCCTACCGATCTAGATTGCTTGCCTTTGATTAGAAAGGGCTTGATCAGGTACATAATATAGGCTTTGGCTATTGGTTATGAAGAAAAGGATACTTTGCAGGCTCAAAAGGTGTTTAAGGGATTTCAAGATTAGGATCACTTGTGCTTGTTTCCTGACCTTTTGTCTTTGGAATGTCTTTCGAAAATGGTCTGTCATGCCCCCGAGTGTCGGGTTTGGGCTCTTTCTCTTTGTTTTCTTCATTTTTGTTTGGTTGAGCATAATCAGCTCAGTTATTTTTATGAGAAGCTCAAATCTTTTGGATCCTTTGGATTTTCTTTATCATGCCCCAGCTTTGCGTGGGCAGCTTTGATCATTGAGAATTTTCTTTTATGCCCCCCAGTGTTGTTTGGGCACATTTGAGGTTTTTTCTATGTCTCTCGCACTTGCCCCTCAGTGTGGGGTGTGATCCTAGCGAAGGTTATTTTCAAAAAACGTTACCAGGCTCGAAAGGGGACCGCAAAGGATATATTTCAGCCTTGTGAAAGATTTATCAAAGATGATCTTTTCTCATCTCAAATGCATGCATTTAGGAGCGATAAGCCTTGCTTTCATGCCAGTATGCAAAGTGATTATTCATTCAAATAAAATTAAGCTTTTGAGTCACCTCATGGGGTTTTTTTTCCTTTGTTTTTGTTGTCTTTTTTCTTTCAAGTTTCTAGGTATATGTTTACCTGTCTAAGAAATCACTTGAATTTCCAGAATTCGTTTGTTTTGGACAAACATCAACATAATTTTTGTTTTTGTACTCACTTTTGAGGTCCCAAAAAATGTCCTTGAAAACATATGAGATTATGTATGGTTTTGGAATAAAGGAAAACAACGAAGGATTCTTCGTGTTGTAGTTTTGTGAGCAAAAGTTGTGCTCAAAATGTTATTTACATGTAATAACAACAAAAGGAGTGTGATATGAATACAAGAAAGTACATGATCTTATTTAACAGAGAAACGTCTTGTGGCATTATGAGCTTACCAACAAGACTGAAATAGACATGATCAAAAGCATTAAACAAAAGGCAATAATAGGGCAGGTTTCATTGGCGAATCTTGTTTTATGCTAGCCACCTTTCAAAAGTTCTGTACAGAGGACTCAAAGACAATGTAGAACAACACCACGGTCAAAATTTGAGTTCTTCAAAATTTATGCTATCATTTCTGCACCCATGCTGGACCATTGATGCTTTCCAGTTCCACAAACATTCCATCCTAATGTTTTTCTAATCCATTGCTTCCAGCATGATTCGGTAGAGGATTCGTGTTCACATTAGGAGTGTCTTCAAATTCTATCCACCCGGCCTTGATTAATTGCAGAAGCTTTCTCTTGAAAGCATTGCAGGTATGGATGCTATGACCAACAATACCAGCATGATATTCACAATTGAGCTCTGGCTTGTACCAATTAGGATAAGGTGGCTGCACAGGTGCTAGAGGTTCTGGAGCTATATGACCGATGCTTAATAGCTTCTGGTACATCTCATTCAGGGGTAGCGGTAATGGAGGTGATTGTTCTTGAACCCTTTAGTAATTTCCAATTTGGCTTTTGGCTTGAAAGTTATGGGGCTCTAGTTTTTTGATGTTGGTAATCTGGGATGGAGTATGGTAGTTTTGGGATGAGTTTTTCCTACCCCTGTAGCCATCTTCAACATGGTGGACCTCTTTTCTTTTGAACCCTCTTTTCAAGGTGGGTGCATAAATTCTACCACTCTTGACACCTTGCTCTATGCATTCACACACTACCACATCGTCAATGAATTGTTGGGCTGAACTACCCATCACATGTTCGTAATATGGTGCTTTGAGTGTGTTGGCAAATAAAGAGACCATCTCTTTGTCCAGAAGTTGAGGATGTACTTGAGCAGCCGATTCTCGCCATCTTTGAGCGTATTCCCTTATGCTTTCTTTGTCCTTTTTCTCTAGATTGGACAAGCTGGTTCTGTCGAGAGCGATGTCCATGTTGTACTTGTACTGCTTGACAAAAGCATCCACCAGGTCCTTCCATCTCCAGATCTTTGTATTGTCTAATCTCATGTACCAGCTCAAAGTTGCCCCACTTCAGCTGTCCTGAAAAAAGTGCATCAGTAGTTTTTCATCATGTACTACCTCTGTCATTTTATTGCAGTAGGACTTGAGATGAGTCATGGGGCATTGTGTTCCACTGTATTTGATGAACTCAGGAACACGAAATTTCTTTGGGACAACCACATTTGGGACCAGAAACATCTCTGTTGCCCGTACCGGGTCATATAAGTCTACCCCTTCAATGACTTTGAGTCTGGCTTCGAGCGCGTCAAACTTATCTTGATCAATGCTATCGGATGACTTAGCCTTGTGGGACTCGTTAACAGATGCCTCTATGACTGTCAGGGCTGGTGCAGGTGTCGCTGACTGCACAAATGTTGGATTTTGCTGAGGCTCTTGACCATGTTCGCTCATTCTTTCTTCAGGCTGAACTATATAGTAGGAGCCTGATTAAAGGTGACCTGTCGGTTAGAAGGACCTTCACCGGAGGTATTTCTCAGTGTTTGCTCGAGTAAGCTAGTGAGGTGAGCCACACTTGTTTTCAAAGACTCCAACTCTTCTTGAAAATAGGCATCATGGTGAGCACGCTCTTCATCTTCCATGTTTCTTGCTCGAAGTTGGGTGTTGTAGACTTTTTGGGGACCTATATTTCAATCTGATGCATGTATGTTAAATGTATGAACATGTGATCTATATGATGAACTTGCCCTTCGAAGGGTGACATATGATCGTAACTCTTTGCATGATGAACCAAGAATCTTGATTCTTGCCCACACTTTACAATGAAAATTTTTTGAGTGACGATCCTTGTGTCACCCACAAGTCTTGAGTTCAAGATGCTTCAAGAAGGGTTTGTCCTTAAGTAAATAAAGATAGCACATACAATCTAAGGACAAGTTCTATTCATTATGTGAACATGGGTAGGTTTTCTACCTGGTCTTAAAAGGGTCTTATATCTGCCCAGTGACAATCTTCCTAAAGACAGTATAGGGGCGTTGCGAGAAAGGGTTAAGGCACGTATACCTACCGTTACCAAGCAGACACTCAGATATGAGTTGGGTGTTTCACGCATCTGAACCCTGACCAATAGTCATAGGACAGATCGCTAATTCCCCACTTAACTTAGAAGCTTATGTGTGCTTTTCAAAAATTTAAAGCATATGATGCATAAGGCAGTTCTATACAATGCTTGTACACCTATGTACATAAATTAAAGCGTGTAAGAAAATAAATAAAAGGAGCATATTAACAGAAAATGCACAAACCAAACAACACAATTATCAGACGAAAACATGCTTAGTCCACAAGATCCCTAGTGGAGTTGCCAATTCTGTCGCACGTGTGCGGCGTCACGACGATCGTCCACTACTCTCAGGGAAAATGTAATGGTCTACCTGGCAAATGTGGAGAGACAAGGAATTCTTGTCTCTTATCAGTAAAATATGGACTGGGAGTCGCCACCTAGTATTCTGGTCACTAAGAACCCTAACTGGTCTTAGAGATTGGGTACGGAGACTGGTTGCGTAAAAGGAAGGTATTAGCACCCCAACTACGCCCTATCTAAGGTAAGATGCATTGTTTTATTTGTCTGATAAAAAATCTAAGGTTTGGTCGCGTTTTCTAGTCGTTGGTCCTGTCTGTCTAAAATTCAAGAAAAGCCCTCCTCAATAAGGAGCTTCTTATCTTAATATGGTAGAACCTAACTGTTCTAGCGTATGAAAAAAAAATTTAATATCCGGAATACGTATTACGTGTAATGTCATACCCTGGATACTAAAAGACAAACAAAATAAAATTTTTGTTGTTTTTGAAATTTTGGCCAATGTTCTCTTGACTTTAATAAACTGGTTATTAAAAACAAAATGCATGCTAAAACATTTTTTTCTAGTGTATGAAAAACACAATACAATTTTTTAGCTTTGAGACACTTGACCGTATGCACAAAAACAATTTTTTATTTTTTTTTATTTTTTTTAAATTTTTGGAAGTTTTGACGAAAACCGGGTATTTTAATACTAGATTCGTATTTTTTTTAAATGACAAAAAAACAGACTGAGATTAAATAAAACAGCTTAAAACAATACATGCGGGGCAATCACAAAATTTAAAATATATATATATATTAATTATTTTTTTATTTTTTTTAAACCGGACCCGGCCCAAAACCAAATGGGCTGGTTACTGTGTACAAACACAATAACCAGCTCCCTCACAATTTGCTGTAGAATGTGAATTATTCATGTTCTGCATGCAAATGCAGGTAGGGGCTGAGCAAGAGGAAACAAAACGGGGCAGCAAGAGGTTACCTAGGGTGGCGTCGAGGCGATGCTGCCGACGACGGCGGTGTTGTTGTCGCGGTGGAAGGATTGCGGTGGCCGGAGGGGCTTCTCCTTCTTCTTCCTTTCCCTCCTCTGTTTTTTTCTTTCATTTTCTTTCCTTTTTTCTCCTTTTTCCTCTCTCTGTTCTCTCCTCTCTCGTGTTCTCTCGTCTCTCTCGTCCTTCGTTCCCTTTTTTTTTTTCTCCTTTTTCGGTCCCCTTTCTCAACTTCCCCCCCTCTGTATTTATAGGTAAAACAGAGGGGGGGGAAGACCCCCTACTACCCCTGTCCAAGGGGTACGTGGCCGGGGCGGCCACTGTGCAGCCGCCCCGAACGGCCCAAGGGGTACGTCCCCTTCCTTCTTCCACCACATGGTAAGCAAGTGGGGAGGTTGTGTCGGTCTTTTTGAGGTTTAGGAGAGAGAGGGAGAGGAGAAAAGCAGGGGAGGAAAAATCTTATTCTTCCCTTGCCTCGTGCGTCAAGGGGAAGAAGAAGACCCACAGTGTCGTCAAAACGGCACCGTTTCGGGCTTCTCTCTCTCTTTTTTTTAATGAACAATGTATGAAACGGTGCCGTTTCATTTAAATGAAAACTGTGCCAAACTTATGTCAAAATACAAATCAATCCTGAATTTGTGATTTGTTCAATCAAGTCCTAAATTGCAATTTTGATTTAAAAATCAATGCAATTGCATCCCTGCCAAAAATCAATTGCCGACCCTAAAGGTGGCCGCCTTTTCCAACTTGGTCCTTGGTCTCTGATTTATGCAATTTGACCCTCAATTGAGCAATAAACTTCTAATTTCTTCAATTTGACCCCTGATTTGGTTTTAATTACAGCCCCTCTATTTACGCGCCTTTTCTAGTTTGGTCCTTGGTTTCAGATTTCTTCAATTAAGTCCCTAATTGGCCATCAAACTTCAATATTTATGCAATCAAGCCCCTGATTTGACCAAATTAACTCTAAAAAAATTATAATTTGACACCAAAACTTTAATTTCTTTCAATTAAAGCCCAAATTAACTCCAAAATCAATTTTTCTTGCAATCAAACCCTCCAAAAAGTCAATTAAACCTTTAATAAAATTTAATTGAGTCCATAAATATCTGATTTTGGACTTTTCTTCCTCAAATTGAATTTTCTTTGTCAACAGGGCTCTCATCAATCAATAAAATATTGTCAAATTTTAATTTTTATATTTTTTAAACCTCCTCAACCAATTTTTGACCATTTTCTGAGCGTTTTGGCATCCTTTTTTCACTTTTATATTTTTTGATAATATTTTTTGATTTTTTTTTAAGAGAGAAAAAATGTGAATTGGGGAATAACCCAAAAATGGGTTATGACAGTAACGAAGAACACGATAAGCTGTGGACAAATGTATGCTAGTAGATGTATCCATAGATTGACTGAGGATCTGGATAGGATAACAAATATCCGGCCTAGTGATTGTGAGATACAAAAGGCGTCCAATAAGACGACGATATGACCTGGGGTCTAGTAAAGGATCTCCAGAAGTCTTGTTGAGCTTAAAATTCTGCTCAAGAGGCAGCTTAAGGGGTTTGCTAGCCAAGGTACCTGAATCGGCTATAATGTCTAAAGCATATTTTCTGTGACATAAATGAATACCGTTTGAGGACTAGCAACTTCTAGGCCAATAGAGCAGCGTAAGCAGCCAAAATCTTTGATTTTAAATTGGTTGTGTAGGAAGGATTTAAGGGATTCGATGGAAGATGAACAATTTCCAGCAACAATTATATCGTCAACATAAACTAGTAAGGTAGTAAAAGAACTGTTATCCACCTTAGTAAATAGGCTATAATCAACTTTGGATTATGTAAAACCAAAAGCAATGAGAGAAAAAGAGAATTTGGAATACCATTGGCATGAGGCTTGCTTGAGTCCATATAAACTTTTGAGAAGCTTGTAGACTTGATTGGGGCCTCCTACATAATAGCTAGACGGCTTGCGCATGTATATTTCTTCATTCAAGTCACCATTAAGAAATGCGTTATTGACATCAAATTGTAAGAGACACCATCCTTTGATTGCTACAATAGAGAGTAAGACCCTGACAGTAACAAGCTTTGCGACAGGAGAAAAAGTCTCTGTATAATCAATACATGCCTTCTGCGTAAAACCCTTGGCAACAAGTCTGGCTTTCAATCTCTCAATAGTACCATAAACATGAAATTTAGTCTTGTAAACGTATTTGCAGTTAATGGCTGATTTGCCAGGAGGTAAGTCAGTGACAATCTAGGTGTTGTTTTGTTCCAAGGCAAGCAATTCTTCACTCATGGCTTTGCACCAGCCAGGATGCTTCACGGCTTGGTTGTATGTGATGGGGTTAGTATGAATGGAGATAGGGCTAGAAAAAGCAGTAAATGATGGGGAACATTTTTTATAAGTAAAAAAGTTTGCCAATGAGTAGAGATTACCGGTGTTTGAAGTCTCAAACTTGGACAATGATTGAGAAGGCGCATCAAGTGAGGACTGGTTGCAATGGAAGTCGTGTAGATATTGTGGTGCTCTTCTAACCCTGGTGGTTCTGCGAGGAGCTTAATCAGGAGAGGGACAGGGTAGGATATCAGGAGTATAAGATGAAGAATCAAATGAGGGGTCTGTTGTGGAGATGACAGAGTCATTTACGACTGGTGAAGTGATGTGAGGTATGTTGGAAGGAGATAAATCATCGAGTGTGAATGGAGAAGAGATGATAGGAAAATCAAGAGTGTCAGGTAATGGTTTAGTGAAAACACAGGTTGTGTTGTTAGATGGATTAGTGGAGAGGTGAGGTAAGGAGTGAAATGGAAAAGTTGATTCATGAAAGGTGACATCTCTAGATATAAAAATGGTATTGGATTGGAGATCAAGCAATTTGTAGCATTTTATGCCAAAAGGGTATCCAATAAAAATAGATATGCAACCATAGGAGTCCAAGTTCTTTCTTTGGCGGGAGAGAGTGGAAGCAAAACAAAGAGAACCAAACACCCTCAAATGTGTATAAATGGGTGATTTATTGAATAAGAGTTCAATGGGTGTTTTGTTTTTAAGCAAGGGGCTAGGGGTTCGATTAATGAGGTATGTGGCAGTTAAGACACAATCACTCTAATATTGAAGGGGAAGATTGGCCTGAAATCTTAAAGCTCGGGCAACATTAAGTAGGTGTTGGTGTTTGCGTTCTACAATCCCATTTTATCGGGGTGTTTCAACACAGCTAGTTTGGTGAATGATTCCTTAGGTATGAAAGAAATCTTTCATGTGTAATTCCCCCTTTTTATCACTTCGCAGAATTTTAATCTTGCAATTAAATTGGTTTTCAACTAAATTGGCAAAGGATTCTATATTACGCTTCGTGTCAGCTGTAGTAGGGAGGAGGTAAAGCCATGTACTGCGAGTGAAACAATCGACTAAAGTCAGAAAATATTTGAAACCATCATAGGAAGGTATGGAACATGGTCCTCAGAGATCACAATGCACAATTTCAAAAGGTTGTGAGGCATGTTGCTTGCTATAGGAAAAGGGTAGTCGGTGAAATTTTGCTAAGGGACAAATGTAGCAAGGTTGAATCTAGAGTGTGATGGAAACTTGGCAGGGAATGAGGAAGGTTTTCTAATGGCAAAGGCCATAACATTATGTTATGTGGAGTTAGAGGTAAGCTGATGTTGGCATTCTTGTTGAATGATAGAGAAAACTCGAGTAATGATGGGGATTGGGCCAAACAACATGATTTGATCCTGTATGGGAGAATAAGAGTCGTTCAAACCCATCAAAAATTGGAACACACAGTCACGCTGATAACGTTCAGATATGGTTTTAATCATAGTTATTAAACCCGGACCGGCCTGGCGGGTCGACCTGGGAACCGGCCGACCCGGTGGCTAGACCGGTCCGGGTTTGTCAAAAAACCGGCCAGTGCAATGACCCGGGTGAACCCGGACGAGACCCGACGTTTTGGAGTTGGGTCTGCTTAAGATGATTGCAAGTTGATCTGGGTTTGGAGATCTTGAGGGTTGGCGTTGGGTGCTCATTTCTTCCTTCTAGCCCTAACGATTGATGACTGTAACTTAAAGGAAATTGAAGGTTAAATGAGACCAAACTCATAGTTTCAGGGGAGAGAGACAGAGAGAGAGAGAGAGAGAGAGAGAGAGAAGAGGTAGATGTGGTGCATCGAAAAATTAGAGAAAGGATAGTCTTTACTGTGCAGGGAATTGGCTGTTCCACACCGCATAGCTGTCAGCTAAAGTGGGAATCAAAAGTTTAGGAGCCATATTCTCGAGACTTTTCTTCTCGCTTCGCTAAGGAAGCTTTTCCTTCTTCAAGTATTCCCCGGTATGGATTGTTTGGTACTCTTTCCCCGATCGAACAAGCAAACTTTATTACCATCATTAAGTCTGTAACATCTCTCTCTTTCTCTCTCTCTCTCTCTCTCTCTCTCTAGCTAATGTTTTCAAGCATGTAAAAACCATAGGAATTTGCAGGGGAAAGATGTAAAAGAGAGAGGGTTTGTGTGATGAAGCCAGAGAGGGTAGATGAACTTTGTGAGGAGATGATGATGAGATTAAGAGCCCTTTCTCTGCACACTTCACCCCTTCATTATTGCCTCCCTTTTCCATTTTTTATCTTTAACCTAACCTAACCTCTAAATAACCCGGGTTTTATGGGTTGACCCGAGTACCCGGGTTGACCCATAAAACTGTACTCGGGTCAACCCATAAAACCCGGGACCCAACCCTTTGGTCGGGTCAACCCCCGGGCCGGGTTTAACAACTATGATTTTCATGATACCGCAACTACAAGATGGAATGGGATCATAGATCAATGTTTCATCCCAAAGCGTTTTGAGCTTGCCATAGTAAACACTCACAGGATCATGCTCTTGTGAGAGATTAGCTAAATTTTTCTTTAGTTGGTAAATGCGTGGACCGTTTTGATGAGAGAATCTGTCCCGCAAGTCAAGCCAAATATCTCGAGCACTGTCGAAAAATGCTATGCTAGATCTGATAGAGTTGCTAATAGAGTTCTAGAGCCATAAAACCACCATGTCATTACATCGTTCAAATAAATCAAAGAGATGATCTTCTTGGTTAGTTGGTTGGTTGATAGTCCTTGTGATGAATGCCAGTTTGTTCTTGGCACGAAGAGCTCTTCACATTACACAAGACCAGGTTGCGTATTTATCGCCAGTGAGTAAGTTTGTAACCAAAATTATGCCTGGGTTGTCGCCAGTATCTAACCGAAAGGGGTTGCTAGGATTGTTAAGGTTTAAATATTGATTAGCGTTTGGTGCATGGTTGGTGTTTGAGTTATGTGGTATGTTTGGGGAAGATTGATCTTCCAATGAATCCTTCATGGATAAAGCTCTGATACCGTGTGACAAATTGAAGGAAAATAAAATGATGAAGAGAGAGCTTTTGCACGAAGGATTAGGGAACCTATTGGTTTTCTTCTTAAAATGAATAATGATGTTAAATATCATTTATACACAACTTATCTAACAAACTATTTTGTCTTTTTTCTTATGGTGCATGGTTGGTGTTTGAGTTATGTGGTATGTTTGGGGAAGATTGATCTTCCAATGAATCCTTCATGGATAAAGCTCTGATACCGTGTGACAAATTAAAGGAAAATAAAATGATGAAAAGAGAGCTTTTGCACGAAGGATTAGGAACCTATTGGTTTTCTTCTTAAAATGAATAATGATGTTCAATATCATTTATACACAACTTATCTAACAAACTATTTTGTCTTTTTTCTTATGATAAAAGGACCTCAACTAAATAAGATAAAATAAAGAAGGAATAATTACAAATAATTCATTATGTTACTGGTTGTGTTAGAGGAGGAGGTTAAGCGAGGAACCAAGTCGAATAAAATTACAACATAGCTATATATATCCTTTTACGCACAAAGCAAACAAATTTACAAACTTAGCAACCCAAGTACTTGGGACCCAGCCCCAAAAGCGCCCGGAACATTCATACACCACCAAATTGCAGCCAAAACTCCTCTCTAGATTTGACCACCAGTTGCCTCTTTCAGTTAGATACTCCCCCCTCCGAGTCCCTAGCGAGGGGCAAGGCCATTAAACCAAATCCACCCACTGGCGGAGGGAGGGTGAGGTAACTTTACCACCACCGATTGATCACAATCCCTTCCTACCACCTCCCAACTGCCTGGAAAACCTCCATCACCCCAGCCAAGCTACCATGCACATGTAAAGGAGACAACGGGAGGGGAACTAAATCCACATAATCAAAGCGCCTCTCCCAAGTAGGAGTTTCGACAAGGAAGCTCCAACTAACCACCACCCTAGACCCACTTGCCAGACCACCACCACAAACAATAAACAAGGGCTATGTTTGTTTTACAGCTGCTTTTGTGTTTGCGGTGCAACAAACGCAGCAAGGTGTTTGGTAACAAACCAAATTATGTTTTGTACTACAGGACCCACTAAAAAATTGAATTTGAAACGAAATTTTTGTAAAGCAGCTTTTACATGCTTTTTTAACTGAGTTTCGTAAAACCTTGTTTATTTTTGCGTTTCAAAAGCGCTTTTGAAAAAAATTAAAATTTTTATATTTTTTTCTTTACTTCAAATTAATATTTTTTGTGTTTCAGATCATTTTGATGCGCTGATATAAAAAATAATTTTTAAAAAATAAAAAAAATAATTTTGATGCATTTACAAGTAAAAAACACTTTGAAAAACAACCACAATCACACTTCCAAACACAACTACCAAACATTTACATATTTTTTACCACATAAACTTCAACCATAATTTTTACCAAACACGTATCTAAATCTAACTAATCACACCTAACCACACTTTTTTAAACTTACTTTTTTTAAACCATAATCACAAAAACTATCAAGGTCACCATTCACAAAAATACCAGCAAAGGAACAGTCTCATGGTATCACCCCCAGCCACGCACCTATAACTGGTGGCCCGAGAAAAACAAAGGACCAACAGGCAAGGTCTTTTTAGAGAAGACAGTTTCACTTTCTTAAGTTACAACTTGAGGGCGGCTCACTCAAACTTCAATCATGAATCCATGGCATAATGATTTCAGCAACACCTATCTTTTCTTTTTTTCTTTTTTCTTTTTTTATCATAGAGATAAAAACACAATCCAATTACGAAAAATACCAATTTCACGCATTTGTTCCCAGTGCACATACGGTGTAATTTTTTCAAATGAAGTACAAGACACTGCATGTTTACATTATGCCTAAGAGACCCAAATCTAATAAGTTGTGCATAGATATAGCTGCAAGCATCAACTGTATTAATTAGGTCACAGTCATGCCACGGCCCATAAACACCAAGGATCACAATGAAAGCTAAAGAGACATTATTGGCTGGATAGGAGTTGCTCCATTACAAGCCTAAAACAATCCTCGTTGTTCAATAAACTCAGACAAAAATACATGGAACAAACTGCTTAAAGGCCAATAAATGGAAAAATACTTAACCAAGAGAATAAAGCCAAGGCACCTCTGAGTGTGCATGAAAAACCTACTGAAAAAGGGTTCTCGTCAAGTGTTCACGAGCTGTGGCCAATGCTTGACCTATTGTCTGCAATATTAGAAAGGGAATTTATGGGGTAACGTTAGGAAACTAAAGGAGAAAAGTATGGGCTGTACAAATATATTAAGACCTAGAGAATGTTAAAGCAAGGGTTCTCTCTAGCAGTTTTTAAAGATTGATAATTTTATTAGTAATTCAATACTTCGATTCCATAGTAACATTTAAATATTCAAATACAACGAAGAACATTATAGGCAGGGAGGGAATCAAACCTGCTCGGATAGAGGTGCACTAGGATCCATGCTATTTACAGCCACCTTTCCAGCAATAACATTGGCATCTGTTTCGAGGATCATGCTGCCAAGCAAGAACAAATGCAGGAAATACATGTATATGAGCTTGACCATCATATTAACCAGACAGCATCACGAGCAAAAAATATGCAGATTGCAGGAATAGAGATCCTCCATAGAGAAGGAAGCATGGAAGGGACTTGCACTCCTTCCATCTTTTGTTGCTGTAATATACAGCATATAGTTTAATGTGTCAACATGGTGACATAAAGATTGCACCAGTTCTATATTTGATCAGACTATCAAATGTCAGAAGCAGGATCAGAAACTTGTTTTTCATAATCTTGAGTTGGTGCAAGTAAAACGAAATTAAATTACTTTCACCAGTGAAATGACAGCTAATGAAATGGGGAAAAAATCACGTTCAACTAGGAGGACAGACTTTAACAATCAAGTTAGGATGCTAAGATTTGATCATCCAAGCCCCACATGAGGATAGATTATAGAACTTGTTTACAAAGAAAATACTAATTCTGACATGCCACCACCACTGGCTAAAATTTCAACAGTCATTCAAGTTTCCATTCATTTGGTTTATTTTCCAATTTACTTTTACTTTTACTTTTATTTTTCCCCTTATGGTGAAAAAGAATATACTTCTCTTCAAAAATTGAACTACGTTGGCTTCCTTTCTGTCAAAATATACATCCATAATTACAAACAAAAGATGGTGAATTGAAGCTACGGGTCAATTTGTTTTCTGTAGATAAAAAAGCTACTAGTTACATCATACTTTGCAAGGATGATCTGCCAGGAAAAAACACTATTCAAGGAAAAGATAACACTCTTACTTCGAGAGGAAAAAATGAAAAGGGAAAGAAAAGGAGTGAAATGGAATCGAAAGAGAATGGAAAAAAAAAATGAGTATAATTTTCTTCCTTGTTTAGATGGGTTGAAAACGAGAAGAAAATGATCTTAACAATATAAAATGGAGGAAGTGATTCTAATAATAAAAGTATAAGCCCTCACACATTAATGTAAAGGATTAGGGAAAAATTGGTAAAACTAAAACTAGAAAACCTAGAAATTTCCAGCAGATTCTCTCCATTTTCCCCACTTGTGCACCGAGCGAAAATAGTGGGCCAATATGGGAAATTTTCATCCTGCTTCCCATTCTCTCCACTTTCTCTTTCCTTTCCAAACAATGGAAAAGTTCACTCACCTCAAATTTTCATTCTGCTCATTTTCCCCCTCACTTTCTCATCTCCCAACCACATTGTAAATAATCAAGTGGGTCCTAGGAAGGGATATTTAGAGATTCCCACCCTTCCATAAAGTTGCATGAAGTGGTTGTTCTTAGGGCTTGAACTAGCAACCTCTTTGTCGCACAAGACCAAGATTCTTATGTTGTACTGAACAACAGTCCTCATGGAGAGGGAAAGTGAAGGGTTAGGAAATCATAATCAATTCATGTTTGTATGATTTAACCAAATGTCTCTCAGCAGGTTTGGATGAGAAACAGAGAATGGGATTGTTTGGATAGGAAAGATGTTTCCAGTTCCTCGATTATTTTCTCATTCTGTAATAATCATCATATATTTGAATACATACTGTCCTGCAAAGGTCAAAAAAAGGTAACAGAACCATTCCCCTACAGCTGCCATAAACAGGCACACCAAAACAGATATGCAAAAACTACTAACTCACCTACGCTACAAACTGCCAGTAACAATTCAGATACCCTAGAAGACAGCATGAGTACAGAAGGACTATAACTTCCAGTTGACTCATCTAGTGTTCTGTAGCATATGAAACTTTCAATTTGCAGGAGTTTATCCGTCAAGGCTACATGTAAAAAACTGCATTTCAACTAACAGTCTTTTTAGTTGATTAAATTTTCCTATATCATGAATTGGATAATTCCAATTCCTGAAAAAAATAAAAACACATAATTATTCTACCACTATCAAAGTAAACATAAAAAATTGGGGGCAAAAAATATTAGTTGCGTACCCTCTTTCAACAATCTCATCAAGGCATAAGAAAATGAGATCTAAGTTTTCAAGTGCCTCCCTTTTGTCGACATTGCTCCTAAAACAATGACATGGAAAAGTAAATCATACAGAAACAGAATCACACAATCATTAAATCAAATTAAGAAACAGTTAGAAGTTTGACCAGAAATACCTCAAGAGAAGAGAGACTGAATCAAAGAAACCCTGAAGAACAGCAGCTAAAATGAGTTCATTTTCATCCTCACCTCCAGTCACATAAAAATGGAGGTCCTGGACACATTTGTAGATGACAATGTTACTGTCAAACATTGTAATCTCCGCTGCATACAACAACATATCAGGAACACAAGTCACATGGTATCTCATAACTTCCACACTTGATTGAGCAGAATTTAAAGTCTCATAATTAACCTTGCTACTTTTAGTTTCAAGGGAACACATTTCAAGACAACATGCCAGAAGCCAGGACTGTGAAGATTAGATGACAATGCAAACATTTAAGAACCCTAGCAGTCCTCCTAAAACATAATCTGGCAATTTTTTCAAATGTCAAGAACCTCCATTAACTAACTTAAAAGTAAGTTGTAAAAGTATGAACTATCAAGTAGGATTATCAACAAAAAAGCAAGAGCGTTGCTGACTGAGAACAAGCAAGATAAAGAAATTTTATCTCATTCAAAGCAGCACTCCCAATTAAGACTTGAACAAGTTTTCCAAATTCAGAAAATTCTGCCCAATTAATTAAGATCCTTCATCTGCAAATGATTATAGAAAATAACTTTGGAGAAAAAGATAATGATTTTTATGGTGTGAAAAAAATATGCATTTGCTCATGCATTTGGAGCGATGTACAGAAGGCAACTAATTTTGGATTCAACAGAAGAGGATTTTGAGTTGCACCAAATTCCGCAAGATCTTGTTTCTAAAGAGTAAGGAATGACATAGCAAGCACAAATACTGAAAGACAATACCTATAAATTTATGAACATTGTACCGTGCTTGCAAAAAAAGAAGAAGGGAAGTATATATGCAAACTTGTATTTGCTTTTCTTGCACAATGCAAAAATATCTTTTTCATTGACTTGATAAACAAGCTTTATGGTTCGCTTCTTAAATAAAATTTTGAAGTGAATGAATACTACTTAATTATTGTGAATGCATGCCATTAAAGAGGTAATTCATATTCAGTTAGCAATCAAACTGAATAATTCCTCAAAGATGCACAACTTTACTCTTAAAAAGGTTCAAATAGCTTAACAAATTTATGCAGCATTGTCAAACCTTCTGTGCGGGCATTTGATTTCATAGTCTTTGCAAAAAGCAATTTTTCAAAAGCTAACTTTGCATTATTGGTCGGCCAGTCATCTGAATAGTATTTGACCGCAACTCGCTTCCCTTCAGAGTCTAGCAGAAGAATGTTTTTCACCACGGGGCAGGAATCCTATCCAAAAAAAAAAAGAAGGCATCATTCATCATCACGAGCGCGCGCCTGTATTTCCAGATTCCAGATTTTCCTTCACATTCTCAGCAACCAAACAGACCTCGAAAACACACATTTCACAAATAATTTAAATAAAAAAATATCTAAAATCAAATTCCACACGAAACTACACCAGATCTCAGCAAAATTCATAACCTTGACACTCCGTTTGGTTACTAACAAATCAAAGCTAACATTTAAAGCCTCCGGTTCCTAGCAACCAAACAGAGAGTAACTGATTCCGTAGTCACGCATTTGATTCAATTGTGTGATTCAAGGCTAACGATTCATATAATGAGATATGTAATTAAAATGATAATAGTAAGAAATCAAAGCAGATTGGAACAAATTCGACGAGGATGGTATAAAACGACAGTACAAATTGGAAGTGAATAGCTAAAACCACAATAGATCGTGAACGTACCATATTTGCAGATCGGGAGAGGTGGAGATTCAGGTGACTCTAAGGGCAGGGGGGGACCGAAAGAGCCACTACTTATGGAGGGGCTCCTTAATGGGATAGTATGTACTTCGTTTTATGATTGATCTTTCAAAATTGATGTTTCATCTCCACCGGTTATAACTAATAATTAGTTACATGCCGCGCGATGCGAGTTAATTTATTTTACATAAAAAATATTAAAAAAATTAAGATTTAAAAGTTTTAGATTTTTTTGCAAAGTTATACCTAAGAGTCTTAAGTTTGACTGTAATGTCTGATCTAAGAGTAATATTAATAATATTAATAATAACATTAAACTTACATGACCCAAGTTTAAGTGGGTTTGGCTGCAATACCAGACCCAATAGCATTGGATGTAGGTCTGGCTGCAAGGTCGTGTCATAAAAGTGTGATAATTAAATAGATTAATTAAAAAAAAACAAAGAAAAAAAACCAATAGAAAGAAAAAAAAACTAATGAGAAAAAAAAAATCTGAATCAATTGGGTTAACTCGCCAAATCAGGTTAACCCGTCAAACCTGGGATTCGTGTCATGAAAGTGTGATAACTAAATAGAAAAAAGATTTAATATTAATGAACTAAATTTTTTTAAAAAAAGATTAATTAAAAAGAAAAAAGCAAAGAGAAAAATACCTACAGGAAGGAAAAAACTAATAAAAAAAAGAAAAAAAAATCTGAATCAATTGGGTTAAACCATCAAACCTGGGATCCGTGTCATGAAAGCCTGATAATTAAACAGAAAAAATTTATTATTAAGAAACTATAGACAAAAAAAATAAACTAAAGGCATAAGCTTTTTCACTGTGGATTGCACCGTGCTATTCAAAGTAAAAGGCTTGGAAAAAAAAAAGAAAAAAAAAACAAAGGCATACGCCACAGGTTATTTTATTTTTCTTGTATAAAAAATATCAAAAAATGCTAAGATCTAAGAGTGTTAGGTCTTTCTGCAAAAATATACCCAAAAGCCTTGGGTCTAGCTGAAACGCTTGACCCAAAAATAATATTTATAATATTAATAATAACATTAAACTTACATGACTTAAGTTTAAGTGAGGTTGACTACAACACCGGACCCTAGAATGGGATGTGAGTTTGACTATAAGGTCGTGTCATAAAAGTGTGATAATTAAATAGATTAATTAAAAAGAAAAAAACAAAGGAAAAAAAACTAATAGGAAGAAAAAAACTAATAAAGACAAAGAAAACAATCTGAATTAACTGGGTTAACCCTTCAAACCAAGTTAACCCGTCAAACCTGAGATTCGCGTCATGAAAGTTTGATAACTAAATAGAAAAAAACAATTGACGGGTTTACCCAAAATTAACTGGGTTAACCCGTCAAACCAAGTTAACCCGTCAAGTCCGGGATACGTGTCATGAAAGTCTGATAATTAAATATAAAGAAATTTAACATTAACAAACTAAACTAAATGAAAAAAATTAATTAAAAAGAAAAAAAAAATTCGGGTTAACTCGTCAAACCAGACTAACTCATCAAACCCGAGATCAAACAAAAAAAATCATTAAAAAAATAAAAAACAATAAAAAAAAGTAATTTAGCGTTTCATTTAATTTTTACTATATATTATAATATAATATAATAATAGTTATATAATATAATATATTAAAGATGGGAAAGTGAAAGGCGTGGGAAAGCTACAATAGTTTTCTCACGCCTTTTAGAGTATTGCTTTAATATGGAAGTGAATGTTTTTTAAAATATTTTTTTATTTAAAATTATATTAAAATATTTGTTATTTATTTATTAAAACTTATTTTTAATATTAATATATAAAAATGATTTAAAAAATAAAAAAAAATTCATTTTTTTGATTTCAAGGGTTGCTTGAGATAGTGGTAAATAGTTTTTTCAAAGTGGTTTTTATTTGAAAATATATTAAAATAATATTTTTTTATATTAGCATATTAAAATGATCCAAAAACATCCAAAAAAATTTAATTTTAATCTTGACATCTTTTTGAATATAGTGAAAAAACTTAATTACTTTTAAAAATAAAATATTTAAAGCTAGGATTTAGGGGTGTTTTGGTCATTTTATATTTTTGCTACCATAGTAAAATGACTATAATACCCTTAAAAGAAAAAAAAACAAAATTAAAACAAACGCTTAAAGGCTTCTTTATAATTTTATCATGGTTTTTTAGTTATAGGCAATGTAAACAGAGGCAAATTAGTGCTCGGTAATAATTACTCTTTTCAGTTTCATCACATTTAATACATCATTAATCATTAATAATCATACATTTTACCTTTTTACAAATTTCATAATCATAACACTTACCATATATATATATATATATATATATCAAATTCTACTACATGTTATACATGTTAAAAGATAAAAATTACAACATTCTATTTAACACAAAAACTATGAAATCCTAACAATGATGTCACTAATGCAGTTGTGGATAAAGTTGATGTGAAATACATTGCAAGATTGGCAATGATTAAACACATTGCGTATACTTTACACATATATTATACAATATACTAAAAGGGCTCAGTGTTTATGTTATTATTTACCTAAACACAAATCACTGTGAATTAGAGCAGTGTAATGGCAGAGCTGTCCTTGCCACATAGAGTTGCAAGGACAACATGGAAGCAGTGAGATTGTCTTTTCACTGTGATGCATTTGGCATTGAAGAAATGGTTGAGGAGAAAATGGTCAGTTCCACTTTTGGTAGGGCTACAGTCCCTGAGATGCGGACACCTGGCGCTGGGGTTGGCAAGCCCTAGACGCTAAGCCAGACCCCATGCCACGTGGGGACACTTGGCACTAGAGTTGCCTTGCCTGGGCGCTGGGTCAAACCAGCGCGCATGGCTGCAGACTCTAGCAAGACTCAAGGCTCATGGGTCCGGCGTCAAAACCTAGTTTTCTTGGGTCCCCGTCAAGACCCAAGACTCTTGGGTCCTGCGTTTGAACCCAGTACTCTTGGGTCTTGCAACAGAACCCAGTGATCTTGGGTCCTATATTAGGATCTAATTTTCTTGGGTCCTTTGTCAAGACCAAGGCTATTGGGTCTTAGGTTTCTAAATATAATTATTTCCCTTATAAATATAATTATTTTTATTATAGTTGAAAGTATTAATATCGAACATATTATAATTTGTGTTCTAAATATTATTAGTTCAATTATAATAAAAATAATAATATTTATACTATAAATAATAGTATTTTTTATATTAATACTTTAAATTATAATAAAAATAATAATATTTAGAACACAAATAATAATATTTTTAATATTAATACTTTCAATTATAATAAAAATAAAAATATTTAGAACACAAATAATATTATTTTTAATATTAATACTTTCAATTATAATAAAAATAAAAATATTTGTACTGCAAATAATAATATTTATACCACAAATAATACTATTTTTAATATTCATACTTTCAATGATAATAAAAATAATAATCTTTGTACCACAAATAATAATATTTTTGATATTAATACTTTGAATTATAATAAAAATATTAATATTTATAACACAAATAATACTATTTTTAATATTCATACCTTCATTTATAATAAAAATAATAATATTTATAGCACAAATACTAATACTAATACTAATAATAATAATAATAATAATTTTTAATTTTATCCTTCAAATCAACTATATGGTTTTTCTTTGGTGGTAATAATATTTTATTTCAAATTTATTAATGACAATAATGATAATAAGAACACTAATTTATACTTTTACCCTTCAAATGGGTCCTGCATCAAGATCCAATGGTAATGGACCCTACATCATGACCTAAATCGCTTGGGTCCTGCGCTAGGACTCAATAGTAATGGGTCCTGCGTCAGGACCCAATGCTCTTGGATCCTGCCTCAAGACCCAAGTCTAATAGGTCCTGTCTCAGGACCTAATTCGCGGGGGTCCTGCGTAGGACCCAAGGGTAATGCGTCCTGCATCAGGACCTAAGTGGAATGGGTCTTGCGCCAAGACCCGATTGTCTTAGGTTCGACGTCAGGACCCAAGCTTAATGGGTCTTCGTCAGGACTCAATTCTATTGCGTCCTTCATCAAGACCCAAGGTTCTTGAGTCTTATGTTTCTAAATATAATAATTTGTATTTTAAATATTTTTATTTTTATTCTAAAAATAGTATTATTTGTATTATAAATATTATTATCTTTATTATAATTGAAAGTATTAATATGAAAAATAGTATTATTTGTGTTATAAATATTATTATTTTTATTATAATTGAAATTATTAATATTAAAAATATTATCATTTGTGTTATAAATATCATTATTTTTATTGTAATTAATAATATTATAATCAAAATATTATTATTTGTCTTATAAATATTATTATTTTAATTATAATTAATATTATTAATAAAATAATTAATAAATTTAAAAAACATTATTATTGATATTAAAAAACAACCATAAATTTGATTTGAAAGGTAAAATTAAAAATTATTACTATTATTATTATTATTATTATTATTATTATTATTATTATTGAAAGTATTAATATTAAAAATGTTATCATTTGTGTTATAAATATTATTATTTTTATTATAATTAATAATATTATAATAAAAATATTATTATTTGTCTTATAAATATTATTATTTTAATTATAATTAATATTATTAATAAAATAATTAATAAATTTGAAAAACATTATTATTGATATTAAAAAACAACCATAAATTTGATATGAAAGGTAAAATTCACTATTATTATTATTACTATTACTCTTATCATCATCATCATCATCATCATCATTAATAAATTTTATGAAAAAACTATTATTATTATCGAAGAAAAACCATAACTGTTTTTTAAAGATTAAAAAATATAAAAATTTGGGCAGACAAGTTAAATAATAATATTTATACCACAAATAATATTTTTTTTAATATTAGTACCTTCAATGATAATAAAAATAATATTATTTATAGCACAAATAATAATAATAATAATAATAATGATAAAAATAATAATAATTTTTATTTTATCCTTCAAATTAACTATATTGTTTTTCTTTGGTGGTAATAATATTTTATTTCAACTTTATTAATGATAATAATAACAATAAGAACAATAATTTATATTTTTACCCCTCAAATAGGTCTTGTGGAGGACCCAATTGTAATGGATCCTGTGTCAGGACCCAATTCGCTTGGGTCCTTCGCCAGGACCCAATGATAATGGGTCCTGCATTAGGATCCAATGCTAATGGGTCCTGCGTCAGGATCCGATTGTGTTGATTCCAGTATCAGGAGCCAAGCTTAACGAGTCTTGCGTTAGGACCCCATTCTACTGGGTCCTTCATCGGGACTCAAGGTTCTTGGGTCTTGGGTTTCTAAATATAATTATTTATATTTTAAATATTATTATTTTATTATAATTAAAAGTATTAATATGAAAAATAGTTTTATTTGTGTTATAAATATTATTATTATAAGTAATAATATTATAATAAAAATATTATCATTTGTCTTATAAATATTATTATTTTTATTATAATTAATAATATTATAATAAAAATATTTTTATTTGTCTTATAAATATTTTTATTTTAATTATAATTAATATTATTAATAAATTTGAAACAAATTATTATTAATATTGAAAAACAACCATATATTTGATTTGAAAGATAAATTTAAAAATTACTATTACTATTACTATTACTATTACTATTATTATTATTATTATTATTATTATTATTATTATTATCATTATCATTAATAAATTTTAAAAAAACTATTATTACTATCGAAGAAAAACCATAATTGTTTTTTAAAGATTAAAAAATATAAAAATTTGGACAGACAAGTTAAAGAATAATATTTATATCACAAATAATATTGTTTTTAATATTAATACCTTCAATGATAATAAAAATAATAATATTTATATCACAATTAATAATACTTTGAACTATAATAGAAATATTAATATTTATAACACAAATTATACTATTTTTAATATTAATACCTTCAATTATAATAAAAACAATAATATATAGAGCACAAATAATAATAATAATAATAATAATAATAATAATAATAATAATAATAATAATAATTTTTAATTTTATCCTTTAAATCAACTATATGGTTTTTTTTGTGGTAATAATATTTTATTTCAAATTTATTAATGATAATAATGATAATAAGAACAATAATTTATATTTTTACTCTCTAAATGGGTCCTGCGTCAAGACCCAATTCACCTGGATCCTCCGCCAGGACCCAATGGTAATGGGTCCTGCGTTAGGACCCAATGGTAATGGGTCCTGCGTGCTTTTGGATCCTGCCTCACGACCCAAGTCGAATGGGTCCTGTGTGCGGACCCAAGGGCAATGGGTCGTGTGCCAGGCCCAATCTCTTGGGTCCTATGTCAGGACTTGATTGTCTTGGGTCCAGTATTATGACCCAAACTTAACGGGTCTTGCGTTAGGACCCAATTTTATTGGGTTCTTCATCAAAACCTAAGGTTTTTGGGTCTTGGGTTTCTAAATATAATTATTTTTATTTTAAATATTATTATTTTTGAATGACTAAATGAAACATTTCCAACCAGCTTTATCAAAATAGGTGTTAGGTCCCTTGCCTCTCTCAATAGCTTTAATGCAATGTCACAAAACGTGTGCAACATTGTCTTGGTTCAAAAAGCTTTATCATGTCTGTCAGACCCATCCATTACTTAATGGTTGACAATGCAATAAAAATGAAAGAAACAATTAACTATATAAACAAAAGATTGAATGCTGACAAGGGATGAAATAAGAAACTAAAAAGTAAAAGGTCCACGACTTTTATAGCAATTATCAAATAACATAATTGTAGACAACAATTTAATGAAATTCCATTACAAAAATAACATGCAATTATATTTGTCGAATAAGTACTCTATGATTACTCTAATATTTCTTCACGGAGGAAACAACAAACAATATGGACGATTGTATTGTATCCTACATAAATTGTATAAAAGGGTACTGATTCTCAACAACATCTAAAAAACTACACACAGACAACTCAAACCTAGAACGTGTTTTCTCATTAACAAACCCAGAACAAAGATAATTAAACTGTCATTCATGGAAATGCACACTAATGTCCACCATTATCTAATTGAATGTCATTTTAAAATAATATAAATTTCAAGTTAACCCAATAATATAAAGTCTCAAAATCCTACATATTGAGTATCATCCATACTAATTATAATTAGTTATGTTTCATCAATTATCAGGGGGTTTTATAATTAGCAGAGCAAATTATTAGTTTAATTTACGTTTGTTTTATTTGTTAGCATTCATCAGCAGAAGACTACAAGACATGGTTTTTGGTGGCTTGAAAACTCTTATTCGTTGATAGTGCAACGAGTACTATTCCTTTGGCCTCAATTAATTTTAACATCCTATTAGTCAAAACATCAATAACTCAAGTTACATGCAGGCATAAGACAGAGATTTTAAAAAAATAATTTCAGACAAGGGCAGAAAACCAGTAATTTATAAAAATAAATAAACAGATCTAGGTTTGCAAGCAAGGAATGAAAATTAACTTAATTGAACTATACGAGCAGACCAGTCAATTAATCCAACTAACCAATTGGAAATTGTAGCTTTGGTGTCTGAATGAAGCAGGATTTAGATTTTTGTTTTGGGGTTGTTGATTGTAGTAATGAGGGTTGTTCTTGTTCTTCTTTTTCTGTAGTTATGGAGAAATCAATGACAAATGAATGAGAAGAAAGAGACGTTGCAATGGTCATTCTTAGGGTGAATTGAATGAGAAATGAATGAGAGGAGAAAGAGAAGAGGATGCTTTGGTAATTTTTGAATGTTTTTTTGTAGATCCAGAAAGTTCAACATGTGGTCCAACATGCAAAAGCAGGAAAAAATAGCTTTTCGATAACCGAGGTGGAACCTCGGGCAAGTGGTGAGGCCTACCATTTGTATACACTTTTGATACCTGTGACCAAACACCAAATACATTGTGTTTAGAGAAAACACAAACGCTGCCTCAAATACAAACACACTATTAGAATAAATTCAAAACCATTTGTGTCGGGTTTTGTTTTATGAGTTGTTTTGATGTTACTTATGATTATAAATTATTAGAAAAACTAATTTCTAATCATTCAATGTTTGAGCTATCCATTTTATTTTTCTTCGAGCTATGTAATTTTGATTCACGTGGTTGTCACTTTGATTTTTTGCGTGGTTTATTTTTATACCTTTATTTTGTTTTATTTGACGCTTCTTTTTTGAATAAAAAGAGAGCATGTTATTTTAAGTTATATAAAATTATGCCTTAACATAGTGTCTAGTGATCTATATAATTTTAATTAATTAGGGATTAGCCAAGTATTTTTTAATTAAATAAAATTATATATTATGCTATGTTAGGATCATATAAGGAATTATATACATTAATTGTAATTAATTATACTAAATATAATAAATATTATTCCACATGAATTTTTCATTATATTTATATAATTGATTAGAATAAAATATCAAATTATTTTTATGATACACCTACATGAATTATAAATTAAGTACATAATTTGATAGTTTTATTGTAAGGTTTAGGATAGAATATCAAATTATTCTCATAATATATACCCATAAAATTATGAATTAAGTACATAATTTAATAATTCTATCGTACATTATATTTTAATATGCTTGAATTAAACATTTAGCCCATAGACAATTTTAATGTCATTAGATTCAATTTTAGCATGAATTATATTGGTAAAATATGAAATTTTATTTTTTCCTAAATTTTGACATAAGCATGTACTTTACATTTGTTTTTGTAGTTATACAATCTGCTAATTTCTTTGATATTCATTGTGATATTCCCGATTTAAAGAGTGAAAACTATAAAATATGGAAGGAAAGAATTCTCCTTCATTTAGGGTGGATGGACATAGATTATACAATTAGAATAGATGAACCATTTACAGTTACTAATATAAACACTTTAGAGGGTATTGCTCTTTATAAATGATGGGAGCGATCTAATCGCCTTAATATGAAGTTATAAAAACTAGAATATTTGTTGGTATACGTGGTTCAATTGATCAACATGAGAAAACCTATGATTTGCTAAAAGCAATTTATAATCAATTTGTAACTTCAGTTAAGGCACTAACAAGCACTCTAATTGTAAATCCCAAGATAATCAAGGCTGGATTAAATTAAAGAAAATAAACTAAACTAAAAAGAAGTGGGGGCAAAATGAATACATTTAAAGAAAATGGGGTCTAAATGCAAATAAAAATAATTATAGAGCATAAATACTACTCTTCTTACCAAAAACAGATCTGCAACTATCGTGAAGAAAAAAGAGAGGGAGTTTTGGTATCTATTTTTACAGATCAAGAGAGAAACACCAAATTTCAAGAAACCATCCAAGATTAAGGGTTATAGATAAAAATAAACACTGGTAGGCAAGGGATTAACAAGAAAAAAATTGAACAAGAAGAGAAGAGGGGAGGGTCGGCTGTCATTAGAAAAAAAAGGAGGGATCGAGACCTTGATTCGTATCGGGTAAGATATTCTAAACATGGTCTTATGAGTTGTTTTAAAGTCAATTATGAATTGATGCCTGGATGTTAAATTATAGATTTGAGTTTTATAACTCTAGATATAGTTAAAAATCTGAGGAGAGGTCAGACAGTAACAGTTCAAAAACGGACAGTAACTGTTCAAAAACGGACAATAACAGTCCAAGTGTTTGTTGATGAGCGATTTTGACTATCTTAGAGGCAGAACTGGGTTATCCTTAAACATAGAACTTGTAGCCTCATGTCTTAGCTTTCCAACGACACAAATTTTGCGTGAATCGGAGTTTTATAACTCCAGATATAGTTAAAAATCTGAGGAGAGGTCAGACAGTAACAATTCAAAAACGGACAGTAACAGTTGGACAGTAACAGTCCAAGTGTTTGTTGATGAGCGATTTTGACTATCTTAGAGGCAGAACTAGGTTCTCCTTAAACATAAAACTTATAGCCTCATGTCTTAGCTTTCCAACAACACAAATTTCGCTTGAATCGGAGTTCTATAACTCCAGATATAGTTAAAAATCTGAGGAGAGGTCAGACAGTAATAGTTCAAAAACGGACAGTAACAGTTGGACAATAACAGTCCAAGTGTTTGTTGATGAGCGATTTGGACTATCTTAGAGGCAGAACTGGGTTCTCCTTAAATCATAGAACTTGTAGCCTCATGTCTTAACTTTCCAACAACACAAATTTCGCTTGAATCGGAGTTCTATACCTCCAGATATAGTTAAAAATCTGAGGAGAGGTCAGACAGTAACAGTTAAAAAACGAGGCAATAACAGTTGGACAATGACAGTCCAAATATAAAGAAAGGAATGATAACTAGGATTGGACAAAGAACGACAATAATAATGAGTGAAATGAGAAAAACATAAAGTACTAAGAAATGATTGAAAGAAATACTTATTGGTTGTTGATATGGTTATTATAAAACATATCCTTGAGTGAGGAAAATTTATGAGATAAACCTGTGATTTGCAGGAGGGACCACAGGCGTGGTGCAACAACAGCAGCAGGGGAGCACGAGTAGAGCTTCTATTGCAGGTAGGTGAATCACACCTTTACCTTCTACGTAAATTCCATGTTTTAATATTTATTACTGATGTGAAATGTGAATTACCGAATGTATGAGTACTCAAGGGGAAAGGTTGTTGTGTGAAGTGCTAAGTGATGAAATTATCACTGATAAATGAAATATGAGAAGTGTGATTTGAGGCGTAAACTAGCATACATTTAGTGTATGTTAGGATCCCGGGTAAGGGGATCGCCATGGTTGGACTAGCATACATTCAGTGTATGTTAGGATCCCGGGTAAAGGGATCACCCTACATCGAATCCTATGGGATGATGATGATGATACTAGTGAAAGGGGTATCAGAAATGGGTTAAATGAAGATAATCATGTTTGATCTTATAAAGTCTGGAATGGAGGTTAATAGTGAAAGAGGGAACGATTATTAATAGTTTGTATAAGGAAGAGATTCTAATGAAAACCAGAAAGGAGAAGGGAACAAAATATGAATGCATGTTACCCTTTTAAAATTGCTTGATATTCGTGTTGTTATTTTTTATGTGATAGTCACCTTTCAATAATATGTATTTTGTTTCAGGAACATCACATGCACGACAGGAGTAGATCCTAGCTTATGTTTCCCTTCTTGTAATTTAGGTTATAGGGGGTATACCCTTATATTTTGTAAACATGAAAATGTTTGTATAACTTAATTTGTATAATTAATGTTTAAACTTGATTGAATGAACTTAATCTCTGTAGTTCATGTAACCATCTTTCATGTCTAAGTACTTACTTTTATTTTCATCCATAATGATATTTTGTTATATAATGTATATCATGAATATCGTGGATAATAGGTGTGAAAATATTATGGAAATTGAAACCTAAGACAATTGGGTCGGGATTAAGTTATGAAATGTGAGTTATTAGAAGTGTAAACAGGCTACATATCAATAACTTGGGACCTTCCGGTATAGGGGGGACTCCGTCGAAATTTCGGTAAATTTTAATATGAAAACCATATATATATATATATATATATATATATATATAAATTCTCTGTTTTCGATTGACATGAGAGTGTTGTTTTTTTAACTCCAAGACTAATCATGAAGTTCTCATCCATAAGGCTCACCAGTGTGAGAGGTGTGCGTGAGCACATCATGCAATCGAGGGAAGTTGTGGCTCAATTGAAGAATCTTGAGGTTGAGATGTTAGAATCCTTCCTTGTACATTATATCCTGAATACTCTCCCACAACAATACAAACCCTTCAAAATGTCATACAATGCACGTAAAGACAAATGATCAAACAATGAACTCATGAAAATGTGTGTTCAAGAGGAATGGAGGCTAGTAATGGAATTAGGAGAAAGTGCAATGTTGGTAACGTGGGATAATATGTTTTTTTTTCTATATTCTATATAAAAAAAGGACACATGTATTGTTATCTATTTTTAGGCCCGGCTCAAAAGGGGCCAAGCCGTGGCTGAACCCAAAGAGAAGAGGGGTCCTGGCCGGCCCCAAGAAGGGGCCAAGCCGTGGCCGGACCCAAAAGAAGAGGGTCCTGGCCGACCCCAAAAAGGGACCAAGTTGTGGCCAGCACAAAAAAAAAAGGCTAAGCCAAGGCTAGACCCAAGGAAATGAGTCCTACCAACCTCAAAGAAGTGGGCCTCAGCGGGCCCCAACGGAAATTGCGTCGAGGCTCGACCAAGGAGAAATGGGTCCTGCCAAACCAAAAGAGTGGGTCTCGTCCGTCCCCAAAAGCATTCGAGCCAAGGCTAGACCCAAGGAAACGGGTTCTGCCAGCCCTAAAGAAGTGGGCCTCGGCGGGCCCCAAAGGCAATTAGGCCGAGGCTCGACCCAAGAAGAAATGGGTCCTGCCACCCCAAAAAAGTGGGTCTTGTCCGGCCCCCAAAAGCATTCGGGCTGAGGCTCGACCCAAGGAGAAAGGGGTCCTGTCAGCCCAAAGAAGTTGGTCTTGGCTGGCCCTAACGGCAATTCGGGGTTTTTTTGGCTGAACCTAAACCACCGGCAATTGGAAGGAGAAGGACCAAGTCATGACCCATGAGTAAATGGGTCAAGACCGACCCTAAAGTTAAATGGGTCGTGACTCACTCCATAACGGTTGGGTCGCGACCCGCCCCCATATGAAACGGGTCAAGGTTAATCCAAACCTGGGTAATTAATGACGTTGCATGCAGAACAAACCAATGTTCTGCACGCAACGAACCCTGCAAACCATTCCCGCTAGTTTTTTTCATCTTTGGTCCAAAGGCAACGGCTTTGAACACCTATGCCAGCTGTGGAAAAACATAGAGGAGAGCCGCACCATCATTTAATGGCTGATATTCTACACGTGGAGAATAATTACGAGATCCCAGAATAAATTAGAATATTTTGCCTCCTAATTTTCTCTATTTGACTGCAAGCCACCCGCGATTGTGTCCCACATATCTTGTTTCCCAAATAGAGCTACGTTTTAGGCTATATAAACCTCCTCTGTGGAGAGAAAAAAAAAGAAAAAAAAAGGTGTTTTAGAGCTGAATCACATAGAGGAGAGGCTCTACTGATAAACATTGATAGAAACTTTCGTTTGTCGAAACTGGTGAGATCTGTAGAACCGAGGGAGATCTGCAGCATATAGAGAAGGAGCTTTGCTGCTAAACCTTGACAGAAAACGATCGTTTGGGTTTGTATTTCATCTTCTAGAGCCAAAACTAGTACGACCTGCAGGTAAGTGTCAACTTTCTCTTCCCTTGCGGCATATAAATCTGATTGTTTTGATGTTTTTAAAAAACTGTTTTGTCTTTTGGCTTTGCACTTTTGTTTTCTATATTTTTAACAATACAATGAATGCTTGTCTTCTATTTCCTTCCGTGGCTTTGACCTTAAATGGTTTCTTTTGTTAGAGTTTGCGGGTTCCTATTGTTCCTTTTCTTTTACTTTGGCTCATGAGGAACCGTAGGGGGCTGTTAGGTCTTCATTGTCAGCTCACCCTTCTGTTTAAGTTTTTTTTTTCCATGCTTTATAAACTTCGATGAAGTTTTGGTCCAGAGAAGGAATTGAGAGACAGGGAAACCCCTTTGCATGTGAAATAATCTTTCGGGCAGGGACGCGTTCTCCTTTTTGCTTCTGAATGACAACATTCGTGCTTTACTGTTCAAGTGAATTAATTGTGATTAACTGTGATGCTTGTTTTTTTTTTAAATATAGAACGGTTTTCTTGTATGCTGCATACGGTCAATACTCTAACATGTTTTGAACGTTTTTTTTTTAAAAACAAATATTCCAAGTTTTAAAAGAAAATGTGTTTTAGCATGGATTTCTTAAACACAAAAAAAAAAAAATTATTTTCTTGCATTCTGGATTTTACAACATGTTTGTAAAACTCCAAAGGGTGTTGGCAAAAATACAAAATCTTATTTTTGGGGAATTCTACTTTATTCACCATTTATATTTTACATAAAGAAATCCCAAAGGGATTAATATCCAAAATATCATTGGGAATAACTTGTTATTATTCACTGTTAATGTTTGCATAAAAAAACCAAGTGGTTAATATCCAAAATATTTTTTTACGAATAATAAGTCATCACACATCCTTGAAAGAAGCCTCGATTATAATTGAGGACATTTCAATTTCTGACTCCACGGTTTACGAGCCGTGAAAGTATGAAACACCAAGGCAAAAATAGGCTTTTAAAGCGCTTTGAATTTCCTTAGATTTCTACATTTTTATCCCTTTTTCTTGCGATTTACGAGTCGCGAATACTTGAAATACTAAGGGAAAAATGAGCTTTTTAGCACATTGATTCTCCTTAGATTTCTATCTTACGTGCCTCTTAATTCATATGTTGTAAATTTAGTTCAAATCAAACACAGATTTCAAAAGATCTGCATTGGTTCTCCTTGGCACTCTATAGACATATCTAAAGGTATGATCCATATCGACCAAGGGTTCTTTCTTTTAGACTTTAAACCCAAGTTTGTTCATCATAGCAAACTTATCCTAGGAAAACTGATGGGATTAGAAAAATCAACACCATAGCAATTATAAACCAAACACCAAGCAACTTACCTTAGGTAGGGCGCACTAGGGGTGCTAAAACCTTCCCTTTATGTAACCAGTCCCTTGCCTTAGAATCTCTACTTCCTTTTACACAAGACAAAGACCTCGACATCGATTCCCCACTCCCGGGAAAGGTTGCCGCGACGTCGCGCTCTTATGAGGGTGTGGCAACATGAATAAGGAAAGCACCAAATTTCTGAAATAGCTTGAAAAGAAAAGTATTCCAATCTCATTTATTTATTATGAATCTAATATGGTTGATGTTAATTATAATACATAGTGGATTGATTTTGGTTATACAATCCATATTTCAAATACCTTGCAGGGTATAGGAAACCTAAGAAAACTAGTGGGAAGTGAGCAAAACATCTATTTAGGAAATCAGATGTGTTCACATGTGAAGGCTATAGGAACATGCTATTGAACTCTAAGTAATGTTTTTTTTTTAGAGTTGGAAAGGACTTTTGTTGTTCTAATATTTTCTAGAAACTTGATTTCAGTTTTAAGACTTGTACGTTTTAGATATTCCATTAAGTTTTTAGAAACTTTCTGATGCGATCCCAGCACTAAAGGATCCATTGGAGGTTTTGGTTGGTCCAGTTACAAGGCTTAGAGCTAAGAGGTTCAAAAAAGCTTTCAATGGACTTTTTCAAGATACATGGGCTAAGGTGGACTTCAAGAGGATATTAAATAATGAGGAGCAAGCTGTTATTAATCTGATTCATGTTCAAGAGGGGCTTGTTGGTGGAACCAAGACCATTACACAAGGATTGGAAGAAAAAGACTAGATTCGGACAGTTTGACCTTTCGCTACATATTATATCCGTCAATTTGTGTCTTTTGTTTCTTGATTATTTTTTTCTCTCTTGATTAGTTTTGGCCATATATATTAAAAGAAAATTAGGGTTATTGCATCCTCTTGAATTGTTGAACACAAAATCATAAGGTAGTGTTCTTGTTGAATTCTTAATCTTACCGTAATATATACATAAAAAAAGTGTATTCTTGGATTTTTCTTCTTGATTGCCAAATTGGTATAAAATAAAAAAAGGGCTTGATCTTGAAAAAGTTAATTGTTTCCGCAAAAAAAAAGAAAAAAGAAAATCAACATTCTAGAGTTTGGCCGAGAGCTAGGGAAGGAAAATTGGTCATTGGGAATTTGTGTTGCTTTTTTTTTTTCAGGTTCTATCATTGCTTGATTTAATTTTCAGTTTGGATAGTAAATCTCTTTAGTATTATTGCTTCCATTCAGTTTATTTCGCATCTTCAAATCGTCATATTACTCGTACAAATTTGCATTGCTACTCGTGAATTTATCATCGTAGTTTTGTTTTGTTAGTTTCATAAATTTCTTGCTTCTTGAGTCTATATCAAATTTATAAATTCACTGCGTAATTAGTTGCTTTTCTGAATTGTTGCTAAGTGATTTCAAGAACTAAAGAAAGGCAATTTGAGTGGGAAAAGGCGTAGGGAGCATATTAGAGTGAAAAGCCTATAAATTTGTGTGAAACACGAGTGTGTGAGGTGTTATTTTTATTACTAATGATTTTTGTGCAGGTTTAAAAAGAAAAGAAAAGAAAAGAAAAGAAAAGAATGTCTTCTAATAGTGTGCCATAGAAGAAGGGTGAAATCCCAGAAGATGGGCTTTCAAGAATACAACAACAGATGAAATTTATGTTTGGTGAGCTGATGACTAGGATTGAAAAATTGAAGACTAGGTCTGATGGGGGACGTAGTAAAAAGGGTAGAGAAGCTAGGAAGGAGGAGAGTGTTACTGGACTGATGATGATCTTAACCGTGGTGGTGGGTTCCGTACATATAGGGGAGAGAGGTATGAGAATTGGCCAAGAAGGGGACACATTCGGCCATATAGGGATTTTGAATATGGAGGGGATTTTGATGATTTGGGTGATGTAGACCGAAATTTAGGAAGTATTAAGTTAAAAATCCCAGCCTTTAAGGGAAAAATTGACCCGAAAGCTTACTGAGATTGGGAAAAAAAGGTGGAGATGATTTTTGACATCCATATGTACTCTGAGAGATTGGTGGTAGAAAGACGAAGGAATAGAGAAAGAACAGTTAGCACGTGGGAAGAGTTGAAGACAATAATGAAGAAGAGGTATGTTCCTAAACACTATTATAGAGAGTTGTTTAATCGTTTACAAATGATTACACAAGGTAATAAGAGTGTGGAGGAGTATCAGAAAGAATTAGAGGTGGCTATGATTAGAGATAATGTTAATGAAGATGAGAAAGTTACTATGTCTAGGTTTTTGAATGGCTTGAATAGAGACATAACTAATGTTGTGGAGTTGCATTCTTATGGTGAATTGGAAGAGTTAGTGATTTTGGCCATTAAGGTCAAAAAACAGTTGAAAAGGAATGGTAATACACGATCTGGAGTTTATTCGGGGTCTTCTTCGGGTTGGAAGTTGAATTATAGGAGAGGGTAATGCGCCATCGAAGCCCTTAGTGACTTCTAAAGTTGCCGAACCTACCTCCATAAAGAAGCAGTTTTTGACTAGTGATCACAAACTTAAGGGAGAAGTCCAACCTAAACATAATCGTGATATAAATTGTTTCAAGTGTCAGAGATTGGGACACTATACATCAGAGTGTGCAAATCATCGAGTTATGATTCTAAGGGATGATGAAGAGATTGTGTTCACTAGTGAGAAGTCTGATTGTGATGAGATGCCACCACTTGAGGATGTTAGTGATTTAAAGTATGCTGTTGGTGATAAAGTTTTGGTGATTAAAAGGTCGCTCAATGTTCAGACTAAGGAGGATGATGGGGAGCAACAAAGAAAGAACATCTTCCATACTAGATGCCTAATTAACGATAAGGTATGTAGTATGATTATTGATAGTGGTAGTTGTACTAATGTTGTTAGTGTTACTTTGGTTAGAAAGTTGGGATTGAATACAATAAAGCATGAGAGGCCTTATCAGCTTCAATGGTTGAATGAATGTGGTGTTGTTAGGGTGAATAGACAAGTGATGATTTCTTTTTCAGTAGGCAAGTATAAGGATGAAGTGTTATGTGATGTTGTGCCTATGTATGCTACCCATCTGTTACTAATGAGGCCTTGGCAATTTGATAGAAAAGCCAAGCAGGATGGGTTTAAGAACATGTATTCATTGGAGAAAGATGGTAGAATTTATACACTTGCCCCACTAACACCAAAGCAAGTGTATGAAGATCAAATTCAGTTGAAGAAAAGCTATGAGGAGGAGCACTCAGCTTTGGCCAAAGTGAAAGAACAAGCCAAACAACATGGTGAGAATGTGAGGAAGAGTGAAAATAAAGTGAGCCATGAGTTGAAAACAAAAGGGGACAAAGTTTCGGCCTTTAGGAAATTAGGGGAGGGTCACGACCAAAAAGAAAAAAAAAAGGGAGGTCGAGAGTGGAGAGAAGAAAGAAAGGGTGAGAAAAGAAGAGTATGTAGAAACAATAGGGAAAAACCTAAATTTCTTTGCAAAATCTAGTGATCTTAAACATGCTTATCTTTTTGAATTGCCAATGATTTTACTTGTGTGTAAGGAGGTATACTTTAACTCTGATAATTTGGATTCTTGTGTTCCTAGTATTGTTAAAGTTCTTTTACAGGAATTTGAAGATGTCTTTCCAGAAGAGATTCCTAGTGGCTTGCCGCCAATTAGGGGAATTGAACATCAAATCCGACTTTGTTCTAGAAGAATTTATACCAAATAGGCCGACATATAGGAGCAATACCGAAGAGTCTAAAGAACTCCAACAACAAGTGGAGGAGTTGATGTCAAAAGGATACATTCATGAGAGCATGAGTCCTTGTACAGTTCCCGTGCTTCTTGTCCCAAAGAAAGACAAGACTTTGCGAATGTGTGTTGATTGCAGAGCTATCAATAACATCACTGTAAAGTATCGACATCCTATTCTTAGATTAGATGATATGTTGGATGAATTGCATGGTTCTACAATGTTTTCGAAGATTGATTCAAAAAGTGGTTATCATCAAATTAGGATGAACGAAGGGGATGAATAGAAAACTGCTTTTAAAACTAACTATGGTTTGTATGAGTGGTTGGTTATACCTTTTGGACTTACTAATGCACCTAGTACTTTTATGAGATTGATGAATCATGTTTTGCGTGCTTTCATTGGTAAGTTTGTAGTTGTCTACTTTGATGATATTTTGATTTATAGTAAGGAGTTTGATGAGCATATGGATCATTTGAGACAAGTTCTTGATGTGCTTAGAAAAGAGTCCTTATAATTTGAAAAAAGTATGACTTTTGCATGGATATAATTATTTTTCTTGGATATGTTGTTAGTGCAAAAGGTATAGAGATGGATGAGGCTAAGGTGAAGGATTTACATGCAAAGATAGAGAAAAAAAAATGAACAATATGCACACAAGGCTAATAGAGGATGGAAATTGGTGAGGTTTGAACCAGGTGATTGAGTTTGGGTGCATACGAGGAAGAAAAGGTTCCCTGAACAAATGAGATCAAAGTTGATGCCTTGAGGAGATGGTCCTTTTCAAATCATAGAAATTATTAATGATAATGCCTACAAAGTGGATCTGCCAGGTGAGTATGGTGTTCGTGCTACATTCAATGTCGCTAATCTTTCTTTGTTTAATGTAGGTGATGATTCGAGGTCGAATTCTTTTGAGGAGAGAGGGGATGATGCGATCCCAGCACTAAAGGATCCATTGGAGGTTCTGGTTGGTCTAGTTACAAGGCTTAGAGCTAAGAGGTTTAAAAAAGCTTTCAATGGACTTCTTCAAGATACATGGGTTAAGGTGGACTTCAAGAGGATATTAAATAATGAGGAGCAAGCTGTTATTAATCTGATTCATGTTCAAGAGGGGCTTGTTGGTGGAACCAAGACCATTATACAAGGATTGAGAGAAGAAGACTAGATTCGGATAGTTTGACCTTTCACTACTTTTTTTTTTATATATCATAACTAGAGCTACAAGTCGAATTTTGAGGTGATTCTAGTTGGGATGGAAACTAGATTTCCATACCTTTCCAACGGTATATGGCACGCCTTCTAATTATTTAAGACGAGAGAGAACCATCTGTTTGAAGTTGGGCTTTGCTGTTGCCAGACATAATGCGAAAATAACCGAACTTGTCTTATTCAATTAGTTGGGCTATTAAACTTTCTTTATTTTGTGAGGAAATACTTGTTTGAGTTTTAGACTTGTTTGGGTTTTAGACTTGTTTATTTTATTTATTTTAATTATTTTGGGCTAGTTTTAGCTTGGGATGATTATTATTTAAAATGGGTTTATATGTGACCCATTAGGGAAACTAGGGTTTTTGGTTTGGGGTATAAATACTCTTGAGAATAATTTTCAGCACACTTGTTTTTGGCTAATAATATTTTGATTTTTGCCGACTTTTGGTTGTCAATCTTGGTTATTGATTAGACTTTTAACTCTTCAAGGAATTGACCAATTTTTGTTGTGAATTTATACTCCTTTTGCTCATCTCCAGGTGTAGGCGTTGTGATTGGGTTGGTTTATAGTCTTGTTGCCTTGGAGCATGTCTTCCATTGTGATAAGCTCATCCTAATTTCAACAATCTTGGGTTAGATAGATCTTGGGTTCGCGAATTCCATTCAAATTCCATTAGGGTTTGCATCACTATCAATTTATTTTATAAATCTGATTGTGTAAGCAATAATATTTTTTCTAATAGTCTTTATTGCATTAATTTATAAAACAATACCATTTATTGTTCAATGTATGTTTGCACTGACATTAAAAGATGTGTTATTAATAAAGATTCCTCTATGTTATGGCACTGAAGATAAGGACATATCTCCATAAAGAGAATTAAGAGATTAGTAAATGACGAGATACTTAGGACTATTGATTTTACTGACTTTGAAACTTGTGTGGATTGCATTAAGGAAAAGCAAACCAATAAGTCAAAAAAGGTGCTAATATGAGTTTAGATATATAATAAATCATTCATATTGATACATGTAGTCCAAACATGGACTCACATGGTAAAAAATACTTCATCTTTTTTATGGATAAATAACTCACAATACATGTATCTTTACTTGCTTCATAACACGAACGAAGCAATAGATGCCTTTAAGATTTTTTTAGGGTGAAGTAAAGAATTATTATGGGAAACAAATTAAGGTTATGAGATCAGATAGAGGTGAAGAATATTATGGTAGATATATAAAGGATGGACAAACACCTAGTTCATTTGCAAAGCTTTTTCAAGAGAATGAGATAGTTGTCCAATACATTATGCCCGGTTCACCAAACTAGAATGATGTAGCGGAAAGAAGAAACCGAACATTATTAGACATGGTACGGAGTATGCTTGGCAACTCTAAACTACCTAAATCATTATGGACTGAAGCACTAAAGACAACAATGTACATATTAAATCATGTTATAACCAATGTTGTTCCAAAAACACCATTTGAGTTATTAAAAGGTTGGAAATTGAGTTTGCGATATATGCGTGTTTAGGGATGCTCATCTGAAGTAAGAATTTATAATTCACAAGAAAATAAGTTGGACCCAATGACCATTAGTTTGTATTTCATTAGATATGTTGAAAGGTTTAAAAGGTACAAATTTTATTGTCCATCTCATAACATTAGGATTGTGAAATCAAGAAACACAAAGTTTCTTGAAAATGACTTAATTAGTGGGAGCGATCAACTCAAGAACATATTTTTTGAGAAAGATCATTCAGAATCACAACCTTCCACATCAAGTGATAGATTGGTTGTTGTTCACAACATCCTTTGAGTACAAACTGGTGTTGAATGACTAATCATTGAAGTTTCATAAGCTGTAGATTAGGTAGTTCAAGCATTACCAAGAATTTTTAAACAACTAGTTGAACCAAATACTTTTCAAGAAGAAGATGGTATAACATTGAGAAAATCTACTAGAAACAAAAGATCAACAATTCATAATGATTATATTGTGTATCTACAAGAATTTGACTATAACATTAGAGCAAAAAATATTCCTGAATCATCTTCACATGCCATAAGTTGTAAAGAATCAGAATTCTGGTAAAATGCCATAAGTTGTGTATCTTTAAGAATTTGGGATCTTGTTGAGTTGTGTAATAATGCAAGAGCTATTAGATGTACATGGGTCTTTAAAAAGGAATTTACTCAAAGATAAACTTATTGGGCAACATTGAAAGATATAAGGCAATACTCATTGCTAAGATATTTACTCAAAAGGAAGGAATTAATTCCACAAAAAAAAAAATTCATTTGTATTTCAGAAAGATTCTTTATGCATTATTCTGGCATTAGTAGCACATTTTGACTTGGAAATGCAACAAATAGATATGAAAACTGTATTTCTTAATAGAGATATAGAAGAGGAGGTTTACATGAAACAACCTAAAGGATTCTTTTTTAGTGATGGTGAGAATTTAGTCTATAACCTCAAAAAATCCATGTATATTTTAAAAGAAGCATCCTAACAATGGTATTTTAAATTCCATGATGTAATTTCTTCATTTGGATTTGTAGAAAACATTATGGATCAATGTACATACTAGAAAGTCAGTGGGAGTAAGATTTGTTTTCTTGTTTTATACATGAATGATATTCTACTTGCAACAAATGATAAAGGTTTGTTGCAGAATGTGAAACATTTTTTTTATAAAAAATTTGACATGAAGGATATGGGTGAGACATATTATGTCATTGAAAATAAGATATATAGAGACATATTTTAAGGCGTTTTAAGTCTATCCCAAGAAACCTATATCAATAAAGTTTTAGAGAGATTTTGAATGAAATATTATTCACCAAGTGTAGCTTTTATTGTAAAGGGTCAAGAATGATCTTGAAAGGGAACAAATGAAGGACATTCCATATGCTTTTGTTGTAGGTAACATGATGTATGATCAAGTCTGTAAAAGGCTTGACATTGCATTTATTGTTGGAATGTTAGGATGGTATCAAAGTAATCTAGGTATAGACCACTAGAGAGCTATAAAAAAAGTAATGAGGCACCTTCAAGGAACCAAAGACTATATGTTTATGTATAAATGAACAACAATCTAAAAACAATTGGCTACTTAGATTCAAACTTTGCTGGTTGTGTTAATTCATGCAAATCAACATCAAGACATATTTTTATGATGGCCAATGGAGCTGTATCTTGGAGAAGTGCTAAGTAGACTTTGACTGCTACTTCCACTATGAAAACTGACTTCGTTTCTTGTTTTGAGGCTAGTACACATTATGTATGTTTAAAGAGTTTCATATTTGAACTTAGAATCATGGATTCTATTTTTAGGCCATTAATAATATATTACGACAATCCAACTATTATTTTTATGGCTAAGAACAACAAAAGTAGCAGTCCAAGTAAACATAGTGACATCAAGTATTTAGCCACAAAAGAACATGTTAAGAAAAATAAAGTGGTCATTAAGCACATTAGTACCTAATTGATTATTGCTGATCCTTTAACTAATAGCATGCCATGCTTAAATTCAAGGATCATGTAATGAAAATAAGACTTGGTTCTATTATGTGATTTTAGTTGTAAAAACTATATTATTTTTAAAGAAATTCTACTTACTGTGATGTTTTATCATATTTACATGCACATTAATTTATTTGAGAAAATTTATTTGTATAGAACCAAGAATAAACATAAGATTTATTTGTTAAGTAAGGTTGCCACATGTAGAATAATACTTGAGAAATTAAATGTATTGTAACACATAGAATGTAATACTCGTTATTAGATTACTTATTCCATGATTCATCCATTTGTTTTTTTAAGAAAGTTAAAGGATAAAGTTAAGCTAAGATGTTGGGTTAAACATATGGATCAAGTGGAAGAATATTAAAGTTACGTTTGATTAATCCCTATTAATATGGGATTCAGTTTCTTCAAAAATTTTAATTTGGTTAAATAAATTAACTCTCATATTAAATGACAACAAAATTATATATCAATTAAGAGTTTAATGTAATTTTTTTTATATAAATATAAGATTTTGGTCCTTAAGCTTACACACTAATATATAGATTTTTATCTACAAAAATACACTATTAAATTTGAGTGTATCAAAACCTTAAGAATAAAATCATAAGTGTTTTTTATCAATAACAAAAAATATATTTTAATTTATTTATTTTTTCGTATCAAATTGTTCTAGAAATATATTTAGATATATTAAGTCACAGTTTCTACTTAAAATATTTTTGTGAAGGATGAAATTGAACAACCGGGTCAAAGTGTGCTTGCCAGTCTTGCGTTGCTGAGAGAAGGGGGTTCAATCTGGTGTCTTACAACCTTTTTCAAATAAGTGAGCAGAACCTCTTTTGCTAAGTAGAGTTCCCTTTCCCTGGAGTCGAGAGTGAGTCACAAACTGTTCTGTCCTAAAGTAATCGCACCTACAGGAAATTTGGCTTAGCAACCTTTTTATTTTTATTATCGTTGTTTAATTAATAGTTGCAATGCGCAAGTGGTGCTGCTCACTTGTAAAATTAGCATATTCTTTATTGCCTCAAGAATCACATGATTATTGTTGAGGAAGCACTTCATTACAGTACAATTTTTCTACTTACAGTGTCTTTCTTTTAATTTCATGTTCTCTTATTTGATTACTCGGTTGCTTGCGGGTGAAAGTTGTCTTGCAATTGCTTGGAGTTTCTTCTGTTTCTAGCAAATTCTGTTAATTAAGATGGTTTGTTTGGATAATTGCAGGCAAGACGGGCTCTGAGGGCCTTGAAAGCACGAGTGAGGCTTCAAGCTATATTTCGTGGTCGGCAGGTGCGAAAGAAAGCAGCTGTGACACTGAGATGCATGCAAGCTCTTGTCCGGGGTCATACTCGAGTAAGGGCTCAGACTGTGAGCATGCTTGAAAATAAAGCTGCACAGAACTCGTTGACTGAATACATGAGCCAAACTGATCTCTCCGAGCAGGCGGAGGTAATGTATTAGCTTTTACCTTTCTTTCTTCTATGTTTCATTTTCCTTCATTAGAATACGATTTAATACAAGATAATTTAATCTGAATCCTGCTATTCTTGAAATTGTCAGAAAGGATGGTGTGATAGTCCAGGAACAGTGGATGAGGTTACGGAAAAGTTACAAATGAGGAAAGAGGAGCCATTAAGAGAGAGAGAGCAATTGCATATTCCCTCTCTCGACAGGTAATGAAGCTGGGAAGGCTAAATAAAGCAAATACATTTATTTTTCGTTGTTTTGGCTAGCTAGTTGATGGATGATTATATATCTAGACAAGCAAATTAAAGAAGAAAGTGTTGCTATCACAATCTGCTAAGTTAATAAGTCTTTGTTGCAATCAGTTTGAATAAGTATGAGTATATTTTTCTTGCTTTCAGAAATCAAGATCTTGCGCAAGCCCATATTGTAGAAGGACAAGCAAGTCAGCATTGTCTCTTAAGAATCAGTCACAGAATAACAGCAGCCCTGGATGGAGCGGTCTGGACCATTGGATGACAACCAAGCCATGGGAAAAAAGACTGGTGGAAGAATTTCATACCAACTCATCAGAGATTCAACTTTCCAGGAAAAGTGAAGATAATATTGCCAGCTTCTATTTTTCTAAACACGACTCCGTAAAATTGAGAAAAAACATTGTTGCAAGCAAAATTCTTGCTAAATCTCCAGCTGTCAATCACGTTACTTGCTCGTCTTCAGCACCGAGTTCTGAATGCCAATACAATGAGAGCTCGGTATCAACTTCATCTACATCTCCCTCTCCAATACCATTTTCAATGGACATGTTAGTGGCAGACAGAGTACAAGGGAGATATAGCCAAAAAACTGCCTACATGAATCTGACTAAGTCAAATAAGCTCCAGGCCAAAAAACAGCAGGTATTCTTCTCAAAATATTCACAGGCAGATAATAGAGGATAAGTTTCTTAGGAAGTCAATGGAACTTTTGAATGAAGACTCTAAGAGCAGTGCTGGTTCCAATCCTTCATTTAATTTGTCCAGGGATCTTTACCCACCAATGTCATCGGGTAGACTTGATGAGATGAGAAACCGATGATTCTAAGGAGAGATCAAATGGCTGCTTGTTCATCAACTACTTGTGTGTTTTAGCAATATTCAGTAGTTCAATTTCTTAGTTCAACTGCTTGTTTTCGTTAACGATTCTGAAGTCATTCAAGTGACAGAGAGATTCACATCAAAGAATTGTTATCAGAACCAGGTGTAGTACATGTAACTGAGGTATAGATGTATGAAATGATAATGGCATATAATAGAAAGAAACTACTTCTGTTTATACTGAAGTGGTCCATAGGATTTTACAGTGCTTTATTTATTTATTTTGAAAACCATGTTCCAAAAGCCCCTTGGTCCTGCATGGCTTGGTTTGGACCAATCAGCCAGGGTTCAAGCTTTGGTAGCAGCAGCAAAGCAAACTGTGTTCCACGAAGCCCAAAGTTTTTAAGAAAGCTGTTGAAGATACGTATTATGTATGTAAAGTCTCATTGTCACTGATTGGGAATTGAATACTTGTAACTAATGTATGCTTGTAATTATGGTGCAAAAATGGAGATCGAAGAGTGATGTTGTGTGCTTAGTACTAATAATTATAAATTTTTTTTTGAGAAGACCTAAGATTGTCTATACGGTGAAAAAATTGAAGAATTACATTGGATTTCATTAGTTCTTTAATGTTATTGGTAATTCTGTTTCAATTATATCAGATGTCTCCAGGCAGTGCCTAAACCATGTGAGGGGAAGTATATTTCTAGTCAGTCGGTATTGATACGATCCACCGATCAATATTAACATGCGCCAGCAAATTTTGAACACAAGTACTTGATAGATAGATCATATTCCGATAATCCACACTGTACTAGAAAGATTTTAATCCATCTAATTTGAAAGGTTCAATTCGCCGTCGGACAACCTCTGCTCCCTTTTGGCCCGTCGTTGCTCTCACACATCATTTTCGGATTGGGTGGTTTGCAGAGCACCCTGGAGTTAGCTTCACAAGACATGCAGTACTCGGTGACGATGTCACAACAATTCAAGCCCTTGTTTTACTTCATTTTCTTGCTTTGTACTACACAGATTACATATTCTCTGCATCTAAACGCTTGTCTCTGTTGGTTTTAGCCAACAATCAATCAACGAAAGAAGAAAGCATTAAACTGACATCAGTATGATTGCTTTGAATACTGGCACGGTACTAGATGCATGAACAACATTATAGATAATTGAGATTTGTCATGACCAACAAATTGATTAGCTTCCTTGCGTAGCCAGTTATTCAGACTCGTATAATCATTTCCTAGCATTCCTTTCCTCCAAAAGTAGCTAGGGCCCTTTTTTCCTCTTATTTCCAATAGGATCAAACCTCTTAATTAGCTCTTGCAATTATACTGATGATCAAGACCCTTGTTCAGGACCACTAACCCTACTTTTGACTAATATTACCACTTAAACTCCATCTTTCAGTCTAGTCTTTGGTCCCTAGAGTAGTTAAAGTAAGCTCAAATAGAATTCATATTTATAACATTATGGCAAGCCAATAATATATTTACAGCTTAACAATTAAAAGATTAGATGATACCCAGAACCAGTGGACAAACACAGAAGTGAGAATTTCAATTTTTGTGGCTGCAATGATTAAGTTTTATTATTAGCTAGTCACTTGACTCTACTACATGAATGATTATGCTTAAGATGATTAATACTATCATAAAAAAATTAAATAAAAAAACTGGTAATTATTATATGGTCAACATGAATTAATGTAATAACACAAATATTAATTATGGTCCCTGTACTCATCATTCATGCCATGAAAGGACCACAAAATATCACCATCCCGACCTCACCTGACGTATTGTGAAGGAGTTGATCGAACAAAATTCATACGTATTTCAAAGAAGAGAAGGAAAAAAATGATAGTAAAAGTAAATCATGGTTGAAAAAAGACAACATTTAATGAACTAGTTGATGGGTCAATATCAAATTAGCAACATATTTTGAGAAGTTTTGGACAGTATCTCTGATCCGTTAAAGTTTGACTTCTCTCTAGGGCATCATGTCTAACGTGGTCACAATGGCACAAGGTGAAGATGATGAGTTAACAAGCTTCCCATGTGGTAATAGGAACTCACAAAGGGGGGGGGGGGGAAATCAGGATTTTACCATGAAGTTGTAAATCTTCTTGGGCGTCGTCAATTTGATGGGATCTTCAGGTGAGGGAAAGTGAAGAAAAAGGGGTGGGGGAAGCTTTCTATATATTTGAGTAAGCATGTGGACTTTCTTTCATGGGGGTTGCCACGAAGAGAAGGAATGGCAATGTGGGTCAAGTGGGGTCTTAATTAATTTTGGATTGGTTATTGTCTTCAATGCTCATCGTCCTTTAATTTGAGAATATTGTGGTTTGTTTCATTACCTTTTCCATGTATTGGTTAAAAGTTTTCATCTCCTTTTCTTTTTCCATCATTAAAAACAAAATACTGTAATAATCTCAATTATATGCCTCCCGCGCGCATGGCCATCTAATTGGGAGGATTGCTTGGCAAGTGGAAAAAGGTCAAAAGTTGATCTATTAATTGGGAATATGCATTGTCCTTCCTTTCATTAACATGTACAGATTGAAAACTTTTCCATCAACTTCCCAAAAAGTTAAGTGCTCCATCAGCTTCACAAGAATTGAGTGCTAGCTGTAAATAGGATCGATATACCTCTCGAATTGACAGCCATGATGAATTTCTTGGAAAAGATCGGTTTCCATGTCTTGATTTTCTACTCTTATTGCATGCTCCCGCAGCTTTCCTGCAAAAATTGAGTGCTAATACATGTTTGACTCTTTTATGCCAAATAGAATACTTCACCTAACCTCAAAGAATTCGGACATGCATGAATTAAAGAAAGGATTTCCTTTTAATAGTGTTAAGAAATCTTCTTTTTGACATTGTATGTATTTTATTTCTGCAATAATTTATGAATGTTTACATAGATGTTACTTATGAATCAATAGCAGAGTATGGTTTTGATGATTAACTTTATATATAGGAAGGAATTAGTACCTTAGCATTGATCTTGGCAATTTTTGGAGAAGATTAAATCTATATATATATCTCTCTTATAATGGGAGATTTTTTATTTTTATTTTTATTTTTATTTTTTTCTTCTCTCGAATAGGACCTCTATGGGAGTAAATCAATATTGAAATATACCATCTTATGTGAGTTTCTAATTACTCCGGCGAGCCGGTCTCTTTCTCCTTCTTTTTCCTTGATTTCGGGGTGATTGTTGTTTGAAAGGGATTAGGATGCCCTTTTTCCCCCTCCATTAAAAAGGTTGGCAATGCCTGTCTAATCTGAAATGAAAAGTGAGAAACGAATCACACACACACACATATATATATAAAAATATATATATTCCCTAGGAAATTTGACTGAAAATGACCCATACCAAAACCAATCTCATCTCAAGAGAGGACAAGGGATTACCTAGCCATGCTTGCAAGTACTTGTTTTGACTCCTCAATAAGCTTGGAAAAAACAAAAATCACCCACAGCTAGTGTCCTTTGATAGCTCAACAAATAAAGTAAAAGAGACTGATGCTATTAATTGTTGCATGTGCAACAATAAATCAAGAATCTTGTTTGGTCTTATTTCTTCCATCACAAGCATTCAAACTCCTGCTTTTTCTTTCAGAAGCAAGAATAATATGTAACCTAGATGCTTGGCAAACTGCTTCACCTCAGCAAAAAGCGTTGCTTTATTTATCGTGAAATTATGCAATCCAAGTCTTATTACTTTGTGGCCACTTCCACGAAATGGAAGGATTGACGTCTGTGCTTTAATTTACAGCAATACTCTCATTTATGATGATGTCATTGAAATGGGAGCAGTATGGACATTGAAATGACGTAAACTGCTATGAATTCTAAAGCCAAAATTCTTCAAGAGAAAACGTATTCACATTACAGTCATATCCCAACATTGAGTTTGACAAAATCCTTCTTCTTTTTTTTCGTTTATAGTGAGGGCAAATTGAAGGTATCATGTATTATGCATGTACAAGTACTCACATAATTCTTTTAATTGATTTAGACATTAGAATAATGGCTACCACATTTTTCAATTTCTAGAGAGGATATTTTGTCTGTATTTATACCCTCAGTCCATCGATCAACACGACTTTTACCGACAAGTTTATACATAGAAATACTTCGTCAAAAAACATATCGTCGGTGATTTATAGTTTGTTGATGAGTTTGTCGGTAATGAAATTATTAACGGATTTATAGATGGAAAAAGCACACAAATAAAAAAAATTGCGCGCTTTAATCCATCGGTATTTTCATCTATCAATATAACATATCACCGATAAAAACACTATATGTAATTTTATCGTTGATTTTTTTATTTCATCGGTGAATATGACATATCATCGATAAAAAAACCATATGTTTCCATTGGTGATTTTTTTTAATATTACCAACGGAATGAAATTGTCGGTGATTAAACAGTGATACAGTGGCATTTGTAGTAATTATTTTTCAACTATTTAGAATATACCGATGAATTTAATACGTCGGTAAGACCGTTAGTAATGGTTTAAATACATTTTTTTAATCTATTAAACTAAAGTAGAAAATAATTAAAAGAAATTAAATTAATATAAAAATCAAAGATTTATTACAAATTTAAAAATTTATAAATTAAAATACAATTAATCTAGAATATAGGGGATGGAGGAGGAAGAGGAGGAAGAGGAGGCGAGTCTTTGCCATGATCATGGGGCCAATAAGAAGAGCACATGCACCACCCATATGTGATTTCAGCTCCATGTACAATTAATAGAGTTTGATTGTCTCAACACTTAGTCGTTCTGTCTCAGTAGCAAGATGGGTCGTCTAAGCTTTAACTCGTTGGACTACAATCGACCAGAACTCTAGAGTTTGGATGTTCAGAACCAATTACGAGCTTCTAATGGTTGAAACACTTCAGGTCGTCCGCAATTCCTCGACTATAGTATTTGAGATATCATACACCTGATTTTTATTGGGTCCACCAAATGATCCTGCCTCCAACCACAAATCCGGATCGAGTTTTGGATTGGTCAAAAGATCGTCCTTGTATCTCTCCTTTAACCGGGTGTTATATGATTCTAAAAAAAGTTAGCAAAATAATAATAATAATAACTTAAGAAAAGAAATTTTTGAAATCCAACATACCACAAAATGCTGAGCTCGATTATCCACGAGCGGCTGCACCTCTTTCAACGGTCAGCATTCCACATGTGCGTTTCTACAAAAAGCTCCATTAGTCTTAGTTCACGTCCAAGAACCGTAGCTTGCAAGAGAAAACTACTGTTAGTTAAAAATATTCATATAAAACAACAAATTAAAAAAATGGATGTGATAAAAAAAGAATATTGTCATCTGCTTTGCATGCGAAACAAACAAAATGGATTTACCAATGTGCGTGGTAACAGAATCGTGAATATGTTGGTTCCAGTTCTCCATACCAGATTATGAATGTTGCACCAAATGCTCGAACATCACTTTGTTGAATATATTCCACCAATACAACCTCCAAGACGTACGGAGGTCTGAAATCCTTTCAAAATACCATGTCCTTCCAGCTTGGAAGTTCTATTTCTTTCACATATATATTTTTTTATTTCTTTTGAGTCTCATACCACAAATCATACAACCTATATGGTATAAATGAATTACATATTAATAAATGAAAAATAAAATTTTAACATTAGGATTAAAAATAAAATCTTGATTTCAGTCTTACCTAGTCACAACGTGATTCTCCCAAGCCCTCTTAGCAACAAGCTTTATCCCAATAAATTTTTTCTTGCAGTTCAAATTTGTAAAAGAATAATTTCATTAATATTAATCAACTAACCGAATTAACATAATAATTTTTTAAAAGTTAATACTAACCTTAAATCTCTTAAACCATTCATCAATTACGGGTTTCCTTTCAGAATTTTTGAAAACCTGACTCCATTGAAATATTGACACTTACATCGATGATTTTAGCATTGATGTTTTGGTTCGGGCAACCTCAATATTTGTGAACCTGAAATTACATTCATTAATTGAACTTAATTTTTCAAAAATTATTAACATGTTCTTTATTTGTTAGTAGTGCATGAAAGGAAAACAAACTTACAATGAAATGGATCCCGTTCTGAAGGGACCTTTCTTTGGTGTGGCGGCATCGCACTAGATGAACCTACATCGAGAGTGGATACTTATGACTTAGATGCTTGTTCATGATCGGCACCTAACGACTCATGGTCGTTAGAATAACTATTGACTTTTTCCTAAGCATCTACATAAATTACAGGATTAAGATACCATAAAGTTTTTTATTTTTTTTTAAATATTGATAACACCTTCTCTATATAAGAGACTATTCAAAATTTGTTTACCTACAAATACACATCTATTTAAATTAAATTGCCACAAACTAGTTGATTTTATTCAAATTCTTGAAGTGTTGAATTTGAAGAAAATGCAAAATATAAAATATTGTTACAATACATGCATGAACATTCTATTTTACTACACCAAGTTAAGCAATTGCTAGGAATTTTGGTCATTTAAGGAATTCCTGGTGAACATTCTGTTTTAGTCATTTTTTGATTTATTTTTGATTTTTTTATTAATATATATTTATCATAAAGGAAACCTAATTATTGATTCTTTACTAATTTCAACAAGAATTTTACTTTATAAATATAATTTTACTTTATAAATAGCAAAGATTTCTTTTATTTTTTTTAATATATACAATTATTATCATAATAATATTATATTGTATATCCTATAAAAATCAATCTAAATTTATAAGTTTAACTTGTAATTGAAATTGAACTAATAATTATGAATATATGATTATTAACTAAGAATATTTAAATTTATTAATGTTTTATAATAGAATATTATTAACTAATAATATTAAAATCAATCATATTTCTTATACTCTTCAAACTACAATGTCTTGTCCAGTTTGCTATTTTTTTTTATTGGTGGACTCTAAAACTTTGACTGGTACTATTTAATAATATCATAAATAAAGTAAAAGATTGCCTTAGCCCTAGAATCAAAGCTCCAAGACCACGTATCACTACACAGTAGACAAAAGAGAAACTTCAAGCTTGTTTCTCTCAAATCTATCATCAATGACAGAAGCAACGAAAAAATGTTATTTCATTAATTCATAACCCTAATTATAGTTGCTGCTTCTTGATGACACTTTTTTATTTTTTTTAGTTATGCAGGAGTTACAAGAGTAAACATAGGTTTTGGGTTTCAAATTTATAGGTAGTTGGCTTCTAAAGGGATTTTGGTGGTCTTGACTTCCAAATATGAGTAGATGATACAAACCAAGTCAGATATGAATTTTTAAGATTAGATATATCTCTTAAACCATAAATCAGAACAAAATGAAATTTTATAGGGAGATACTAGACACATGAAAATATATTTTGGTAAAATTTTAGGTCAAATGGAGTTTGAGAAAAGATTATTTCAGAGGTTTAAAGTTACTAGACAAATCTTGTCAAATTTATCATACTAAACCTTTGTGTATTGTTTGGGGCATATCTAGAACTAAAAGTTGAAAGTTTTTTGCGATTCAAGTTGGGCTGGAAACTAGACATATTAATATTTCCAACCATATTTGGTAGGCCCGGTAATGCATCTAGATGAGAGAGAATGACGTGTTTGAAGGAAGGACAAAAAATTTGCCAAGAATGTGTGAAAATTAGAGATTCAGGCTACATGGAGTAATTTTGGCATGAAGACTTTTTTTTTTTATTATCCTATTTTATTTATTTCTTTAAAGTTGAATAATTATTTTAAATTTGGGTTTGTTTTGGCCCATTAGACATTGGACTTATAATTAGTTAATTAGTTGTTTAGGCTCATTAGCTTGTAACCCAAAATGAATCCATTAGGTTTAGTTAGGGAAGACTATATTATGTTTTTTTAGCTGAAAATTTCAGCAGTAAGTTAGAGAATAAATATGAGTTTTTGTTTTGTTTGTTTGTGGCAAAACAACCTTTTTTTGTAGGGACATGGATTGTATAGTGACTTATCGAAGATTAACTAACTTTGTGGTGTCATTTGCATACTTAGGGTTCTTAGATACAAGGTTATCTCTAGGTCTAAATATTTTTTCAATACATTTGGTTCTTAGGTACAGGGTTACCTCTGGGTGAAAGTTCTATAAAACTTGATTTTTGGCTTTCTGGGTTGTTATCTATTTCGTTGATGGTTGCTTGACCACTTGATTAAGAGGTATGCATTAGTATAGAAGCTTTGAAGTTGTTTGGAAACTCTTATTATGTAGTTTTTAATCAATTATAATCGTGCTAAACTTATAAGCAACATCGAAAATTGTTCTCATATGAAAAAAAATTCCAACAACATTCCAACAATTATTAAGAACATAATTTTTTTTTAAGAAAATATAATGCAAAAAAAAACACAAAAAAAAGAGAAGGGAAAATAAAAATCTTAACTTAATTTCTTTGTGAGTGAAGCTGAGAAGAGAAAAAAAGAACAACTAACAAAAAAAAAATTAAGAAGAAAGAGATGCTAATTAACAAAAAAAAGTAAAAATGAGAACAAAAAAAGAAGAAGAGAAGAGAATGACATACCTGGCACGCGTGGAGGAGAAGAGAAGAGAAGAAGTTAAAGAGTAGAGAAAGAGAGAGAGAAGAGATAGAAATATATGTTTTTTATATAGAAAAGGAAAAGAGAAGAAGAAGAAGAAATGTTTGTCTCTTATGCAATTAGGGATTTTGGTCTTTTAATTTAGGATTTGTTTACCAATAGTTTTATCGATGGATAATTAAATATTAATATTTTAAACATTTTCATTGGTGTTTCCATCTATTACATTTAATTGAAATTTTTAATTTAATAAAAAAATTTCAAAACCCCCCTAAATATCACCGATGACTTTTCAATCCATCGATAATTTCGTCTATAATGAACAATAATTAACAGTGCCATTAAGAAGTGAACAATTTCAAAGATAGAAAAATACTGACAGACTTAATCTGTCGGTGTTGTTGTATGTAATGAACATAATGAACAGTTCCATTGAGAAGTGAACAGTTCCAAAACTCTCGCAAAAATATCGATAGATATTAACCATTGATGATGTCGTATATAATGAACACAACAATTCTAAACCTTTTACGAAAATACCGACAAAAATTAATCGCCAGTGTGTTTATATGTAATTAACACAATGAACAATGCCATTGAGAAGTGAACAGTTCCAAACCTCTTTGGAATATACTGACAGGCTTAATCCGTTGGTGTATCTATTGGTATTTTACAGCCCGTCGATAATTTTATCGGAATAAAACAGTTTCTGTGACCCAATTGTATCTATATTCCTCATTTATCCATCCTGTAAATATTTAAAATCACAGCAGCACAAACAACACAATAGCACTATTTTTTTTGTATAATAATAAAAAATAAATATTTTGTTATCATATAATAATAAATTCACGTCATTGTCACTACATTAAAGTTAATTTCATTACTCATTTGTGTTATACACATTAATCAGAATCGTCTGCAACTTGTTGGAGCATATATCTTTAAAGAAAAGACTGTTCTTCGTGATTGCATCTCATATTCCTTTTGACAATAAATCCTGATAACCTAATGGAATGAGTGTTTGTATAAATATGTAACAGTCATGACTTTTCATTCCATATAATCTGCAATCCTCCAAATTCACCAATCTAGATATGTTTGAAGCAAGTCCATCAGGAAAACATAGACTCTTAAACCAATGATAAACAAATAACTATGCATTCTTGTCTAAGCTGAAGCTACCTTTGGACTTTGTGAATTGTGACCCATCATTAACCAACTTTGTATTTTTATGGTGACAAAACAAAGATATATCTATTCTAGCCTTCATGTTCTTCTTTGTCTTTCCTTTCACGTCTATAATTGTGTTAAAAATATTTTCAAACATGTTCTTTTCAATGTACATGACAACAAGGTTATGGCGGAGGAGATTTCTCTTTCAATAAGAAAGCTCCTAGAAAATACTTCATTTTACCTAATTGTGGGTCAAACCAAAACCAAGAAACTTTTGCTTACCGGATTGAAAACCAAACACAATGTTATTGTACTAACACCACGTCATACAATTCTTCACCCAACAGTAGTGACAGTGCAACATCCCTTTCAACACTACAAAAAAAAAGTTCTTTATGTACTTGTGATCCTTTGGCAAGAATCGTCGGTGGCAATAAAAATGACACTTTACCACCATTTGTTAACGTGAAGGCCTTGTTATTTTCCATATAGTATATACATTCTAATTTTTCATGTGTGCTCCAACTAGAAACCATTTCATACATAATTTTTTTTATTAATAGTCTACATCAAAACTGTCTATATTTAAAAATTTTGTTTTTTCGATACATCATAAGTCAAAGTCCTAGATGACCACAAGTACTTCAACTCATCAATCAACGGTCGAAGACAAACATCTATATTCTAACTAGGACTATTAGAACCGGGTATGATTGTAGATAAAAACATGAGTTTCGACCTTATATACATCCTCAGTGGTAAGTTGTAAATAATGAGTATCACCGACCAACAAGAATAAGGAGTAGTAAATGACCCAAGTGGATTGAATCCTTTTGTACATAACTCAAGATATATGTTCCTTGATTCCACTAAAAACTAAGGATGCACCCTATTAGAATGTTTTCAGGCTTCAACATTGGAAGCGTACATCATCACTCCATCCACCGCATCATGTGAATGACGCCATGTCACGTGCTTAGTAGTCTTTGGAGACATGAATAACCTTTGCAGTATAGGTGTGATTAAGAAATCTAAGTTTTCTATATGCAACAAGAGTCCTTCCCCTTCCAGTTTTGGATTTATAACGAGCATGCCCACATGTTTTGCACTTCATCAACTCTATATTTTCAAGATAATACAACATGCAAAAGTTTGGACAAATATCAATTTTTTATTATCTTAGGCCGAGAGGTTTCATTATGGATTTAACAGCATATAAGTTCTTTTTCAGCCTATTCCCTTCATGTAAAATACTTCTCACCCATTTGATAATTTTATCATAACCGGCCTCACTAAACCCATGACCTGACTTGATGGTGAACACTTATGGGATGAGCGATAATTTAATCTAATTTGTGCACTCATCTTATAATAGTTCATCAGAATCTTTCAAAAGATCAAAGAACATGGTCGCGTCTATATTAGGTTCTTTATCTTTGATTGAACATTTACCGGCATAACCCTGATTCATTCTTATTACATCCATAACTATATTTCTATAAGGATTATTGTTGTCATCTACAACTCTATGTACGTTGCTAGAACTAGAAGTTGACTCAGCCATCCTTTCTAACATGGTCTTATAAAGAACATATGGTTCTCTGTATGCAAACCAACATAAGTATTTCTCCATGAACCATTTATGTAGAAAATACATCGTTACAATATTTGGATTGAGAAACTTTTTTATTTTTACACCTCTTAGATGGACATCTAATACCGTGTCCGCTAATATTTTTTAGATTAGATAGTGCGCAAGTAATAAAACCATCAACCTTATTACAATAATCCATCCTACGCAACCCTTTGGGTGAATCTCGATAAATTCATGGAAAATTATTCATTACTTATATCAAACCTATATAGAATATTGATAGGTAGGAAAAGAAGAAATAAAAAAAAAACTAAAAAGTTTGAAGATGTGTCATTTTTACAAACATAATTATCGATGGAATTAACCAGTTGGTGAAATTTGTTGGTAAATTCGTTTGTAATATTTAATATATGACCTAACGAGCGGCCCTCCTCCCTCCCTCCCTCCCTCCCCTATCTCTTCTTCTGCTTCCTTTTTTCTTTACAACAAATAGTACACCCCCCTTAATTTTATCACAAATCAACTTTTCACTACAAATCTGACAACCCCGACACTCAATTTGTCAGCATCCCTATTCTGATTCAAATTTTATTGAGCATTTTCCACTTCAAGTAAGCAAAACAAGCCATTTTTTATTTGAACTCAATTTTAAAATGTTAATTTTTATTGCATTTTTTTGTAATATATGTATTTTGTTTGAGTGTTTACTTGATTTAATAGCTTTTTTCCATAGAAATTTGTTGTATGAATGTATGATTTGTGCATGTTAGAGTTTGTTTGAGATTTTATAAAATTGTATTTATTTGTAAATTGATGAAATTTATTTTGAATTTGTGACTTAGGTGTTTTTTGATGAAATAAATAATGACTTATTTAACGGGTCCATTTTATATTTTGTCAATTTTATTGTTGAGTTTGAACATTTCGGTAAATGTATATAAATTTTAATTTATATAAATAATTGATAATAAATTAAGAGTACTATTAAAATATATTGAATAAGTTTGACTTAAACCAATATTTGCAAATTTATTAAGTTTACGTAATTAATTAATACATATTGTCATCAATATTCTATATAGGTTTGATATAAGTAATGAATGATCATTCATAGATGTATTAAAATTCACTCGAAGGGTTGTGTGGGATGGGTTTTTTTTATTAGAGTTTAGGGTTTTATTAATTGTGCACTATCTAATACGAGAAATATTAATGGAGACGGTATTAGATAACCAGTTATTCCTCTTATACCAGATGATGTAAATCATGGCTGAGAGGACATTATTATATAAAACCTCACCATGATGTTAGTAAGGAGGTTTTTTAGCTCATCTGATCTAGGTTGATTAAGCTTGTGCTATATTATCAGATCTTAGCTGCCCTCAAGTCCATATGGAGCATTCCAGTATCATGAGGTACCACTACTCATGGTTTCCTTCAAGCTCCAGTTAACATTTATGCTTTTTTGTAGAACCGATCAATCGGTTCTAGGCTCTTCTAGAAGTTAGTCAATCAATTTTTGGGTTTTTTGTTTTTCTAGGTTTCTATTTGTATAACAGGTTGATCGATTTTGGAGTTTATAGGAATTGGTCGACCGGATGCCTAACTATTGTTTAGGTAGTTTGGGTCTTGAACCTTTTAATTTTTTCTTTGATTTGTTTTGTACCTATTGCATGAGGTCTATAAACTATAGGTAACGGGTCTTTGTACTTCTTGAGGTATGCCTCTTGTATCTTTGTATAGTTTTATATATATATATATATATATATATATATATATATATATATATATATATATATATATATATATCATACTTGATGAAATTGAGGAATGGTGAGCTGGAGATTGCCCTTATGATAATATGGGTAAAAACAATTACCCTAATTTTCACTTACATGACTTTTGAATAGGTGAAAATTACATTTAAAAGTTCAGGTCGTTACATATCTTATTTTTAGCTGAAAACAAATAGCCTAAATTGATGAAGAGTTATTTTTTAGAAAGAAAAGTTTAGTTCCCAAAAAGATTTTGAACTTTTAAAGGAAAGAGACTTGCATCATGTTGTATTGATTTCCTATTTATTGATGAGAACCCATGATTTTATGTTATAAACAATAATATATAGCACACAAACGAGTCATGACTTTGGTTAAAGATTTTTTATTTATTTTTAGAGGCTAAGAAAACTTATCAACATCAATAATTTTTTTTTAATATTAAAAATAGTTTTTAAAAGCATTTGTAGGTTCAAAGTTCATGTTTTTGAAAAAAATAAGATATACATAAGGCTCCAAAGTTCATGTTTTTGAAAGAATGAGATATGCATAAGGCTCAAAAGTTCATGTGTTTATATGTAGAGATCTTTTACGCTTGCCTCCTTGATTTTGATAATTCAGTAATTAATCTGATTTTCAATCTCAAACCTCCAAGTTCCATCTTGTTCTTTATCATGACATTTTGTCTTCAAATTTAGATTGTGCATCATTATTAGATAAGCCTCGAAAAGCTTTCATCTTTGTTTTTCTCTTTTTTATTAACACTTTTCATCCCTTTTATATTTTTTTCTTTTTTCTATTTGGAGAATTTCATTAATCATCTAAAAAGTTTCAAAGCCCACTTCCAATGTGAGGGGGTGATCTAGTTTGGGTTATTACCTAAGAAATATTTTAGGCCCAAAAGGGATGTCAATGGCTATATATTTTTTATGAAGGATAGATTAAATATGGCTTTCCTTCATATCAAATTCAAATCTATTCATGTTAATAAATCTTAGCTTTATTTAAAAATTATCATTAATTAGGAAAACCATAAGGTTAATATTAGAGGAAAAAAAAAGGGGATAGGATCATGACTTGAATGCAAATTATTCATCATCATTTACTTCATCAAATCATTTGATTTTATTTTGGGCATCTTTTGAGTAAAAGTTTTCCTTTTAAGGTTTGTTAGGAGCAAAAACGTATTATAGAGTTTAGAAAGAGGGTTTGAAACAAGACTTTACCCTTTTAAGATTTATTGAGGGTGAAAAACTGGTAAAAAGGACACTTTAGAATTATAAAAAGAGACATGGGTTGGACTCTACCTTTTAAGGTATATCGGGAGTAGAAAATGAGTTTGTTGTGATTCAAAAAGGAGGATCCCCCCTAGTATTTGCGTGAAATGTCTTGAAATTTGATCAATTTTGAATCAATTTTACGTGTTACTTTCAAATAAACATATCTTGATTTCAAAACAATAATCAAGGTTTTAATGACCTCATTCATAATTTTTAGTAATAAAAATGGGTTGACAACACAACTCTCATTCTATCTTTTTATTAGCTCTTTCATTCAAAGATTTATGATTTGGTATCACTATCGGGTATGTCTTTCATTATCTTATCAATCAATAATTATGTCAACGGAAAATTGATAATGATATGGTATGTACCACTATTCTTCATAAACATAACATAACCCCTGCTTACCAATTTTTAGACTTGATACTTGAAATTTTTATAATTTTTAATTAAATGTAACCTCATTATGATATTCAAATTTAGTATTTGAATTATACCACTTTAGGTATGGTGGCTATATATGATTTGTTGAAATTGGGGTAATGTGTCCTGTATTCAAAAGATGTTATAAACAATGTTGAGCATAAGAGGTATATTGATCTAATAGCATTTTAGAAGTTGTTGATGCTATAACACTCGATAATACTTGAGATGATTGGACAAGATGTTGAAGGAAAAAAATTAAAGTCTTCGTAGTCAAGATTTCTAACTTAAGGGCTATTTTATGATCCATCATTCAGTATAGCACCAAGCCTCACTGATGAATTTATGATCCTTCCTAATTTAAAAACTTGTTCAATCCTTTATGCTACAGTCATCACAGCTATAAAATGAGTTGTAACAATAAAGTATTTAAAGTAAGGAGATTGAAGGTGCCAATAAAAATAAAGATGAACTCTTTCTCTAATAAAGAAGGGAGAATTCGTGCTACCATTCCACACCACTTTATAACGTATTTTTTGGCTTACTCATTTTTTCATTCTTCACACTTTGTAGGTCAAACCTGTTTGAGGTCATTTCCATGTTAAACTTATACTCATGCATGAATGTTTCAACTAGATATGCCCACTTCTTAATCTTATTTCCATTTAGGCTTATATAACAAATCAGGACAACACCATTCAGGCTTTCATGTAAGAAATAGAAAAGAAGCTTGTCATCCTTGATTATTTCCATCATCTTGCTATAATAAATCCTTAAGTGGGATGATTATATATAGTGCTAAACACATTTTAGATGCCTTTATAAAATTATATGGATCTATGCCCTCAATTTTGCTTAAACGCTCTTCAATTAGTGAGAATTTTCCACCCTTTGACTTTTTTATGGCTTTTAATTCACAATATTTTCTCTATTATGATCTATAGTAAGTGTAAACCTTGCTTATTGGTAAGGTGGTAGTACCAAGAAAGGAAGGGGAGCTTTCAGGAAGTAGGCATCAGACTTTTCTCATAGAAACCCTTGAAAAAAAATCATAACAAAAACATTTAGAACATGCATCAAATTACACTAAATAGCTTATCATTGAAAAAAAATATTTTAGCGAGGATTCCTAGTGGAATCGCCCTTTTATCGCAGGGGACATCTTAGCGAGTTGATTATGTAAGAATAAATTAAAAAACAGTTGTCAACTGATTTAATGGTAATTAGAAACCCTAACTGGTTTTTGAAAGTTCTAGGTAAGGAACTAATTATGATAAAGGAAAGATTAAAATCATCCTAAAACATCATTCTTAAGTTTCTTCATGTTTGTTTTTAATGATAAAAATGTATCTATTGCACTTATATGCTAAGAATTTTCTTAAACTGAAATATGTGCTTTTATTATTAAAGGTAAAAAGCTACTAAAACTTAAAACAATGATTTAGGATCTAGGCACAACAACAAAGCTTAATTGTCACTTTTAAAGTATGGATATTGGATATGAAAGGATGATAGATGAAAAATTATGTGTTGGCATGCCTCTTTTGGTTATGCTCTAAAATGGGCTCAAAAGTCACCACTAATACTCGAAGAGTCTATATAGGATCATGTCGATCCAACCAAAATTTAACCATATCATAAACGGGCCATAAATAAGAAAACAAATGCATGCACACCAATAATAGATATAAATTTCCTTACCTTTAATGCAACATCCAAGAAAGACCTAATTGAGATTTATAATTTTTTAATCGATTTTGAATTATAAGAAAAATACAAATCATAAAAAAAATCAAGAATACAAAAATATATACACTAACATCAATATTTACATACAAGAATCCGTTTACCATTATTGTGATATCCAAGAAAAAATCTAATTAGGACTTACAATTTCTATGTTGATTTTAAGTTACGAGAGACATACAAATCTAATTAGGACTTTGATATTGTGGTAGTAGTTGCTTTTTAAAATATATTTTTTTTGCGTGGAAATGCATTAAATAATGGTTTATTTTTTATTTTTTAAAATTTATTTTTGACATCAACACATTAAAACAATCTAAAAAAAATCATTTTTTTTGCAAAATTGCTTTTGCACTGCAAAAACAAACAGTGCTTAAATCATAAAAACACAAGAAAATAAAAGTAAATTATTCACACCAAACAAATAAACAAATACATATTCATCATACCATGATCGATCAAATTGTTATATCTTAGATAAGTCATTTTATTCCCTTCCTCTTAACTCATACATGAGTATTGATTCCTAACTTTATTCCACGCCAAAAAGTAAGTCCTCAATGGTTTCATATCCCCGAGTTTGCCATGCAACAATATAGACCGCAACATTTTAAACGTTATGTCACTGTTCACATAAAAATCAAAGTAGATAAATCAATGTGTTAGGGTTCAAGAATGACCTTTGAAAGCTACTAAATCAACTAGAAACTACTAGAAATAGTCCGTAGAGGGGGTGACATGTGGTTGTCATGCACTGGTATGTGGGATGAGCTAGGTAAGGCAGCATGTGTACTCCACATGTTGACACTATTCCTTTAAAACAAACAACAAATAAATCGATTCTTGAAATGGAAATTTGTTGTAATCTCTAACTTGATTCAATCAGACAAGGAAAAGAAGATGAAGGGAAGCACGATGCTGCTACCGGTTCAATTTGGTGGTGGTTATAGGCTTGGTTGGTCTTTGTGTATCGGTGATGGTTACTACTACAATTTTAAAAGACAGTGATTGTTATGAGTAGATTGGCATTGATAAAGTTGTTACGATTGTTGTTGCTAGTGCTTATTTGCGATTGGCTACTAGAGTAAGAAGGGATCAGGGTTATTGGGGTTAAGAGTTGAGAGATGATTGACTAATGGATAATTTGTAATGGTGTTGGGTGATTCACGATGAGAATGACCTAATGACTTTTCGGTGGCGGCTGGTAACTAGGTTTTTTCTTTTTAGGGGATGGAGTGGGTTTTATTTTTTTGGTTTTAGTTTATGCCTGTTTATTTTTTAGGATTTTTCTCCTATATGATTTTCCAATGTCTAATATGTTTTTTATTGGGGTAGGGTTGGCTAATCTATCCCCTATTTATATATGTTGTTAGGTTCCTATCAGAATAGGAAAAATCAAAACATGAAGATTTTTATATTATTTTTTTGTTGAATGAGGATCTCTCTCTATATTTTTTTTCCAATCTTGTCTCAGGCACTATTTTTCTTCTCATTTGCATGATCTTCTATTATAATATTTGATCGTCCATCATTTTGGTCCCTTATATTTCTTGTCTACCCCTAATATTTTTTTAATTATTCTGATATTTTTTATTTTATTTAAAAAAACATATAAAAAATATCAAAAAATAGGTTATAATAGTTGAAAGCACTACTCAATCAAATCTTTACTTGAAAGTAAATACCATGCCTAAACTCATTTGTTTCCTATTTATAAAGAGCAGGATATATGTGAAAGTTAAAAAATTAAAAAGGATCAAATAAAATATTTTATAAACAAGAAGGATCTGTAAGAATTTTATTTTTTTTAAAAAAAAAAACCTTTGAAGGGGCATATTCTGCATGTAGTTCTGCCCATACCCTGACCTAAAGTTTAGTCCCGGTGATGAAGGAGAGGAGGATATACCCTACTTAGACAAATTAATCAATTTAATTTGAGCATATAGAAAGAGCGAAAAGAAATAAATTGCTACACATTTGTGGTAACTGGGTCAATGAAAGAAGCCTTAAGGTTTCCTATGTTAAATGAAGATTTATAGTCTAAACAGTAACATAAATAATGATTTTGGAAACTTTACATGATCATATAGTATGTATGCTATGAAGTGTATTTGGCATTGGTTTTTTTGTTTTTTACAAGCTTTTAATTGCAAACGAAAGTATGGATAGTTGCTGGATTTAGGAAGAACATGCGGGCCTGATATCATTTCTCAAAATAGTTATGCATTCTTTGTTTAATCATGAAAACTTTTGGTACATAAACAACAACATTATTCTATCGACTAAGTCAAATAAATAATGATGAGAATCAATAGTCATGTCATGTCGGAATTTCTTTTGTCCCAACGGGATTCCTTCTGTTGTGTGTGTTTCTTAATTTATAAATAAAAATTTTATGTTTAATCTTTATAGATATAACTTCAATTCAAATCAACTTGCGCAAAATTCTAGCTCGCAGAAAAAGTTTGGTTTCAATAATTGCTTGTGTGTATTGACACCTTTTCTATGCAAGGAAGTGACTTATGCATCCAATCTTTAAAAAAAAAAACAAACTATACGGAGAAAAATGTATATAAAAGTTAAAATAGAACAAAAAAAAGTTTTTTACCGAGTGAGATAAGCAATAATAATGAAGTTTACTTTTTGGGTTATTGGGAGACTCAAAAGACAAATGTAGTACATAATCATCCCTAGTTACATTATAATTATGAAAAATCTAAATATTAGAATTTAAGTCGTACTCAACAAAAAAAAAATTCAAATATACAATCATGGAACAAGCTTGTGTGTAGAAATGATATCAAAGTTAAATACAAGGTAGAATTATGTATTGGATTTTATTCATGATAAGATATTCTTGATATAACTTATTTTAAGTTGTTTTTTAGATAATTCTAAAATTACATATCCTAAATTGTTCTTGTACATTTCAAAAATTTAATAGATTTTGTTTTGAAACCTATAAAATTAAAGAATAAATAAATTTTTTTAACAACGAAACCCTTGAAAGAAGTGGAAGAACAAAATAATAAATTAAAGTCTTAAGTTTAGGCTAAGAAGAAGATTTATAATTAATTAAGTGTCGAGCAATCTAGTATTAGCTAACAGGAGATTACTTCAATTCCACGCTTATGATCCTCCTGTTCTGCATGTGTATAGGTAGGATTGATTTGATGGTTTAGTTACTACTAAGTCAAATGTTCATTAAATTTGTCACCTAAGCTTAGCTAGGTAGCTAGTAGTTGAGAAGAGTGCAAACCTCTGGTAAAAGAGTTTTAACTTTTAAGGTTACACTTATTGAAGAGAAAATCTATAAGAAACATTTCTTTTTGCAAGGAGTGTTATACCTATTCAATTATGTAATATAAATAGGAGTAGTTATTTTTTAAAATATGTTTTTCTTGAAAATAAATTAAAATAAAATAAATTTTATTTTTTAAAATTTATTTTTGACAACTTCATATATTAAAACAATCTAAAAATATTAAAATAAAATTTAAAACTTTTGAAAATTCTAGTCGAAACGTTGTACCAAATACCCTTTAAAAAAATATTGAACAACATTAGTGTATTCCATCTTAATTCACTAATCCAATGGTAAGCAAGAGAGGCAACCAAGGAATTTTGTAGTTTGAAGCAATCACAATAGCGAGATGATTCTCTCTAATCATAATGGCGTCAATTGATTTCATGCAAGCATGGAAGGTCCACAGATACTGAAACATTGATCTTATCTGACTGGTCGATAAATCCAAAGTGGGACCTGTCAAGGAAACGGGACCCACCCACGTCGCATGTGTGACACGCGTGGAGGGAAAGAGCCCATCCCTGAATGATCCTCCCATTATAAGCCATACAGCTCTTACAAGAGGATGCAGCAGCTTTTAGCCTTTTGCCCACAAACCCTAACTGGGCCACCATGGTACCGCTCTCCACATTAAATTCTTCCACAGACCACTCAGTCAGTGAACTCACACTCTGATATCTCTCTTCATCACTATCTCTCAGTTTTTATGATTTCTCCATGCATTTTTCCTCTCCATTTCCTTTCTAAACAGCCCTTCCTCTCTCTGCCTCTAGCTTTTCGCTTTTAAATAAACATTACACAAGACTTATTTCGGTCTGTCATTGGCTGCAATACTGCTTTTAGAGTGAGTGTGTGTGAGAGAGATAGAGAGATGGGACATCACTCATGCTGTAATAAACAGAAAGTTAAGAGAGGTCTATGGTCGCCTGAGGAAGATGAGAAGCTCGCCAACTACATTTCGACATATGGTCATGGTTGCTGGAGCTCAGTCCCTAAACTTGCAGGTTTTTATTTAATTAATAGTATCTTTCCGTGTCTTTCTCACACACACGCACACAGCATACTGGTCATCCACAAAAGATTGTTTCTTGAATAACATTAATTGGTGTCCGTGTCTTGTTTTCTATTTCATGATCATGTTTGCATTTCCTAGCTTCTATATATGCTTCGATTTCTCTTTAAAGTATAGACGTTGCAGAGGTTTTTTTTGGGTGCATGAGCTGGGTGTTTGGATTAATTCTAGAACTGTATTAATTTGATTCTCTTCTTCTTCCTCTTCTTCTTCTTCTTCAATTCGTTGTTTTCTTCTGCCTTATTCTTGGGTGCAGGTCTGCAGAGATGTGGAAAGAGCTGCAGACTAAGATGGATAAATTATCTAAGACCTGACCTAAAACGTGGAAGCTTCTCTCCTCAAGAAGCAGCACTTATCATCGAACTCCATAGTATTCTAGGCAACAGGTATATTACCCACTGGTATAAAAATCATATATCTTTCCTGTCGTTCACATTTATTCATGCAATTATAAACTCGTTATTTCCTACTGGACAGATGGGCACAGATAGCTAAGCACCTACCAGGAAGAACAGATAATGAGGTGAAGAACTTTTGGAATTCAAGTATCAAGAAGAAGCTCATTTCTCATGATCAAGTTCCTGCTTTAGCCGCCTTCACTGATTATATTGTCCACAATTCGAGCGTTCCTGAGGAAGCTTTCCTCTCTCTGAATGCAAACCCTAATCTCATCATGACTGCTCATCATCATGATCATCACCAGCTCTACCTCCCCTCACCAACCTCAATTCTACAAAGTTTTGGCCATGGAGATTTCAAACTCAACCAACCCAATAATTACAATGTTGATTTGCCTCATTTGTCACCTGCAACTCCCTTAATCCCACCCCCTCTAAATGATAATTCATCTTCATTTGACCCAGGGTGGTCATTGCCTTATCTACCTCAACACCTCGATCAAAACCAAGAAGATCATCATCAAAGTTTGAGCAATGGGGCAATTCCAGTGCATTATATTGGAGAGAAAGTTGTTACTCATGATCAGAGTACGATTAATGCAACAATGTCTTATGACAATCAATCTATGATGGTGTCTATGATGCCAAAACTTTTTGAGATCATTGAAGGAAATGTTTGCCGCATGCCACCTTCATCTGAATCACAGAACACAGTTCACGACCCACTTGCTAGACTTTCAAGTCTCCCATCTGGGCCGTATCCAGTACATGAAGTGGCAACCAGTCAATTGGAGTCCATCGATGCAATCATGTCATCACTGTCAGCATACTCCTCCTCCTCATCATCATCATCCTTATCACCATTTTCAAGTAGTCAATTTGTTGCAAACCCCCATCTTCCTTCTAGCTGGGATGCCTAGAAATGGGTATGTCTAGGGAATGTTTAGGTATTTTGTATGGTATTCATTTGATATAGTGCATGCATTTGTTTCCTGAAATATGCATAAGATAGGTAAAGCGAACTTTTATTGGAAAACCTAAATGTTACTTGTTCAGGTTCTTCTGCAAGTAATGCTTGCTGAGGTTTCATTTCATAAATATATCTACCCTCTTTCACATGTTTCTCTCCTAAAATATTTGCATACAGCAGTTATTGTTCCATGTATTGAAGAAGGAACAGTATTCTAAATCTGCATATTACTAATGAATTTCCCTGTGAAGTACCTTATTTTATTAATTATTGCTATCACTTAATTCCCAAGTTAAGTACCTTATTTTGTTAATTATTTCTTCTCTCTCTGTCTTTCTCTCTCTGGTCTCTGTCTTTCCTTTAACAATCAAAGATGGAGACATTAAGCAATATATAGTAAATTCATATACGCCCAAATGTATATTCATTCATTCAGATGCCAACTTTGGGGAATTTCTATTATTATGGAATGCTGCAGGTGACCACAACAGTGATATGGTGTGACAAACAAATATACTATAGATTTTTTTTAATAATTTGGTAAAATTGTAATATATGTTGATTTATTTCTTTTTCCAAGAAAACAATTGTTGTTTTCCCTTAATTAATTATTCATGAGATTAAACTTAATAGTTCCAATTCAAATTCAAAGGGAAATAAGAAAACGAAAAGGAAATGCTATGCTTACTTAATGTTTGCAACGTGCTTCATAGAAATTTGGTGTGTTATAGTCTAATGAGATTGGTGTGTTATGCCATATGGGAATTGTTGCACCCGACACCGGACATTGCAGCGAACCCATAAAAATAAAAGGTTTTTTTTTTCTATTTTATGTTTGAAAAATAGGGTAAAAATGAAAAGAGAAGTTGTCATCTAATATTATGGTCATTCAAAACCCTAACTAATCTTCAGATATTTAGATATTGTGTTAGTTATGCTTAGAGAAAAACACCACCCTTTTCGTATCTTTTCATTTGAAAGGTTACCGTTATTTGTGTTTTTCTAAGTAGCTCTATTTATAATTCCAACCTTATTCGCAATTTACTTAAAACTTGATGTTGGTCCCTAAAAATAGAAGACTTGTCGAAAAATAATGTAATCTCTAAAATTGAAGATTTCAAAAATAGTTTATTTGAACAAACAAATTTAAGATATTAATTCCTATAAATAGGAAATTTAATCAAATTTTAAATTTTAACAAATATTTTTTAACATTAATCCCTGTGAATAGGAGATTTTGTTAAGTTAGAAATTTTGTATATAGAAAAAAAGACATTAATCCCTATTTTGTAGGATATTTTCTTAAAATAAGAATTTTATTAAAATCATGACATTAATCTCTATTTTATAGGAGATTTCATCGAAATTGAGCTTTTTATAAAATCATGACATTAAGCTCTATTTTATAGGAGATTTCATCGAAATTGAGCTTTTTATAAAAAATGGTGACATTAATCCCTAATAATGAAGATTTCATCAAAGTTGGAATATTTATAAAATCATGATGTTAATCTCTAATCATAAAAGATTTCATCAAAATTATAAAAACAAGTGTTGAACCTGTATAGATGGTGAAAAGGAGCTTTGGCCCACTTTGACTAACATGACTAGCGGGTTACCACTCACACTATTTGGGCCTATGCGGGGTCATGTTGACCCAACCTGAGTCCGCTCACCATGAAAAAAGATAAATTATCACAACACAAAAATTAAATATCTGCACCAAAAAAAATGATTTCCATAAAAAAACTATCCTCGTAAAATTATCACTACCACATATTTATATTTGCTCATGAATCAACAATCATACCGCCCCTAAAATAAATTATACCCAAATTGCATTTACACAAATTTAATTATGCACACAAAATGTGTAATCAAATCAAATATCTGACAAATCATTTGCTCATAAACACCTACAAACAAAATGCATAATAAATCAAATATCTGACAAATTGCCCAAAAACTTTAATAAATTAAATTATTTAAGATTGGAATCAACCTTAAGGGAGCCAAAATAGGTTGGAGAAGCCGCAAGAAATAAGAGAGAAAGGGGGGCACATGGAAGCTACTCGCAACCATAAAGGTGGTGCGTGGAGGAGACGCTTCGGTGACTTGAGCAGTGTGCAACCTATTTGATCAGGTAGCCTTCTTCATCCTCTTCATATATGTGTTGGCAATGTACTTTCACGTTCTCCAAGAAGGTAGATTTGCTCCGTTGAAGTTTAACCTTCTTTTATTTTTTTCGTCTTCTCTCTCGCAATCCTCTCTCTACTATCTATTTTTTACAAGTGGCTAATTGATCTGTTAGTTAATAGCAGTTGTGCAATTGATGAAAGTTAGTGGTTGGTGATTAGTACTTAAAAGTGCATTTTTATCAAGGTTTTATATCATCATTTTGCACTTGAAGTATCAATAACTCCTTAACTAAAGCATGTTTTATAATAACATATCTAATAATATAAGATACCTTTAATTTATGGTAAATGTTCATCTTAAATGCAGACCTATCACATAAATGAAAGAATTGATTGATGAGTTGAAGTACTGAAATTGAAAGGACAGAGATGGCCAAACTTAGAAAAGAGATGTTGGTGCAGTCCAAACTGGAATATTATTCGATAATCGGGTCATATCTGGAGCTGTAGATCTCGGATTTAGGTCTACTTTATATGGATGGAAAGGTAAGACATATAGGCCTACAACTTTCATGAGGAGTCCAAGATTTAACAAGGCCATTTTCAAGTCCAAATTGTAGCAACAAGAAGAAGTCCGAATCTGTCCTGCAGTCCAGACACTGTTTAGTGTTCAGCCCATATCTCAAAATTTTACCCTGAAAAGATGAGACAATTCCCTAGAACTTTCATGATTTAAGTATGTTCAAATTATGACGTTATCAATGACGTTTTTGGCAGACAAGAAGATAAGAATTGTCACCAAGTCAAGATGTGGCCACCCATTCATCAATTAGTCAACAAATCAATAGTTTTGAATTTTGGCCTATAAAAGGAGGCATTTGCCATATTTAGGCATCTTGGTGTTCAGATCAAGATCATGCTCTCTTTTGTAATACTTAAGTTTTGTTTATATTAATCTCTTGTTTATGCCTTTCATTTTCTTTTCTTTACTTAGTTTACTTCTTTCTCATTTATGTTCTTATCTTGTTTATTTATGTTTCTTTCTTTCATTATGTGTAGCTAAGTTAATTATGTCAAGGTGAAAAGGGTACACTAATGGTGTAAGAATAAGTATAATATAAACTTAACATGGACCTTAATGTTGGATACTAACATGCTTTATATTTGTTATCTTGTTCACTTTTAATACTTTGCTTGTTAAATGGTTAATCTAGATTTATGTTGTATAACACTTGGTACAACAAATACTTGGCACTTTCATAGCCCATACTGTATGGTATAACCGACACCTGAGCTATGAAAGGAACTTGATTTGTTGTTAACATAAGTTATAATCATGAATGCGTGACAACATTTACAAGTATTACCATTATTCGAATAAGATAACTAATGTAATCATGTTAACAATTTATAATCTGATTGGAACCTCCTTTGTGTGTGGTTTCCAATTGAATAATAAGAGTTTATACTATACTTGTTTGAAATACCATTAGTGGATCCTCTAACCTTGACATTTGTTGTTATCATTGTTTAATCCTTACGTTAATCTTCCATCTCAAAGTTCTCATCAACTTCTGTTTCTTCTTCTTCATCATCTTTATTATTATCATTATTAATAGTATTATTGGTATTATTATTATTATTACTACTATTACTATTATTGTTATTGTTATTATTATTGTTATTGTTCTTATTGTTATTGTTATTATTGTTACTATTGTTGTTGTATTATTGTTGTTTATAATTTATACAATTAACCTCCCTGTGGTTCGACCCCGGTCTTGCCGGGTTATTTATTACTTCGACACTCCTACACTTGGGAGAAGACATTAATCTTTTGGTCGTGTCAGTTGGGTTGAGAAACCGCTTCGAAAATAAGAGAGATAGGTCATTGATTTTGAATTTAAAGGTTGTTGGTCGTCACAACAAGATTTGTGTGTGTGTTAACCATGATCTGATGGGAAAGGGTGTAATCATGATGGAAGGTGAAGCAATGGTCAATGGTGGTGAGAGGTGGTCATTGATGATTGTCGGTTATGAGAGAGATGAAAGGGCACTAAAATTTCAAGATTTTCTTATGTTTTTTAGGAAGGTGAAGGGTTTTTGTGTTTTTGATGAAAAGTCAGGTTCTTTTCTTTGTATGGATAGGCTGGTTGTTAGGGAAAGAGGATGACAATTTGTTTTTGTAAGTTGTGGCTAGGTTAGGAATAAAGGATTAAGTTTTTTTATGTGGGAGAGAGTGGGTCTCCCATGTTTATTTTTTGGTATTCTGTTTTTAGTGGATCTCTCCCTTTTAGCCAAGATATTTCGGTATTTGTAGGCCAAATATTTTGTCCTTTCCTTTCAATTGCTTGGTCCCCAAGCAACTTAGTTTCACTTTGCTCTCTTATTTTTCTCCTTTGCGCTTTTGGTCCATTTACTCCTATTTTTTTTTTTGTACTTTGATATTTTGAAAAGAAAATAATGTCAACATCAATTTGATAAGAAACATTAATTGAGCACTTTAGAATGGACGCATTAATAACTAAATGAATCAAAAGCATATTTTTAATTTTGGAATTTTTTGAAAAGATGTTGAAAATCATGAAAATTGTGTGAATACATCAAAAATATATTTCATTTGATTTTTTTGTTGCTTCTCTTCTTTTTTTTAAATATTTTGAAACAGTAGTCAAAATTGGGTTATGACAGTTTCCCATGTCTTTATGCTTATAGTACAGAGTCTTATAGAAGTCGTTGTATAGTAAGCTTATAAAGAAAAAGATAAGAATGCTTCGAAATGGGTTAAAAAGTTTTTTACAAAAATAAAAGTTTTCAAACTAATATTTTAAAATTACATTATTTGGAGAGGCAACCTACATGTTTGTGAAAAATATATAAAAGTTTCAAAATGATCTCATTTGTCCAAGTGACCTACCTTTTTGTGAAAAATGCAATAATTTTTTGAAAAGATCTTATTTTTTTAGGTGACCTACTTGTTTTTTTATGAAAAAATCAAAAATATTTCAAAAATAGTCTCTTTTATTGGGTGAACTACTTGTTTTTTATGAAAAATTCAAAGGTTTTTAAAAAATGATCTCATTCTTCAGCTAACCCACCTGTTTTTTTTTATGAAAAACATAAAGATTTTTCAAAATAATTCCATTCTCCAGGTGACCTACTTGTTTTTTATGAAAAATTCAAAAAACTTTTAAAATGATCTCATTCTCCAGTAGACTTGCATGTTTTGAAATTCATAGATTTTTCAAAATGATCTCATTCTTTAGGTGACCTACCTGTTTTGTATGAAACAATAAAATATTTTTCAAAAATGATCTCATTCTTTCGGTGATCTACCTTTTTTTTTGGTGAAAAGTCTAAACATTTTTAAAAATAGTCTCATTCCTCAAATGACCTACTTGTTCCAGGCGACCTGCCTGTTTGAAAATTTCAAAGATATTTTAAAAGTATTTTGAAGTATGACCATTTAGAAAGATGACCTTCCTTAGTGGATTGGAAATGACTTACCTGGCTATAGGATTTGGTCGACTATGTCTTGATCGCATGGTTGAGTCTGAAATTTTTTGATAGTAGGGTTTAGAGTTCTTTTATGATTGTAGTGTTAAATTTCCTGATTGTAAAGCTTAAAGCTGGAACTTTCTTATGGCAGGTTTAAAAATGAATATTTCCTTATGGTAGGGTAAACTCATCTTCCTAGTTGCAGGGTTGAATTTATTTTTCCTGATTACAGGGTTAAACTCATATTCCTTATTGCAGGGTTGAATCTCTTTTTCATAATTGCAGGTTTGAAATTGATACTTCCTTCTGATAATGTTGATTTTTTTTTCTGATTGCATGATTGAATTTTTTTTCCCTGATTATAAGGTTAAAAGTTTGTAGTTCCTGATGGAAGGGTTAAAACTAGATATTTCCCTATTATAGGGTTAAAACTACTTTTCTAGTGGTATGATTGGATTTCCTGATTATAGGGCTATAATTGAAAATTCTTGATGACATGGTTCTTCTTCTTCTTGATTATAGGGATTAAAACTGGCACTTCATGATGTCTTTTTCCTAATTACAGGGGTTTAAAATTGGCATTTTCTAATGAGAGGGTTTTACTCATCTTCCTGATTATAGGGTTAAATTCTTTTTTCTAATTACAGGGTTGAATTGTTTTTTCCTAATTGCAAGGTTGAAAACTGGTACTTTCTGACGGTAGGGTTAAAAATAGATACTTTCTTATGAAAAGACTAAAATCCTTTCCTAATGATAGGATTGGATTTTCTAATTCGAAGGTTAAAACTTATAATTCCTTATGTCAGCGTTCTTCTTCCTGATTTCAGGGTTAAAACCAAGAAGTCCTTATGACAAGGTTATTCTTCTTCCTAATAACAAGGTTAAATATTTTCTTGGTATCATGTCTCAAGCAAGGTTGTCAATTCCGTTTCGTTTCGTCTGGAATGGCCGAAACATTTCATACTAATTTAAAAAACAAAACAATTTTCATCTCATTTTAAATCTCGGTGTGTTCCGGATTTTCTGGATAAATTTCGGCCGGAATGTTCCGGTTTCATTTCACATGTTTCGTTTCGAGCTTGGAAAGTCATTGAATCAAACCCAAACTTCAACTTATTTTAACCAAAACAAATCCTAAAAATACCATATAAATATTAATAACTCCATTTTCAACTACAAAACAATCTTTAATCAATATAAAAAAAATCAAACAAAATAATAATAATAATAAATTTATGGACCTTAATCTATTTTTTTGGCATGGTCAAAGGGCAAATTCATCTTCATTGAACTCCCCTCTCCTAACAAACCTTCATTGACACCAATATCTATTACATTCCTTCTATTTCTTTGGTTGAATAAAACATGAGTTGCACATCTTTTTTATAAAATGTTAAGAGATCAAAAAATCATTCTTCACTAATATCACAATAAAAATATATTTTGCAATACGATTATAATATAAAAATCACTGGACTATTTCTTTTTATCCTTAAGAGAAGCATGACCTCCTCGTGATATTGAAGGAGTAAACTGAAGGGAATTTAAAGGGGTGACAAACAAAACTTATAGTTTAATTAAGGGTTAAAAAAATATTAATTGGGTGGTGTTCGTGTGTTAACCAAAATGTGACACACAGATTCCAACTCCTTCTACCTTCGTTCAAGAATTAATTGCCATTGTGTTTTGACATGAATGACTTGTGTGGCTTCCCTTTATCTTTTAGAAGGGAAAATTTCGGGTTTGATTTATGTTTCTTTTGTGTTAAAACATTTTACTTTCATAATATTTTGGTATTTTGTTTAAGTTGAATTACTTTAAGTTAAAGTTTTATTTAATCTTGACTATTTAGGAATATTTTAAATTTTAAAATTATATACATATATATATATATATATGAACAATACAATCCCGAAATAGCACGTCAAAACACTTTGAAACCGAAACATTTCATTCCAATTGATAAAATGAAACACCTACCGAAATGGAATTGACAACCTTAGTCTCAAGGATAACTTTTTTTTTTTTTATCATAGCTTTGTTGAACTCCATTGATTATTTTTCTTGTAAATTAATTAAAAAAACATTGTGTAATATTTTGGTGTTAGATGATATGTATGCATCCTAACTGATTTGAAATATAGGCCCCTCTTCTCTTTAGTGATCCATTTTTTTTTAATTATGGCAAGGCTTCCTATTTCTTGATTCAACCTTTTTTGGTTGCTTGATTCACTGGCTCACTCGAATTTTTCATGTGCAAATCTCCTGCTCGAATGTAAGTGCATAGCTTGGGCTTTTTTTTAATAGTGACCATTGCCCTATTGTTTTCTACAAGATTTTTTTGGTTATATTGACCATTCAGAAATGACCAACTGCTTTTTCTAAATCCTTACTTTTCCCCTAGCCTAATTATACCCCAAGTGTGGTATTGCTGCACGAATACCCACTCATCATCTGGAAAGCTGATGCCTCGTTACTCATAATTTCTAAAAGAGTTCTTCATATCACCTACTACCATGGACTGTTTCAAACTAAATTTCCTTTTGTTGCTCTAGTTGTATGGTCCTTTTTGCAATCATCAAAAAGCAGTCGTACAGTAACATAATATGACTATTATATTACCATAAGATTCTTTAAGCTGAATGACCCTCATCTAACCTAGATATGCTCATCCTTCTATAAATTATCAAGAACTTTGCAAAATTAGTCATTGAAAATTTTTCAAGAAATCATTTTTTTTTAAGACCACTTTATAAATTTAACTGATTGTATCTTTATATGTCTCACAATTGGTATAAAATCACTAAGATGTAAATTGAAAAGTATTTCTTTAGTTGAGACCCAAGGTATATCTTTCAACACTATGATGCAATTTTACTAGTATTTTATTTATGATTGATGAGGTATAGGCTAAGAAAGCAATATTAGCTCAAAATTGGGCTATTAATAGCTCAAATGAATTTTTTTAAATCTTGACTTTTTTGTATTTTGACATTAAAAATTATTCCGATTTAAGCTTAAAACAATTTTATTTTAAATTTCTTGCAACTCCCTCAGAATTTTTTATTCTTTAGGTAAAGGATAATTTGCTTTATTATGTTGATAAGATTGAAATTGGTGAAGGTACATGATGGAGTGATCCTTTGTTTTAGAGGTTTCAAATTCAAGAAGCTCGAGTGAAAGCTCGAGATCTAACAAAAAAAAATTGTCTCTTTTTGAGTATTAATTTTTTTAGCATGAATAATAACGTGTAGTTTATTTGTTATTTCACGGCTCTTGTGGAAAAGTCTTTTGCTTTTTTAGAGAACTATTTATTGGTCCAAGTTACTTGTTTGCTTAATTAAAAATGACTTTTAAGGGCAAGTAATGCAGGCTAATGTTTTTTGCTATAAAAGTAAGGGATTCATAGGGTCAATGAGTATTTCAAGGTTCTAAAGACCTAGGACATTGCCATCTGCTTGACTCATTATATCTTTCAATATTTTTTTCTTTTTTTCTTGTCGTATTTTATTTTTTGATCTGCCCTTTATGATTGCTTTGGTGGAACATCCTCATTTTATTTTGACTTTGACTTTGTCTTCTTTTTTTAATTTAGGCATACCCTCTAGTGTTTGAGTTTCTCGGGCTCTTTTTCTTTTAAGTTTTCTCATGGGTTTTCATCAACTATTAATCTTTGAAATTTTTATCTACTCCTAGTATAGGGTATGATTTTAGTCAATATTTTCATGACGAAAAATACATTCAGGTTCAAATAAGAACCACAAAGGGTATATTCAATTTTTGAATGTGAAATAGATAAACAAGGATGGCATTCCATCACTTCAAGCATAAGTGATTTAAGTTTGATAAATTTGGACCTCGTTTAATATAATGGTTCGGACTTATAAAGAACTGCGTTTCATGAGTCTATGACTATTGAATCCACTACATACCATTCTAAATACAATTAAAACATAGCTCAAGAGACATGGTGTGTGGTAACTATAGGTTTTCCAATTTTATGTTTTTTTGTTCAAGTTTGTTAGTCACCTCAAAGTGGGAATTGCTTGATTAATTCGTTTTCCAACCTATGAACAAGATAACAAAATATTATTTTAGCCTATATTAAGTTATTTTCGAAATCAAAAAACAAGTTAGATTTTTCAGGATTGTCTTGGCCAAGGGTTTTCACAAGACCAATTTGGTCACAATATTTTAAACAGTTTCATGGGATCATACAGAGTTATGAAAGTTAACTTTATAAGTCTTAAAAGGGTTGGGATTTCTCCTCTAGCACCTTGCAAGACAGGCCTTGGGGTTCGACCATTTTTACCATTATATTTATCCAATCATGGACAATAATAAAATGCCAAGTATTACTTTTATAAAAACATTGTTTGATTTCAAAATAACAGAGAGATAAAGAAAAGATATATTTTATTAAAAAGATGTGATGCGATCCCAAAACTCAAGGAGAACATATGATTTTGATATTTTTTAGAAAAGTAAAAAAATGGCAATGTTCAATGACACTAGGGTTAACAATGCAACAATCTTTCTTGGGTCAGCTTCCTTAGCAACACCATTTTTTTATCAACAACCAAATATGAGATTCAATTTATGTGTCATTTACCCTTAAATTCTGTGGGACAAAGGTGAAGGAAGCTGCTTGTATAGGTGTGGGTTAGACAATAACTGTAGGCTATGTCAATGGTCCCTCTCATAATTATTTGGATTGTAGGTTTTGTACAAGCATACTAGCGAGCCTAGCGAACTATCCCTTGATATTGTCCATCTCTCTTTAATGGTGGGTTTCCAACTATGCTCTCTCTTCATTCTCTATAAGTCTCTTTTCAGAGTTGAGTGTTATGGATTATAAGGGATTGGTTTTAAAGGTACCTATATTTGAACTTTTATGGACTGAATATGCAAAAATGAAAAAAGGATGCAAAATACCAGATTTTATACATACTCGTTATTTATTTGTGTCCTAAAAGTGGTTTTCCTATTAGGTAGGATCTAGTTCACAAGGGTTTAAGCTCAGCTTGTCTATTCCTAGAGATTTTTCAAGCTCCTAGATTGCCCGAACTACTAGTGGGTAACCTGGTCTCTTAACCTTATACATTCAAGTTTAGGAGAGACTCCACAATACCACGTACATAGGGTGGTCTTCAATCTGGGTAAGAGTTCAACTGAGCATTAGCAGACACGAGTCACATTTACCATCTGAATCTCTCTTTCTAATCCTAGAAAGGACAAGCTCAAGTTAAGAGCTTTTGTGGTTCATAATGAGGTGTGTAAAAAGTTAGATAAATAATCATGTATGCATATGCAATCTAGCATGTAACATAAATGCAATAAATTAAATTGCATGGATTAAATATAAACAATGTGAATAAAATAATTGCTCAAGAATAAATAACAATCAAAAGGAGATAAACACAAACAATTGGCTCAACCCTAATCCCCAATAGAGTCATCATTCTAGTTATGCTTAAGGAAAGATAGACACTATCCTAACCACATCCTTTCATATGAACAATTATCTTTTCTTGTGTTTTCCAAAGTAATTCTATGTTATAAAATTCTAAGCTTATTTGCAATTTACTTAAAACTTGATGTCAGTATTTAAAATAGGATATTCATCAAAAAATAATGTTAATCCCTAAAATTAGAGATTTCATCAATAATTTATTCAAACAAAAAAAAATGATAATTTATATGAACAAGAAATTTCATCAAGTTTTTAAATTTAACAAAAAAAATTAACATTAATCCCTATGGATAGGAGACTTTGTTAAGTTAAAAATTTTGTATAAAAAACATGATATTGGTCCCTATTTAGTAGGAGATTTTCTTGAAATTAGAATTTTATTAAAATCTTGATGTTAATCCCTATTTTATAGGAGATTTCATCAAAATTGAAATTTTTATAAAATCATAACATTAATCCCTACTTGTTAGGAGATTTTATCAAAGTAAAGTTTGTATGAAATCATGATTTTAATCCCTACTTTGTAGGAGATTCCATCGAAGTTGAAATTTTTATAAAAAATAGTGACTTTAGTCCCTAATAAAGAAGATTTCATCGAAGTTGGAATATATATAAAATCATGACATTAATCCCTAATCGTAGGAGATTTCATTGAAATCATTAAAAATAGGTGTTGGACTCGTATGGATGGTGAAAGGTTGGTGGTTAGGTGGAGAGGCTAGCTTAAAAATAAGAGAGAGAGGTCCTTAGTTTTGTATTTGAAGGCAGTTGGTCATTTATGGTTTTTGTATGTGTGTGTGTATGTTAATTATTGGTTGATAGGAGAGGGAACAATCACGGTGGAAGGAAAAATGATGATTAGTGGGGGTGAGAGGTGGTTATCGATGATTGCCACTTGCAAGAAGATAAAGGGCCATTGTAATTTCAAGAGTCTCTTGTGTTTTTTAGGATGGTGAAAGGTTGTTATGTTTTGTGATGAAAAGTCAAGTTCTTTTCTTTGTGTGGGTAGGCTAGGTGTTAAGGAGATAGGATAGCTATTTTTTTTTTTTGTAAGTGGTGACTAAGTTAGGAATAAAGGGTTATGGTTTTTTTTTTGTTTTTTTATGGGGGAGTGTGAGTCTCCCTCTTTTTTTGCCATGATTTTTCAGTATTTATAGGCCATATATTTTGTCTATTCCTTTCAATTGCTTGGGGACCAAGCAACTTGGTTTCACTTCGGTCTCTCATTTTTCTCATTTATGCTTTTGGTCCTTTTTTTCATTTTACTCTTTTTTTTATTGTCATTATTTTGAAAAAAGACAATGTCAATATCAATTCGATGAGTAAAATAATCGAGGACTTTAGAATTGACGTGTTAATAGTTAAACACATTGAAAGCATATTTAAGAATTTTAGAATTTTTTGAAAAGACGTTGAGAATCATGGAAATGGCATGAATGCATTAAAAATATATTTTTTGGATTTTTTGTTTTTTTTAATATATTTTAAAAAAAAGGTCAAAAATTGAATTATGATATGAATGATGGAGTTTACAATTTCGCATTAAAAGTAAAGTAAAATAAGTAAACACAATTGAAAAATAAAGAAACAAGAAACAATTCAAAAGAGAGGCTTGTGCTAACTATTTAGTATTGGCAGCATTTCATCATGCTTCCAATTCTACCATTTATTGAGGGAACAATAAATATAAATTCCTTTATATGGTAACATAATTAGTATTTTTGTTGTTGTTGTTGTAAGTTGAAAAAAAAATTCTTGTTGTTGTTGTTGCTTATGGCGTTGCACATAAATCTTAACTTTACAGTAAAGTTCTTTAATTTCATTATCACTCTATATATAAATTACTCAAATCGTTTTTCATTCTAAACTTATACATAGAGCTATTTAAAACTTTAATTATTATTTCTTTATTAAATCAAATTCATTATATATTGCACCGACCATTAAGTTAATTGTACTTAAGATTTCTAGTGTTATTTATCGATAGAATATATATATATATATATATATATATATATATATGTGTGTGTGTGTGTGTGTGTGTGTGTGTGTGTGTGTGTGTGTGTGTGTGGGGGGGGGGGGGGTTATATTTTTATGGTTTCTTTATTTTTAATTTAGGGAAATTGATTTTTTGTTTTGAGTTCATATTAACTAAAAGGTATTAATTTAGGTCGAATAAGTTTTAATTAAACAAACGGTGGATAATTAGTTGGGTATAGATTTTTTTTTTTATGATTTTTGTTATTACCCATTTTTTGGAGCACACATAAACAAAAAAACAAAAAAATGAAACAGAAAATACAAAAAAATCCAAAAATAATATTGGAAGAAAATAAAAAAAAATATATCAGTAAAAAAAAATTCTAGAACACCTAAAAATTGTCTAAGATTGGTTGAGTGAGATAAAATATACAAGATTAAAAAATTTGACAAGGTATTTTCGACTGATGAAGGTCTTATTGGCAAAAAAATTCAATTTGAGAAGATAAATTCAAAATTGGATGTTTAAGGACTTATTTAGAATTTTTCAAGTTTAATTGAATTTATTGATGGCTCAATTGCTAAAACAAGTTGATTTGTTGAAGTCAATTTACGCTTTAATTGAAAGAAATTAAAGTTTAGGGGGTCGAATTGCGATTTTAAGGAGTTAATTTAGTCAAATCACGAGCTTGATTGCATAAATATTGAAGTTTGATGAGCAATTAGGGACTTGATTGAAAGAAACCAAAACCAAGAACCAAACTAAAAAAGGCACGTGAATGTAGGGGTTGAAATTGAGCAAATCAGCGGCCAAATTTAAAAAAATTAGAAGTTTGTTGATTAAATGAAGGTCCAAATGCATAAATTTAGAACTAAAAACCAAAATAAAAAAGGTGGCCAACTTAGGGGCTGACAAATGAGTTTCACACAGGTGAAATTGCAAGAAATTAAAAGTTTAGAGGCAATTAAGAATACAAGTGCCATAATTAGAAGAACAGGGAAATAATTGAAATTTGCTAAATCTCAAATTAAAAACCCTAATCCCACCCAGACAATGCGTTGTTTAGACTCAAAGAAGACAAGGTAAGTCACACGTCATTCGGTCGACTTGGCCTCTGTTTTCGACACTTTTGGCTGATCAAGTTGAAAACTTCAAAGAAATAAACGTGGAGCTACAAACCTTCAAATTGAGTAAGATTGGATTTAAATGAAAGGTATGCATTCCCTCTACCAACTTTATGTGGTCTCAGGTGACATTAACGTTAGAATAACTCTGATGAGGCCTCGAAAATAGGCAACTTAATCAACTCTGATAATTTTGGCTGATCGAATTGGCAACTTCAAACGAATAAATGTGGAGCTACATACCTTTAAATTAAGCAAGTTTGGATTCAAATGAAAGGTGTGCACTTCCTTTACCAACTTCAGGTAGTCTCAGGCGACAATGATGTCAGAATTGTTCCGACAAAGCCTTGAAAGTGGGCAGCTCAGTTAGGCAAGGATGAAACACAATTGTGTAAAAAAACCAAGTTTAATTTCATGTGTTCACACTCAAAGGCTTCTCATGGGTTCTTATCAAGGGTTCAGAACCCTTCCTTTAAGATCAAAAGGTCAAAATGGATTAAAAATTCCCCAAAAACCCTATAAATACCCCCTTAAAATCAAAGGGAAAGGGGTTGAAAAAGAGAGGAGAGGAGACAGGGATAGGAAAGAAAAAAAATATTAATTTGTTAGCATAAGAAAAAAGGGTCTAGAAACCTAAGAAAAAAGTTCTTCCTAAGCTTGGAAAGGATAATAAGTTTGGGAGAGGCAAAAGTTTCCAAAAAAAAAAAAAAAGAGAGAGAGAGTAGTTGTTCTAGATATTCTTCTAATCTAAAAGCAGGCCCTTGTTGTCTGCTTTAATTGTTTTTTATTCATTTTTGTTCTATATTTATGTTTACAAACATAGAAAATAGGTTTAGAATGCTTAATCAATGATGTTGCATTCACCTCTTTGTTATTGTGTTTTTCATTTAATGATGTTATTTTTGAAGTTTTTTTTATGTTATATATATAAGTTTTTTTTAGTTTGTGTTTTTTACTTAACTTATGCATGTTAATGCAAGGGTGTTTACCCAGACTTTGCTATGCCTATTCATGCATATAATGGGTTCAAAAGGCCAATTTTGAATCCATGTTGCATGAACATATAGGCTCTGTTAAGTTGTTTTTTAAATTTGGTACCTCAAGTTTGATTTTGGTATTTTGATTTTTTTGTTAATATTTTAGATTCAAATATGTTTATGTATGTCAGTGTGACTTTGTAGGACAAAGAAAACATGTTTTGGATGCCAAAGATGCCCATTTCTGGGCTGGAAAGTGGCTACCTTTGCTAGGTTTTTTGTTGGGTTTTCTGGGCAATGTTCTTCATGTTCTTAGAAAGAACATCGTCTTAGATCCTTGATTTGGACCATTTTTAGTCCATTTCTTTGCCCATAACATTTCCTTGGACATGATTAACAAATAATCTAGTGTTTATTTGCATCAATAACATGTTTACAATCAATTATAATCCTCGGGTTTCGATTTTGAACTGAAACCTATTTTGACAAAATCATGAATTTTTAATGAAAATTAAAGAGATGGGATACTAGATTATTATTCCTTGCATGATTTCCAACATGTATGTGCTTTTTTTTTACCAAATCTGGTCTGTGTCGGGTTGCATTTCAGTTTCTGGGTTGCATTTCAGTTTCTGGGTTGTTCTTCGTGTTCTTCATGTTCTTCTCAAGAACATTGCTTTAGCTATATGATTTGGACAAATTTGGTCCATTTATTTGCCCAAAACATTTCTTCGAACAAGATTAACAAGTAATCTAGTGTTTATTTACATCAATAACATGTTTACAATATATTTTAAGCCTTGGGTTTCAGTTTTGAACCGAAATCTATTTTGACAAAATTGTGATTTTTTAGTGAAAATTGAAGGGATTGGATGCTAGATTATTTTTCTTTGCATGATTTCCAACATGTATGTGCTTTTGTTTTGACCAAATCTAGTATGAATCTGAGTCAAAGTTGTTGGGTTCATTCGGGTTTATGCTTGGTGTTCTTCGTGTTATTTATTTTTTTGTGCGTTTGATTCGTTTTGTTCAAGTTTTTTTTTTTTTTGTGTTTTTGTGTTTTTGGCAAGTTTAATATATTTTTTGGCTTTGGTTTTGTTTTCGAGTCAAACCAGAATTTTTGGTTTGATTTATGGTCGAACCAAAGATTTTGGGTCAACTCAATCGAGTCAACCTAGTCGGATCAAGTCTATCGAGTCAAAAAAATCTGAGTCAAAGGGTTTATAGTCTGTTTGGTTTAAAGATGTGTTTGACAAACACCTTTTAGGTTTATTTTTGTTAGTTTTATTATAAAAAATGGATTTTTATCAAACAAAGCCTAAAAACTAATAAAAAATATATTTTTTTCTTGCATATAGCAAAAACAATTCCTAAATTTATTTGAGCATCTTTTTTCAAGAAAATTTAAAACACTTTGGCATTTAAAAAAATATTGCATGGATTTTACAAAAAATTTGTGAAATTCCAACGGATTTTGACCTATATTTAAAACTTTTTTTTGGCATGAAATATTATTCACTTTAATATAAGGATAAAAAACCTAAAAGGGATTAATATCCAAAGTATTATTAGGGGTAATAATTATATTATTTACTTTTATTATACGGATAAAAAACCTAAAAGGGGTTAATATTCAAAATATTATTGAGGATAATAATTTTACTGCTCACTTTAGTATAAGGATAAAAAAACTTGTATAAGGTTAATATCCAAAATATTATTATGAATAATGCAACTCATTCACTTCTAATATAAAGATAAAATTCACGAGGAATTTTACTCGTGAATTTTATCTAAAATATTATTTGGAATAACGTGGTAGCAAAAATTTCATTTTTACCCCAAAGAAGCCTCAATATTGAGGGTATTTCACTCTCCCGGACCGAGTTCTTAACCTAGAAAACTAGGGTTTGTTCATTGTAGCAAACTCATCATATTAATTCAGTAGAGATAGATATCATCAGACCATAGCAATCATTAAAAAACAATGTAGCTTACCTCAGGTAAGGCGTACTACAGGTACTAATACATTTTCTTTACGCAATTAGTCTATTTACCCGAATTCTGAGACTAGTTAGGGTTTCTAATAATCAAAATACTAGGTGATGACTGCTATTCCCTTTTTATACTAATAAAGGACAAGAATTACTTGTCTTTTCAACCCACATCATTCCTGACAATCCCGACCCGGAATGATGATCGTCACAATACCGCCACGTGCAACAATTTTATTGTTTAGTTCATGTTTTGACGCAAAGTTAAATGTGTTGAAATAATAATTAGTTATTGATTGTGAATTCATTTTGAATAATTATTTGTATTTTTAATTGATAGTTACATTATTAATAAATATTGTCATCAATATTCTATATAGGTTTCATAAGTAATGAATGATCGTTCTTGAATATATTAAGATTCTTTTGAAGGGTTGCATAGGCAAGATTATCTTAAAGAAGTTGAGGATTTTATTAATTTCATACTTTATAATCCAAAGAATTTTTAGTGGCAATCAGATTAGATGTCCATGTGCAAAGTGTAAGGATAAAAACTTTTACCATAAAGATCTTGTGATAATGCATCTACTTAAAAAAGGGTTTCAAGAAATACTTATGTTGATTTGCACATAGAGAACCTTATATTCCCTACAAAACCATGTTAGAAAGGATGATTATCACAACTTCTTGTTCTAGCAACATATATAGGTTTATGGATGATAATAGTAATCCTAATATAAGTGTGGTGATGGATGCAATAAGAATGAATTAAGATTATTCATGTGAAAATTCACGTTATATCTCTTTAGATGAAGAACCAAATATAGATGTAGCTAGGTTTTCTTATGAAGCTCTTACAATTGATCAAAGCGGGATAGATAACATTTGATGAAGCTCCTAATATGAATACAAATCCTCTGCCTAATCATGCTACAAGTAGTGGAATTAAAAATGTCCTGAATACTATAGGCCTGAGGACCTTGAAGGTGTTTATGGATAAGATCTATAAAATGTTTGTAAAAGCTAGATATAGGAAGAGTAGTTAAAAGAATGGGTTAATGAGTGAGAGTTTCTATAAGTATCACTAAAAAAAGGTAATATGATTAGTCAATGTGAAGATTTCCATAATGAAGTGATACATATGTTAATTCAAGGTACTGTGAGAATTAAAGAGGCAACGAGTAAAGAGATACTTGTAATTGATGAAAATCTTAAGATAGATGACCTCTACATCAACCCCTTAGAGTATGAGGATAAGGGACAAAGTATGGAGATAAAAGTTAAAGTGAAGGATGAGATGTTACCTCATTTCTCTATTCAAGTAGTCAAATAGACTTTTGCAAGAGCTTTAGTGAGGAGGCTACCAGATAAGGAGAAATTATGGAATTGGAAAATTAAGCTTGTTACTTTCATGTTTAAAAAGTAATTGCTCTTGTTTGATCATGTCTATTAAGATGTTTTGTCTTTGTTTTGCTTTACCTTTCTGACCTTGTTAGCAATTTAGCTCATGATGCATGCTGCGATGTCACGATCGCACAAATTAATTACCCTAGCTTAAATAAACAATATAGTATAGAGCAAGCAAGGGGTTGATCCCAAAAGAAAGTTTTAGTTCAGATTTTTATGCTATATGATATGCAAGTGGGGGGGTTTGAAGTTATCTATGTTATATTATAGTAAACAGACAGAAACAATCAATGCTAAATCAAAGAAAACAGAAATTTATCAAGAAAACAAACATTGGTCGTAAGTAAACGTCCACCTACAGAAATTAGAATTGATCATGGAAACAAAACGTCAATTTATACTCTGAATATTTATCTTTTGTTACGTTGATTAGTTAACAGATCCGCTATATAACTAATCCTAACCATCAAACAAGCTCAATGTCCGTATTAGTAATTTAATTCAATGGTAGCCTTAAGAACTAGATAAATTGATTAATCTAGACAACATAACTGTCCGCAGTTCATGTTTGATTTGTTCGAATGTTCTCCCTAAGATTAATAACGTAGATCCATCACAATTACTAAACTCAGTTGCTTCACAAGTTTATATACCACAACTCCAGTTTTGATAGCAAACTTAGCAATAGATTGTTCATAATAATAACTTAGAGTTGGCTCTAGCAATTAAAATAAACAATCATAGAAAATAAGTATAGGAGAACAAACATATTCATTCATCATATAAATTGAAAAGAAAAGGTAAAATAAATCTCACAATTCTTAAAATCTGAAGGTTTCTATGTCCTTGCAACCAAGAAAAAGAGTTTAGCCTTGCATGTCTATTGAACAACTAATCAAAAAGAAGGAAGAAAATATTTAAGTATTTTAATAACTATTTTCTTAACAAAGGATAAATAGCCTTGCATAAAATCTTCAAGCTTTGAATTTTTACTTAGAGGAGCTAAATTGCCGAAATGAAGACTTAGATGTCGGTTTGGATGCTTTGGGACGTAATTTGGACTTGTTTCTTCACAAAACCTGTCTGCTGACAGAATTCATATGTCATCTTAGACAAATCATATCTCTCTCATATAAGCTCCTATTCTACTACCATTTGGTAGGCAGATAGGTCTTTGAGTTAGTAATCCAACACAATTGAGTTTGCATCAATTGGACTTCTGTAGCTCAAGATATTCAAGTTGGAATGTTTGAAGGTCAACACTGGTAGAATGTGAGATTTGACTTTGAAGGCTGTGATTTCCATGATCTTTCTTTTTTTTTCTTTCCATATATTTATAGAAAGGTATAGATGTTAGCTTTTTAATGCCACTAGAATCACTTCGTTTCGACCTCTAGAGCTCAAGGTCTGCATAAAACATCGATCGGAGGTCAAATCTGTCAATTATCTCAAAATTTACTTTTTTTTTAATCTTACATCCAAAAGTGCCTTCAAAACATAAAAAAAAGAATATCAAGCATTTTATATATAAAAAATAGGCACAATACTAAGTAAATGTGGGTAAAACTATCAAATAATATGGTTGCATCAAATACCCTCACATTTAGCTCTTGCTTGTCCTCGAGAAAGGAGAGATGAAATCAAAATTAAATTAAATAAGTAAAATAACTATAACTAATTAATCGTACAAGCATTATAAACAAGAATACAATCAAGAAGGATAAAGAACATGAATTTTCATGAATTTATTTACATGCAAACTTCAAAACTCAATTAATCGTTGAGATTTAAATAAAATCTATGTCATGCCAAAATGATAGGTCCTCTCATTGATATGTACTCCAACACTCACGTGTTTAGGGCTTATGTATTTAAATCTCTCAAATTCAGTCAATGAATATGTTATACCATAAGCTTTCTCTTCAATCTCATCTTCATTACTAAAATATTACAAGCAATGTATGAATCAAAAGGTCTTACTTTTTTGTTGTAATGGGGCTAAGGTTAAGGTGGGGTAAAAGAAAGAAAAAGAAAAGGCTAAAACCAAAGGATGTAGAGCATTCTAAAAAAAAATGATTCTTTTGAAACAAGATATCCCATCAAAACACATAAATTTTCCATCTTTAAGCACCAATCTTAACTTCTTTTGATTTCAAGCTCCATCAACATAAAATCTTAAAAAACAAATTTTCCATCCCAAAGGAACACTTTTCTTTTCTATTCTTTTGTTTTGTTTTTCTTTTGTTTTTCTTTCACCTTTGGCAACTTTGCTCATCTTTTCATCAAGCATCACTTTGTTTTTTCTTTTCACATAATTTACAACTATAATCCACGAGATATCAACAAGTATATGCTCTACTAATCCTTGGCCAGGGGAAAAGTAAAACATAAAAAAAGTTAAGGAACATGGATAAAGCAAAGAAAAGATAAACAAGCTCAAAGGGAGCTCACTAAGGATAATATGCTTTAGGTTGGCTTTTTGGCTCAAATGGTTAAAATTCATAATGCCTTTATCATCTTCATGTATACATGTAATGTTAATGTAATCTCAACAAGATATGAAGCAAGTTCTAGAGATACATATCATTGAAAGAATGCACAATCACAAAATATAATGTTGAAGGCTCAAAACCTTGCATTGGTATAACACTATAAAGTCAACATGATATATTTTCAAAGTCAATCCCTAGACTAATTAAACTTTCAAACTTGCATGCACACTCATTCATTCAATTTATATTTTCATCTCCCTCAACTAATTCTCATATATAATACTCATATTCTCTTAAACCAATGGAAGTTCAAAAGATAAAACTTAGACTTTTTTTTTTTGAAAAACAACAAAGAAAACCAAAATTCTCTCAATACCCCCACACTTTAAACAACATTGTCCTCAATGTTGAAATAAAAGAAAATGAATATAAGAGAATGAAAAAAATAAAGTAAAATGTGAAAAATAAAAGATAGGGAAAAAGAAAGTAAATCTGATTTTTTTTCTTTTTGTGCTGGGTTGCCTCCTTGTAAGCGCTTTTGTTTTATGTCATTGGCTCGACACATCACATGTTCATGCTTCATAGATTGGTTCAGCTAACTCCACAGAAGCGACGAGTTCTGTCGTCCAACCTTCATAGAAAGTTTTCAATCGATACCCATTAAACCTTGAGCACTTTGTTTGTTTCTAAACTTGTAATTTCAATTTCACCATAAGGAAAAACATTAGAAACAACAAAAGGTCCAATCCAACGAGAGCGCAACTTTCCAAGAAAAAGTTTCAAATGCGAATAATAAAGAAGGACTTTGTCTCTAACATGAAACTCTTTTATTGTAATCATTCGGTCATGAAGACTCTTGGTCTTTTCTTTGTAAACCCTTGCATTCTCATAAGCATCATTTCGTATCTCTTCCAACTCTTGCAATTGCAACTTCCTTGCAATCCCAACAGCATCATAATCCATGTTACATTGTTTAATGGCCCAAAAAACTTTTGTTCAGGCTCAACTAGTAGATGACATGCTTTTCCATAAATCATCCTATAAGATGACATTCCTATAGGTGATTTGTAAGCAGTCCAATAAGCCCAAAGTGCATCACCAAGTCGCAGACTCCAATCTCGCCGGTTAAGTTGCGCTATTTTCTCCAAAATGGACTTGATTTCTCGATTTGAAATTTTAGCTTGGCCATTCGTTTGAGGGTGGTAGGCTGTGGAAGTCCAATGAGTCACATGGTATTTGCGGAGTAATGCTTTCATTGAACGATTGCAAAAATGAGTGTCACGATCACTAATGATAGCTTTAGGGATTCCAAACCTATCAAATATGTGAGTCCTAACAAAATCTAAAACAACCTTAGCATCATTAGTTCGTGTGGCTTTCGCCTCAATCCATTTGGACACATAATCAACAACAAGAAGGATATAAAGATTACCAAAAGAAGAAGGAAATGAACCCATAAAATCAATACCCCAAACATAAAAAAATTCACAACCAAAAGATTGATGTCTTCTCCCAAGTGTAGGAGTGTTGAAGTAATAAATAACCCGACAAGACCAGGGTCGAACCACAGGGAGGTTAACTATATAATAATAATAATAATAATAATAATAATAATAAGTTGAAGAGAGCTTTGAGATGTGATATTGATATAAGGATTAAACAATGATAAAAACAATTATCAAGGTTAGAGGATCCACTAATGGTATTTCAAACAAGTATAGTATAAACTCTTATTACTCAACTGGAAACCACACACAAAGGAGGTTCCAATCCTGACTTGGTGACAATCTTTATCTTCTTGTCTGAACAAAACGTTATTGCTAACGTCAGAATTTGAACAAATTGTCCTCTTGAAAGTTCTAGGAAATTGTCTCAGCTTTCAAACAAAAAAAATAATCAGTGCATTTGGACTTCTAGAACTCGAGATATGGGCTGAACACTGAACAATGTTTGGGCTGCAGGACATATTCCGACTTCTCCGTTGTTGCTAAGATTTGGACTTCCAAACAGCAGAATTGAGTCTTGGACTCCTCATAAATGTTTTAGCCTATGTCTTAGCTTTATAGCCATATAAACCAAATTGAAATCCAAGATCTACAGCTCCAGATATAGCCCAATGACTGAACAGTGTTCCAGTTGGGACTGAACCAGCATCTCTTTTCTAAGCTTAACCCTCTCTTGGTCTTCTCAATTTCAGTAGTTAAACTCATCAATCAATCCTTTGATTTATGTTATAGGCCTGCATTTAAGATGAAATTTTACCATAAATTAAAGGTATCTTATCGTATCAGACTTGTTATTATAAAACATGCTTTAGTTAAGAAGTTATTGATACTTCAAGTGCAAAATGATGATATAAAACCTTGATAAAAATGCACTTTTACGTACTAATCACACCCCCCAACCAGCTTATTACTAGTCCTTAGTAATCAAAGCTTTAAAATAGAAAAACAATTTGCAAGTTCCACAAACCAAGGCATTCATTATTCAACTTCCATTAATCTATCCAAGTAAACAAACTCTCATTAAATTTATATATCTGCTTTATACTTCTTAAACAAGATATTAATAAACCTTCTTTTTATGTGCTCAATGTATGAAAACATAGATGATGGGGCTTTTATTGGAAGAAAACAATATTATGTTATAATGTTTTTCTAATGTTAACTTCCTTGGGTTGGGATTATTATCTTTTTTTTCTTTAATATATATACAGATAACACAATGCATCTTTAACCCATGTAACTTCGGCTAATGACTCTCAGACCAGTTGGTCTTAGGGCATTAGGTGTTGAGACACCCCTACGAGCTTAGTAACTCGGGTTGCAGATACTGATACGTAGATAGTGCAATGTTTGATTCCCTTAAGCTTTTCTCTTTAACCCATGTAACAAGCTTTGGGCCAATAGCTCCCAAATCAGTTGACTTTAGGGTATTAGGTGTTAAAACACCCCTTCGAGCTTAATTGCTTAGGTTAAGGAGGCTACGAAACCAAACTTATCTACGTTTTTATTATCATCAATATTATCAATTTTTTTTTTTTGCAAGTTATATACCAATCCCTTTCCCTTAGTTGTTACCTTTGACAAAAGAACATAAATAATGTAATAATCCAATGTGCAACCCACAATCATATGTTAAAGTGTGTGTGTGTGAAAATAAAGGTTTAAGAATACTTGTTAAATGAGTATATGAGCATAATTAAGTGATAACAATGCGAGAGTTTGTAAACCTGAATATTTCAAGAAGTATTCTGATAGACCTTGATAAGAATATTTACTAAGATGCGTCTCAAAAATCAATAAAATTCCTCCTTACTCTGTCATCCTAATAACAACTTTGTCAAATGGTTTTAATAATAGCAAAAACAGTTAGTAAGTTAGTTTTTTTTTAAATGTCAACTGCTACCCTCTCCCCCTAACCAGAATGAGACATTGTCCTTAATGTTCTAAGGTAGAAAGATAGAGTATAGAAGACATCACCTAAAACAGCGAACACTGACAAACCTGAAACACACTTAAACAAATATAAGAAATAACAAAACAAAATAATATGCTATTAACAAAATTGAAAGACACAAGGTTTCACAAACGAAAGCTCAAATCCAATCTAAGCTTTTTACGGCTTTTCTTAGTTGACCAATTTATGCGACTCATGGAGGGATCAATTACAGGGATGAAAGATTGTAGTTGGTCAATCAATTATTCAGCAGTAGCAGCAGAGATTATGATTTATCATGCCGAAGATGTTAGAAATTTCTGTTCCATATCATGATCAAGAAAAGATAACAAATTATCATAAAAACGGTTAACATTTAACAGACCTATGGGTTTATGGTGAATGTGCAATTGGGCCCAAGAGGAAATATGAAAGATCTCTTCCAATGTGCCTAGACCTCCTGGTAAGGCAATGAAGGCATCAACATGGTTAAACATTGTATTCAATCGATCAGACATTGTGGAGACCTGTAGTTCGTCTCCAATTGTTTTTCCAATGATGTCCCATTTTGCTAAAGCTTTGGGGATGACCCCTAAAACTTGACTACCTCCTAAAAATGCAGCTATTGACACACCCCCCATTAACCCAAGGCTGCCTCCCCCATACACTAAATGAATCTTTCTCTCAGCTAGTACCTGACCAAGATGATTTGCTGATTCTAAAAACTCTATTTCCTTCCCAGGACTAGATCCACCCAAAACACAAATATTTCTTATGTGATGACTTGAGGAACCTGCCATTTCTACACACTTTGTGTGTGATTCCATATTTCTTCATTAAAGACTCAAATGGCTTGTTGCAGAAATGTGTTCCACCATCACTTATCATGGCTCGAGGGATTCCAAACCGACTCAAAATATTTTATTTCAAAAACTTTATCATTGTTTTGTGATCATTATTTCGACTTGGAATTGCCTCTATCCATTTTGAAACATAATCTACTATGACTAATATGTACAAGAAACCAAATGATGGAGGAAATGGACCCATGAAATCTATACCCTAATAGTCAAAGATCTCAATGACAATAATAGGATTTAAAGACATCATGTGACGTTTTGAAATAGATCCCAACTTTTGACAATTTTCACAAGTCTTGCAGAATGCATGTGAGTCCTTGAACATGGTGGGCCAGTAAAATCCACTTTGTAAGATTTTTGCAGTTGTCTTTCTTGATGAGAAATGACCCCCACATGCCTCAGAATGAAAAAATTTAATGACACTACTTACCTCATTGTCAGGAATGCATCTTCGAAATATTTGAATAAATAAGGGTCATCCCAATAAAAGTTCTTCACTTTGTTCAAGAACTTTCTTTTGTCTTGGGTACTCCAATGAGCTGGCAATTGTTCTGAAATACGAAAATTAACAATATTAGCAAACCAAGGCAATGTAGAGACATAAAGTAAAGATTCATTAGGAAAGTAGTCATCGATTGGTGTGATGTCAGATTTCGGATCTGTAGTCAATCTTGACAAATGATCTGCAACAACATTTTCGGTGCTTTTCTTGTCTTTGATTGTGATATCAAATTCATGAAGTAACAAAATCTACCGCACCAATATAGCCTTAGAATCTTTCTTAGAAAGAAGATATTTTAATGCTGCATGTTCACTAAAAACAACAACAGGTGAGCCAACAAGATAAGACCTGAATTTTTCACATGCAAATACTACTGCAAGTAATTCTTTTTCAGTGGTGGTGTAATTCATTTGAGCACTATTTAAAGTTTTACTTGCATAGTAAATCACATAAGGTTTCTTATCTTTTCTTTGTCCCAATACAGCACCCACGGCATAATCATTAGCGTCACACATAATTTCAAAAGGTAATGACCAATCAGGAGGTTGAATCACAGGAGCAGAAGTAAGCAAGTTTTTAAGTTTAACAAAGGCTTCTTCACAATGTTCAGTCCATTCAAAAATATTATCATTTGTTAGAAGGTTACTCAAGGGCTTAGATATCACACTAAAATCTTTGATGAACCTTCTATAAAAACCAGCATGTCCTAAGAATTATCTAACATCTTTAATAGATTTTGGTGTTGGTAAGTTAGCAATTAACGCGATTTTAGATTTGTCAACCTCAATTCCTTTCGATGAAACAATGTGACCAAGTACAATGCCGTTTGTTACCATAAAGTGACATTTTTCCCAATTCAGTACAAGATTCTTCTCTTCACACCTGCTCAAAACCTTTTCTAAGTTAATCAAACAATCATCAAATGAATAAGCAAAAACAGAAAAATCATCCATAAAAATTTCAAGAAAACGTTCAACCATATCACTAAATATATTGAGCATGCATCTTTGAAAAGTGGCTGGTGCATTACATAATTTAAAAGGCATCCTTCAATATGTAAAAGTACCAAATGGACATGTGAAAGTAGTCTTCTCTTGATCTTCCAATGCAATTTCAATTTGGTTGTAACCTGAATAGCCATCTAGGAAACAATAATATTCATGATCTGCAACTTTTTCTAGGATTTGATCCTTGAAAGGTAAAGGAAAATGATCTTTTCTAGTCATTGAATTAAGTTTTCTATAGTCAATGCACATGAGCCAACCAGTAATATTCCTAGTTGGAATTCACTCATTTTTCTCATTTGTTATCACAGTGACTCCAGACTTCTTGGGTACAACTTGGGTAGGACTTATCCCTTTGTTGTCAGAAAGAGGATAAATGATTCCATTATCTAAAAGCTTAATGACTTCATTTTTCACTACTTCTTTCATGTTAGGATTAAGCCTTTGTTGCATTTCTATAAAGGGTTTAACATTTTCCTCCAAATAAATCATGTGTGTGCAAATCAAAGGACTAATTCCTTTTATGTCAACTATGGTCCATCCTAATGCATTTTTGTGCATTTTCAGAGTTTGTAACAACTTACCTTCTTAATGTGCGTTAAGTTTGGAAGAGATTATTACCGGAAAAGTTTTATTTTCTCCCAAAAATAAGTATTTGAGATTGAATGGTAATGGCTTCAAATGAGGTTTTGGTGGTTGAACACTTGAAGGTATGGACTCAATTGATCGTGGTGGCAATTCCTCAATTTTTGGTCTCCAACTATTTGCCTTTGATTCTTCCTGAAAATAAACCATTTGCAAATCGTTAGATTCATCAATCTCAGTTTCATTGGAAGTGATTTGAAATTGATCATGAACTAATTTTTCAGTAAAGTCCACTTCTTGTAAATCATTATCATCTCCAGGTTGCTTGCAAATATTGAAAATATTCATCTCCAATGTCATGTTTCCAAATGATAGTTTCATCAGTCCATTCCTACAATTAATCAATGCATTAGAAGTTGCAAGAAACGGACGTCCTAAAATAACAGGAAATGAATTACATGCTTCAACAGGTTGTGTATCCAAGACAATAAAATCCACAGGGTAAATGAATTTATCCACTTGTACTAACACATCCTCAACTATTCCTCTAGACACTTTTACAGATCTATCAGCAAGTAAGAGAGTTACAGAAATTGGTTTTAACTCACCTAGATTGAGACTCTAAAAAACTGAATATGAAAGTAAATTCACACTAGCTCCAAGATTAAGTAAAGCTCTTTTAATTTTATGTTCTCCAATAAAGCAAGAAATTGTAGGACAACCAGGGTCTTTATATTTCAAAGCATTATTGTTCTGAATAATGGCACTTACTTGTTCGGCTAAAAAGGCTTTCTTTTTCACATTCAGTTTTCTCTTCACAGTGCACAGATCTTTCAAAAATTTAGCATAAGAAGGTACCTATTTAATAGCATCCAACAAAGGTATATTGATCCTTACCTGCTTGAAAGTTTCAAAGATTTCAGAGTTGTGATTGACTTTCCTTGTTTGGTCATGGTATGAGGGAATGGAAGTGCTGGCGGGGAATTGGTCTTTTCTTTGCAATGTTCAGGTTCAACCCCTTCCTTACCCTCAGAGACTAACTCATCTTCTTTCTCACAAGGTTCAAGAAGGGGTTTTTCTATAACCTTACCGTTGCAGAGAGTAATGACTTATTTGACTTGATCAATGTGTTGGCTTCCATAACTACTTGCATTTGCATTGTATTGCCCCTTGGGATTTTGCTGTGGTTGAGATGGAAACTTACCTTTCTCTTGAAAACTGAGAGCATATATGAATTTTGCAAGAGTATCTTTAAAATCTGTCATGCTTTGAGCAAGTTGAGTGTTGATTATCTGTTGCTTTTCAATGAATGCATGCAATGTTTCCTCAAGATTTCTTCTAGGAGGGGGAGCATAAGGAGGTGCATATCCATGAGAATTTTGGAAATTATGGTGTGCTTAAAACAGTGGCTGTGAAGTTTATGCATTATTGTTATCACACTTCCAACTGAAATTTGGGTGATTTCTCTAACCAGGGTTGTATGTTTGCGAGTTTGGGTTATGATTGGGCCTTTGGAAACTGTTTAAAACATGGGCTTGTTCATGGAGACATTTCGTAAAAGAAGGCAAAGTTGGACAATCATCGGTTGAAAGTTCATTGGTTTCACAGGTTTGACACACTATGTCTTGAACAGATTTTAATTGACCACTCTTTTTCAATTCTAGTGCCTCGACTTTTCTAGCTAAAGTTGCAAACTTGGTTTGGAGGTCATGATCTTCCCTAAGGTTGTACATACCTCCACTAGATGTATGAGGTTGGGTTTTACTTGGTGCCTCATAAGTGCCTGTAGTGTCCCAATTTTGAGCATTTTCAGCTAGCAAGTCTAGGTACTCCATTGCTTCATTAGGGTCTTTATCTTCAAAAATTTCATTGCACATCAATTCAACCATTTGCCTATATCTAGGTGTTAACCCTTCATAAAAATGTGAAACCAATCTCCATGTTTCAAAACCATGATGAGGGCAAGTATTAAGCAAGTCTCGATACCTATCCAACATTGGTAAAATGTTTCTCCTGGTTTTTGAGTGAAAGTGATGATTTGTTTTTTGAAAGAGTTTGTTTTGTGAGATGAAAAAAACTTCTTTAAAAATTGTTGTTGCATTTCATCCCAAGCACGAATGGATCCTGGTCTCAAATTTTATGGCCATGTTATAGCTTTATCTTTTAATGAAAAAGAAAAAACCTTTAATCTGATGGTATTCATGCTATAATTTGAGTCATTAATGTCTGGATTTTCAAGATCTAAGCCATGAAAAGAAGGTAAAAGTTGAATAATGTCTGGCATAAAATTAAAATGAGATGCATCAGGAGGAAAAACTACGCATAAGGGTGCATTTGTTCTTGTGGGATTCATGTGGTCTTTAAGTGTTCTCACACGATTATTCTCATTATTCTCATTATGAAGCGATTGATTATCTTTTTCGGCCATATTTTCTGAAATGATGAGGATACCCTACAAAGTCTACCACTTAATGTACGTGACCAAACTCTAATGCACGTGTAGGAAGAGAATAAAAGGAAGAAGAAAACAAGAGAAAAAGAAACAAAAGAAAAGAAACAAAGTTAGATACAAGAAAAGTGAAAAGTGAAAATAAAATAAATATTATAATTTATACAAGAATTTACCTCCCCGGCAACGACGCCAAAAACTTGACACGACCAAAAGATTGATGTCTTCTCCAAAGTGTAGGAGTGTCGAAGTAATAAATAACCCGGCAAGACCGGGGTCGAACCACAAGGAGGTTAACTATATAATAGTAATAATAATAATAATAATAATAATAAGTTGAAGAGAGCTTTGAGATGTGATATTGATATAAGGATTAAACAATGATAAAAACAATTGTCAAGGTTAGAGGATCCACTAATGGTATTTCAAACAAGTATAGTATAAACTCTTATTACTCAACTGGAAACCACACACAAAGGAGGTTCCAATCCTAACTTGGTGACAATCTTTATCTTCTTGTCTGAACAAAACATTATTGCTAACGTTAGAATTTGAACAAATTGTCCTCTTGAAAGTTATAGGAAATTGTCTCAGCTTTCAAACCAAAAAAGAATCAGTGCATTTGGACTTCTAGAACTCGAGATATGGGTTGAACACTGAACAATGTCTAGGCTGCAAGACAGATTCCAACTTCTCTGTTGTTGCTAAGATTTGGATTTCCAAACAGCATAATTGATTCTTGGACTCCCATGAATGTTTTAGGCCTATGTCTTAGCTTTCTAGCCATATAAATCAAATTAAAATCCAAGATCTACAGCTCTCGATATGACCTAATGACTGAACAGTGTTCTAGTTTGGACTGACCAGCATCTCTTTTCTAAGCTTAACCCTCTCCTTGTCTTCTCAATTTCAGTAGTTAAACTCATCAATCAATCATTTGATTTATGTGATAGGCCTGCATTTAAGATGAACATTTACCATAAATTAAAGGTATCTTATAGTATCAGACTTGTTATTATAAAACATGCTTTAGTTAAGGAGTTATTGACACTTCAAGTGCAAAATGATGATATAAAACCTTGATAAAAATGCACTTTTACGTACTTATCATAAGGCAATGATGAAATGAAATCTATTTTAGCTTTATCAACCTCTAATCCATGCGAAGACACAACATGCCCAAGAACTATTCCTTGTTCTACCATAAAATAACACTTTTCATAGTTTAAGTCAAGGTTAGTTTCAATGGATCCTTTCAAGACCAAAGATAAACTTTCTAAAAACTTATCAAAAGAATCACCATACACCGTGAAAACCTCAATTATTGTTTCAACATAATCAGAAAAAAATACTTATCATGCATCTTTGAAAAGTTGCAGGTGCATTACAGAGACCAAAGGGCATTCTCCTAAATGCATATGTACCAAATGGACATGTAAATGTAGTCTTTTCTTGATCTTCAATATTAATAACAATTTGATTATATCCACTATATCCATCAAGAAAGCAATAAAAAGACTTACCTGCCAAGCATTCAAGCATTTGGTCCATCAAAGGTAATGGGAAATGACCTTTGCGTGTAGAAAGATTAAGCTTTTTATAATCAACACACATTCTCCATCCACTCGAGATGTGAGTAGGGATCAGTTTGTCATTTTTGTTCTTTACCAACGTGATTCCGGTCTTTTTGGGCACCACATGGATAGGCGCTACCCATTTACTGTCCGTGATGGGGTAAATGACTCCTGCATCTAATAGTTTCAAAATTTCAGCTTTCACTACCTCCATCATAGGCGGATTCAACCTCCTTTGCATTTCCCTTATTGGTTTTGCAATGTCCTCCAATAGTATGTGATGCATACACATCGAGGGACTAATGCCCTTGATGTTGGCTAAAGTCCATCCAATGATTGTTTTGTGATCACACAACAACTTAACAAGTTTTTCCTCTTGCGCACTTGTCAACCCTTTTTCTATTATAACAGGAAGTGTATTGTTGTTTCCAATGAATACATACTTCAGATTATCAGGCAAAGGTTTTAACTCTAACTCAGGGGCCTATAAAATAGATGGCAAAAGCTTTTTATGTGAAAGTACTAAATCAACAAAAACATTACCATGGGGAATGGTTTGCAAAGCTTGCAAAGCCAATTCTGATTCCTGCATTTTTTAGGGAACACATATGTGCCTCTCAATCTCTTTTATCTCGGTAAAATCATAGCCATAGCTCAAAGCCACACTTAATCCATCCTCACAATCAAAATAAAAAACTTGTTGCACACACTTATCAACTTACTTATAGCATGTGATAGAATAAACATTGCTGTAAGGATATTTCACTGTATTATGAAAATTAAATTCATTTTTTTCATCTCCCACTTTCATAGACAAAGTATCCTTATCACAATCAATTTTTGTATTGGCAGTTTTCAAGAATGGTCTTCCAAACAATATAAGAGTGTTATTGTTTGAGGAATCATAAGAATCATGTTCCATATCAAGAATATAAAAATCACATGGAATAACCAAACTATCAATATTAACTAGGACATCTTCTATCACAACAAGTGGATAAACAAAACTATGATCCGCAAGTTGTATTACAATACTAGTTTTATTCAAAGGCTCTAGACAAAGAGAATCATAAACATGTTTAGGCATAACACTAATGGATGCACCTAAATCGTATAAGGCCCTTTTAAAACTAGCATTACCAATAACACATGGGATAGTAAACGCACCTGGGTCTTTTTGCTTCAAAGGCATATTCTTTTGAACAACAGCAGATACAACTTTACCCATACTTACCATTTCGTGGTCTTTTAGCTTATAATCTCTATTGGTAGTACACAACTCCAAGAATTTGGCATATTTGGGAATTTGCTTGATAGCATCAATCAAAGGAATGTTAAGATCCACTTTCTTGAAAACTTCTAAAATCTCTTTTTCTTAAAGGAGAATTCACAGGAAAGGGTGAAATTATTTTAAAACTAGAATTCAATAAGTTAGTACTTACCATTGAAGTGTTGGTCATTTTTTCAATTTGTGGAGGAAGAGGATTTTCTTATTTATACTCAATTCGGTTTCTATCTCCTTTTCTTCCATCTTAATTTGTTTCGACCTTTGCTCTTCAAGTTTTTTCCCACTTCGCAGCGTGATCACACTAACAATCTCTTTTGGATTCAATGCTTGGGAGGGCAACTTTCCATTCATTTATGCCTCCAATTTCCCTACACTTGAAGCTACTTGCCCCATTTGTTTCTCTAAGTTGTGAATGCTTGACCTTGTTTCCTGTTGAAAAGACATGACATTTTGTTGCAAGGTCACTATGTTAGAAGCCAAGGTTTTCATTTTCTCATGAAGATCATCACTCAATGACCCTATAACATGGGAATTTGTGAATGCTTGACCTTGTTTCCTGTTAAGACATGACATTTTGTCTCGCTTGATAATTCTACTGGGACTGAAATCCATTGGACTTTTGGCCTTGATTGCCTTGTTGAGGCGGGTTCCCATAACGTAAGTTAGGATGATCTCTCCATCCAGGATTGTACGTATTGGGAAAAGGATCATACTTACGTTGATGTTGTCCATTGAATGCTCCATCAACTGCATTAGCTTGTTCAATGTAATCTTCTTGCATTATTGGGCACATATCCAAAGCATGTCCTTGTAAAGAGCATATGTTACAAACTTTTACTTGTTGTACATTTCCAAAAGCCAAAGAACGCATAAGAGAAGTAAGATAATTAACTTTATTCTCAAGGTTAGAAATACTTACCTCATTTACTCATTTGCTTGGGAAATCTCCAAGGGTGCCAAATTGTTTCGATTGGCTGCCATATTTAAGATCAATTGGCGTACAGTGATTAGTACTTAAAAATGTATTTTTATCAAGGTTTTATATCATAATTTTGCACTTGAAGTATCAATAACTCCTTAACTAAAGCATGTTTTATAATAACAAGTCTGATACCATAAGAAACCTTTAATTTATGGTAAATGTTCATCTTAAAAGTAGGCCTACCACATAAATGAAAGGATTGATTGATGAGTTTAAGTACGGAAATTGAAAGGACAAAGAGAGGGCCAAACTTAGAAAAGAGATGTTGGTTTAGTCCAAACTAGAACACTGTTCGGTCATTGGGTCATATCTGGAGCTGTAGATCTTAGATTTAGGTCTGCCTTATTTGGATGAAAAGCTAAGACATAGGCCTAAAACTTTCATGCGGAGTCCAAGATTTAAAAAGGTCGTTTTCAAGTCCAAATTATAGCAACAACGGAGAAGTCCGAATCTGTCCTGCAGCTCAGACACTGATCAGTGTTCAGCCCATATCTCGAGTTCTAGAAGTCCAAATGACCTCAACTTTTTTTTCTTGGAAAGCTGAGACAATTTCCTAGAACTTTTATGATTTAAGTCTGTTCAAATTATGACGTTATCAATGACGTTTGTGGCAGACAAGAAGATAAGGATTGTTACCAAGTCAAGATGTGGCCACCTACTCAACAATTAGTCAACAAATCAATAGTTCCGAATTTTGGCCTATAAAAGGAGGCATTTGCCATGTATTTAGCATCTTGCTTTTCAGATTAAGATCATGCTCTTGCTCTCTCTTTATATTTTGTAATGCTTAAGTTTTGCTTATATTAATCTCTTGCTTATGCTTTTCATTTCCTTTCATTGTTTATTTATGTTTCTCTCTTTCATTATGTTTAGCTAAGTTTATCATGTCAAGGTGAAAAGGTTACACTAATGGTGTAAGAATAAGTATAATATAAACTCAACATGGACCTTAATGTTTGATACTAACATGTTTTATATTTGTTATCTTATTCACTTTTAATACTTTGCTTGTTAAATGGTTAATCTAGATTTATGTTGTATAACCCTTGGTACAACAAATACTTGGCACTTTCATAGCCCAACCGTATGGTCTAACCGACACCTGTGCTATTTAAGGGACTTGATTTGTTGTTAACATAAGTTATAATCATGAATGCGTGACAACATTTACAAGTATTAGCATTATTCGAATAAGATAACTAATGTAATCATGTTAACAATTTATAATCCGATTAGAACCTCCTTTATGTGTGGTTTCTAGTTGAGTAATAAAAAGAGTTTATACTATACTTGTTTGAAATACCATTAGTGGATCCTCTAACCTTGACAATTATTTTATCCTTGTTTAATCCTTACATCAATATCACATCTCAAAGCTCTCTTTAACTTA